>NC_135224.1:5842259-6213509 GCF_052324685.1 Brachyhypopomus gauderio
GATCCATGTTCACTGGTAATCCACATCATTATGTCCCCAACATACGTTAAATGTTTTCCGATTAAAATCAGTATAAAACCCAATCTAAATTAACTATGCAATGCAAACAATATAAACATCATTACATCGCTCTCATTCAGCAGCGTGTTAAAGACTCCATCTCGGTTCTCTCAACATTAGTTTGTTCTCGCGATTAACGGATTGCACCGTTTGACCCAAATGAGCGATAAAAACAATTCCTGCTCACAATCTAGGTTTGATCATGTCACAATAAAAGTCTCACAAACCACGAAATACTAATTGAATAGTAATGAGAAATTCTAAACGATATACTGACTAAAATATTTCCCTTAATATTTATATAAAATTGTTCAAACTAAAACAAACAGTAATTTAAATAAACAGGTTTCTATTTCTGTAATATATAACTCAGCTGTACATGCTAATGATTTGATTTTAACAGAGACTTTACAAAATGCCCCCGCACGCTCATTCAGTTCAGAAGCAGCGCTGAGCTTCTCTTACTCAGCAGCAAGCACCATCAGACTTTCCTTGAACATCCACATAATCATGAATTGCTGGGAAAGATTTTTTGATCCATGCCCGTTGTGGTGTATTTATATAAAAATTCTTAAAACTAAAACAAGCAAAAAACAGTAATTTAAATGAACTATACATCTCAGCTATACATGCTAACAAAAATTGTAAAAATAAGAACCCAAACCAGCTAGATATATAAGAAACAACAAATCACAACAAACCAAACAGATTTCCTTTATTGACGTACTGACCAAACATGAAAAACTAATGAAATTATATAGAGTTAAACGCTAAAAATGAATAAAGTAAAGACGCTGCTTTCTCTGTCCACCAGATGGCGCCAAGGTCCACTGGTTCATGATGCCTCATGAAGTGAATCTTTTTCGGTACAATTGGATGGGATGCTTCAGTGTTTCAGAAAGCGTCGAATTTCCATCACTAACATACAGATTAAGCAACAAGAAAGAGTTCCACTTGCTAACATCCAGAAACTCAAGTTACAACAGCGTTCACACATTCAATAACCAGCACTGAATAAGACAAAGAACAGGGATTAAATACACTGGAAAAATAAAGGAAACAACTAGAAACAGGTGGGAATGATAATCATGGGGTTACAAATGGCCTGTGATTGACAAGAGAAACGCATGGTGAACCAAAACAGACACATGTCTATGTCAAACATACACCTGACAGGTGGGGGCGGGGCTAGACATGACAAACAGCAGAGCAGAAATACAAATACTGAGAGGTTTTATTAAACACGTTTTGTACAAGGTGTGCTGGTCTTAAAGGTTTCTCTTTGAGTAGTGAGGAGAGATACCTCTCAGATATTCCTAAACAGAGCTTTATAACAAACCGAACTGTAATTGTGATGTAAAAACACACAGCACAAAATTGTACAGCATTTCATCTCCTTAAGCAGACGTTTCAGCCTCTGTGATTTCATAGAGTCGGTTCTCATCAAGTGTGGCTGTAAAACAATAATGAGTGTTACAATAAAGCATATTTGTTTGTTGGGTTCTACTGGTGTATTTTATCCCATAATTGCATTTATTGGCTTGTTTTTTTTTGCTAAAATACTGTTTTTCTTAAGTAGTCAAATCAAAGAACTATTTCTAAAGTTTAGTAAGTAAATGATCAGGAAATGATTCTTACTTTGAGCTCTGTAGTATTTGACAGCCAAAATAAAGGACAGGAGCACATACGGAGAAGCTGCCAGTAGACTACTGAGGTGTCTGAGGACTGAGACTGGGGCTTCAGAAACTACACCTACACACAAACACACACACACACACACACACACACACACACACACACACACACACACACACACACACACACACACACACACACACTTTGTACTGAGTGGCAGCTACCAGCAGCAAGCTGTGACAGGAGAGGCAGAGAGTCAAATATAACACTCATACTAGCATGTATTCTATAAAGGTAGCAAGCTCCACTAGAGGAGAAGAAAAGGTCAGCATTTAGTCTACTAGCCTACTAGGGTGTTGGTAATCTGGGATTACAGAGATCCCTGTCTATTCCTGTGTAACCCCTTAATGCAACATAGAGGAAATCTGACATTTTATCCACTTTCACAAGTGTTTAGCTGAATTGTTTTACAGAAAACTAATTTGTCACTTTTTGTCTGCCTTTCAGCATCGGCCTGTGTAAAAGTGTGTGTTTTACTCCTTTAACATCCTTGTACATGGACCTGGAAGAAGGCAGCCATGCGTTTGAATGCTGAGTCATTATGGTCTGCTGTCCTTTAATATAAAACCTTATTCATCTAATCCATCTATCCATCTAATTTAATCCATCACTCACTTTCAGAAGTTAGTTAAACGTTTCATATTAGCAACCATTCTTGATATTCATTCCTTTTTCATCCTAGACTTAATCATGATGTTTGAGGTTAATTGGTTCTTTAATTATCCCATCAGAATAAAACTGATTAAAAAATAAGACATTTTTTGATGTTTCACATTCCATAAAGAAGAAAACAATAAAACAATGTTTGAACACAGATCCTGATGTAATTCTAAAATGTTCTGATGTGTTTTTATGCCTTTACCCTGAGAAGGTTTTAATAACAGATCACTGCTTTCTGACCTTTGACTAAGACCCAGCTGTGTGGAGACTCTCCTCCCTCGGGGTGTTTACAGTGGTAGAGACCCTCGTCTGACTTTGAAACTTTATGGGTCATCATCTCTCCTGTAGTCTGATTTAGGATAAGTAATCCATTCTTATAGAAATCAGCACTGAGGTTTGAGGATTATGTGAGGGAATATAAACAGCGTAGAGTCAGATTATCTCCCTCGGTTACAACATGGACAGGGCTGTCCAGGATTACTTTACCATCTAGAACAGAAAAATACCAGATATTTACAGTGAGAATGATTCCAGCAAGAAAGATTCAATAGTAACATTTGATTTGTCATTATTGGGATATATAAATCCATCACTGCACATCATTCTGCACTAACTCGGTTTAGGTTTTTTAGGTTGTAGGTTTGTTCCCACCCTTGTTTTGAGCGAGCCCCATTTTACATATATCTTAAAGGCCTCAGCATCTGCAGGTATTTTATTCTCCTCTACAGCAACTGCAGAGAGCTGCGCCCTGTGGAAAATCTGAAACAACCAATTAAACTGCAGCCTCAGATCACCTGCTTGCCAAAAGTTTATGCATCTACATGCGATCTCATTAGACCGGCGCCCCGCACACAGGAAGTGTGCACAATGTAAGCAATTAAATTAAAATTGCTCAGGTTAAAATAGACACATATATGGCATTTTAAGGACTATTTGATTTGTTCTGATTGAATTACAGACATGTACAGCCAGAGATGTACCTATCACTGTAAGAGTCACTTCATTACTCCACTGAGAACCTCCATAGTCACTTCTTCCATAACATTTGTATGTGTGACTTTGCTCTTTTAGGTCCCTTATGATGTAAGAGTTTAAATCAGAAGAGTGAACTGTTTGGCCATTTGTGTCCCAGTGGTATTTCCAGGAGACCCTCCATCCACGAATGAGACATGTGAGTTTGACCGTCTCTCCACTGAATATTTGAGGCCACGGAGGGTCTGCACTCAGAATGGGGGAAACGTCTGATGCAAAAATCAAACATACATGAGTATTAAACTAAAACCATTCTCTTCTCAATTTCTGAATTTCTCAATCGCAGAATACAACAACATCTATACAAGATGGTATCTATACAAGCCAAACATACAAAAAAGTACAAAAATTGTATATAATAATCACCTTGAGCAAGACCAGATTGAGCAAGAGAAAGCATCACTAAAAAGGGAAGAGAAAGAGGAAAGTGAATAATGTGCTTTAGACTCTACAGGAAACATAAGAACAGCCATCCAGTTTATCTAAAACACAGTGAAAGCAAATACAATGTGTAAACAGATAATAAAATACATACAAATTTTTACAAATTCCATCTTGAACAAAATTGAAGTCATGACTCTTCTAGTAATCCACAGGTATGTTATAAGTGTTAAACAGCACTGCGTACACTGGCCATCTCTTTACTGGTGGTTCAGAGACACCATCGGGCCTTTCAAAATATTACCACAAAAACATACACTATGCACCATAAAATATATTGCTCAGAACAACCAGGTCTGAAATATCATTGTTGAAATGTCAGCTTGGTTGTTGCTTTAATAATTCAAGCAGAAAAAGATTAAAAGAGATCAAGAATTGGTTTCAAATGTTATAAGGACCACAAGGAACTAAAACCTACTTGTTGAACTTTTCCACATATGTCTAATGTACATGTCTAATACACATGTCTTCAGAATCCACAGATATATTTCAGTAACTTCAGTCACCACCACCTAATGTAATGAAGACCTAATACACATAACAATTATTTACTTACGGAGCAACTGAGAAACTGGCTTGAACTCCATATTGTCACACTGGCTGACTAGCAAAATGTCAAAAAAACTGAATACAGTTTGAGGGCTAAATGGAGAGTTAAGTATATAGACAGAGAGTCACTATACACCACTGGCAATCTGTAATGATACCAAATACCCAAGACACAGAATCCAATTGTGAGAGGTTTGAGCAGGTCCCTCAGGACTCATGCATTGAGTGCATTGGGTGAAACATGCATCTCAAGCAGTTCACATGCTCACATGCCCACCAAATGTGACGGGCAGGGTGAGCGAAATAAAATGGAAGAGATCACGCAGAGTCTCAGGGAAAAAGGATGGTTTAATTGAAAAAGTGCGCAAACCAAAACCCGTGAACTGATCCAAATTAAGGATATAATAACCAGCGGTCAACTGGTACAAAGACAAGACATATATAGACAAACAATCGACCCTTAGGTGAGACGGATCCAGGGCCGGCGCCACGGGAGGGCGAATGGGGGCGTCGCCCCCTCAGGCGAGGTGTCCCACCCCCTCAATGTAAAAAATAAGAGCCATTTATTTTACAACAATCGCTACATGGTGCCCTCTCGGCCGCTCGACAATCGTTACACGCACCCCCCCCCCCCCGCTCAACAACTTACGTTCGCCACCCCCCCGCTCAACAACTTACGTTCGCCCCCCGAAATTTTCTGACGCCCCCTCACTGTATATGTTCTGGCGCCGGCCCTGGACGGATCACGGGCTCCGCCCACCCGAGGGACGAACACAACGCAACAATTGACAGGACAGTTGCCGCTGTAGACGGGGGCAACCAGTAGGGGGCCCGCCGTACCGTGACACCAATGTATAACTCCCAATAAGAAGATAACTGTAGTGAACATATTTACCTTGGATCAGTAGCTACCATTATTATGTCTGCTTTATTGCTGAAGCCACTGTGAAATGTTAATGCCTATGTTTAGGCCAATTCATATGCATTTAACATTCCTTGTTTAGGAAGACAAATGTAAAGATCAGCATGCAAAGCATGAGAGCAGTTGAATTTCTCAATATAGAATTGTAATTAAATAATGAATGTACATATTCCTCTTCATTTGTGATTCACAGTGGCTGTGGGTCGCTGTACTGTGTCTGATTGGCTGGTTCTCCACTCTCTGCTCTGCCCACATACACTCCTGTATGATGAAGAGCAGCAGGACTGAGAGTGTATGGCAGGCCGTTTTAACATATAATGGGCTTCGTCTGATTATCTGTAATTACATTCTGGATATCTAAATATTAGTTTTGACAATAATAACTACAATTTGACTATCCGGAATAACAATTCAAGATATGTACATTTGCATTCTACCTAGTAAGAAGAACAATTCAAGATTTCTGCAATTTCAATTTGACGGATCAAACCGGCTTTTAAGATATCTAAAATGACGTCACTGGATTCGTCATTTTATGAGTCACACATCCGTAATTCTTATTCAAGATATCTCTAATGTAATTATGACTAGTCAAAATGACATTTTTAGATATCTGAATTAAAGAAGTGCGTGCATTACGCCCCTTTTGCAATGTTGCCGAGTCGTCGAAACTGCTGCCTGCGGAATTTTGGGTGGCTAAAATGGCGTTAGCTGTTCTTGAAAAGAATAATTTCAGTGCGCTTTCTGTGTGCTTAACTACTCAATATGCCGTGTTTCCAGGTAGATTTGAGGTATTAAATGATGTTGGATCAGGCTAAAATCAGGTTCCTCTTAGAGTGACCTGTTCTTCATAATGCATTTGTTATTTCTCTGGCCCACCATCAATAAGGCCTTCAATAAGCCTCTGAAACTGCCCCTTTAAATCCGTTAACCTATGCCCACTGCTCAATATGCCATGTTGTGTGCTGGTATTTCTTCTTCCAATTAATTTGTGTTCTAGAACAGCATTTCTGTATTTTTAGTTTTCAAATCTAAGAATATGTTTCCTTACGTTAGAAATGCTGGCGAATTCAATCATCATGTACAAACCGCGTACAATTGGAACAACTTGAAATAGAAACCATTTACAAAAGGAATGCTTTCATTAAATTTTTATTTTTTTTCTACATGCACAAAATCAGTATGGGAAACAATAACCTCTTAAATGTTTGCTCGTATGCTCGTTTGTTTAATCTATCGCTTTTAAACAAAGCGGGCTGCAAACACGCATCGTGAACACACCCTTTTTAAATAAGGAACCACTTCAGCCGCCGAATAAGTAACCAAACGAATCTCAAACTGCGAATAAGTAACCAACTTCAGCGTCGTGAAAAATGGCACAATCTTGAAAGATCTCAACAGTATGGATTATGCGACACTAAAAATCGTATTAAAAACACGAGAATGCGAGTTCGACTGTCCTGACATCGCGTACAGACCACTGATTAGCTAGGGTGACCAGATGTCCTCTTTTTCCCGGACATGTCCTACTTTTGAGACCTAAAAAATGTCCGGGGGGAATTTCAAAATCGTCCGGGATTTTGTTCGTGTGTGTGTGTGAGAAGAAGAAAGCGTGGGCCTGCCAGTCTACCCCCGAGTGTTTACAAGCGAAAGCACGTGTGTCCGCCGGTTCTGGGGCAAAGCCGAAACGAAAGTGAACATTTACGGGGGAGTTAAAGAAAAAATTCCTGTGCTTTCGCCGCGGTCGTGATCCGTATGAGGCAGAGTGCTTGATGTGTACGGCAGGTACTATGTTGTTTTGTGCTGTTCAATAAATGCAATTTTTACACAGACACCATGTCATTTGTGTCATATCAAACACTGATACACCGATGACCCCAGCAAAAAATGTGTCCTCCTTTTCAGAAACCCAAATCTGGTCACCCTAGATTGGCAAATACAAAGAGTGCCAAGCTTGGCGCTAAAATGCTACGTAAATCTGGGACGTATTGACTAGACAAAATGATTATTGAAGATATCTACAAACACATTCCGACTAGTCAGAATAATTATTCAAGATAACAGAAATAAAAAAAAAACGTCTAGATAAAAAATGTTCAAGATATCTGCAATTTATTTGTAGATATCTTTAAATGACTTTTGACTAGTCAAAAATACAGTTCTGGATATCCCTAACTTTGTTTTGTATGGCAAGCCGTTTTAGCATTTATTCCTATTTTTCTTGATATCAAGAATTAAATTAATACATGTAAAAATTTTATTTTTGATATCAAGAATGTAATTCTTACATGTAAAAATTAAATTCTTACTAGTAAAAATTGAATTCTTACATGTAAGAATTACATTCTTGATATCAAAAATTAAATTTTTACATGTGATAATTCATGACTTTTCCAATTCATTTTGAATGGGGGAAACATTTTTACATGTAAGAATATCATTTTTACTAGTATAAATTAAATTCTTACATGTAAGAATTGTATTCTTACATGTACAAAAATAATTTTCACATGTAAGAATTCAATTTCTACTAGTAAGAATGCAATTCTTACATGTAAGAATTAAATTTTTACTAGTGAAAAATCAGAATAGAATTTTTACTAGTAAGAATGCAATTCGTGATATCAAGAATTAAATTTTTGATATCATGAATTACATTTCTGATATCAAAAATGTTATTTCTGATATCAACAATGTAATTCTTGATATCAAAAATTTAATTTTTACATGTGAGAATTCTTATCTTGATATCAAAAATGTTATTTTTACATGTAAGAATTTATTTCTTGATATCAAGAATTGAAATCTTACATGTAAAAATAACATTATTGATATCAAGAATTAAATTCATACATGTAAGAATAACATTTTTACTAGTATAAATCTATACAAATGAGCTAATGAAGCATGTGTATAAACTTATCCAATAGTGGCCCATTGTCACGGTCTGTGGGAGTGGCTCCAAAGATCTAAGGTTGCCAAGTATGCAGCCATCTTTAATATGAGTGGTTCCTGACAAAATGGCAATGGATTCAGTATCTTAATAGAAGCTTTCCATGTTTACAAAATTGTATGCATTTATGGTAGCATACTTTTTTTTAGCCCTCATGTTGTCTTAAAATAACGTACACACATCCTGTCGTAAGAGCAAAAAATACCGTTGCAAGGAAAAACTCCAGGGATGGATTAGAACCCATGCTCCATTGGGCAGTCCAGTTAGTAGCAGTTCATTTTTATTGTTCAATATCCAGGCCGAGCAGTCCTGTCCAATGCAAATCCTACATTTTGCAGTGTGCAGTGTTGTGCATGTTTTCATGCAAAATGTGCTCACCTGGTCTGAAAAAACAAGTCAGGACATCGGCCACATCGGCATAAAATTTAAAATGACATTTTTTTGGAAGCATTATAGGCGTCTTGTGGAATACACACGACTTGAGTACAAGAAATTAAGAAGTATGATGCAACAACTGCAAAAGTCCATTCATCCGAGCATTTTGTAAAGTATCTGCTGCCTGTTTCCCAAGACGTTGACAGGCTTGTACTGGTTTACATTGTGGGTGATCTGCAGTGCTTTAAAAAATGAACTATGAATATGAACTACAGCAGGGGTCGGCAACCTATGACACGTGTGCCCCTGTTGGCATGCCGAGGCATAATCACTGGCACGCAGCACGCTGGACCAGCATCAGCAAAAAAATGATAAATTAATATAAATTATTATATTAATGGATTATACTTTCGCGAGTGACCGTAGCGCGTGACTCCGCACAACTCGTGCGCGAGCGGCAGAGGTGTTTATACTTGGCGATCGATCGCGATATAATACTTAATTTGTGTCCATTTACACCCCCCCCCCCCCTCCGCTAACAATTTACACTCGCCGCCATAGTGGCACACTCATTGACTAGACATGTTATAGTTGGCACGCCATGTCTCAAAGGTTGCCGACCCCTGAACTACAGTGAGTCCCAGCTTAACAACATGTCTGGTTAACGACGGACCGGAGTTACGATGACTTTTTTTAATTTTGCGCGGTGCGTGGAGGAGCAGTGGTAGCACAGTGGAGTGTTGCGGAGTGTTGTGTATGATACGCTCACGCTGTACGCACGCACAAGAACATTGTTAGTTTTTTCTATACTGTATTTATGATCAAAGTATATCTAAATCTAGGGCCACGCTTAACAATGAAAACTGCTTTACGACGGACTTTTCAGTCTTTAACCCCATCGTTATGTAGGGACTCACTGTAGCTCGTTTTCATTAGTATGAACTGAACTTTGAACTCATGTGAACTGGCACAAGACTGTGTGTGTGTGTGTGTGTGTGTGTACCTGAATATGAGACTGGTGGGTCAAAAATGACCTTACAAAAATCTTTGTACCCTGGAGTTGTACAGCTTTCATGAAAATATTAACAAAGGTTTTCTTCACTTTGTCCCATCTTTGAGACACTGTAGGAAAAGTAATCAAACTTCATGCTGAAAAAAGATCAATAAGGGGTAATATGCAGTCTCTTCAGTTAAATGTGGTGGCGGGTCATTTTGACGCTTAAGATAACAGAGCTTTTGATTTTTCTACTTGTAGCAAGTTGTCTGGCAACCTCCATGCACGCAAGCCCCCATTACATTTCCCTATGAAGTAGTCTGACTCTCCTCATAATCTGTGATAAACCTAAATTGGCTGAATTTACAAGAGTTTAAGCCCACACTTAAAGTAAGGAGTAATCTTGTGTGTATGACACCATGAAGAAAGGAGCAAGCTCTACTTTTTTTTTTTTTTTGAAAACTAGACAATACTTGATGTGGTCTCTTTAAGAAAAGTGCAACGTTAACTAGCTCCGCCTTTGTATCCACATGCAAATCAAGCTAATTAACATTAGAACATGTAATAATTAAATTTTTACTAGTAGAAATTAAATTTTTACATGTAGGAATAAAATTTTTACTAGTAAGAATAAAATTTTTTACTAGTAAGAATTCTATTCTTGATATCAAAAATATAATTTTCACTAGTAAAATTTATATTGTTGATATCAAAAATATAATTTGTACATGTAATAATTAAATTCTTACTAGTAGAAATTAAATATTTACTAGCAGAAATAACATTTTTACTAGTGAAAAATGAATTCTTACTTGAATGAATTTAATTTATGATATCAATAATTAAATTTGTACTAGTGGAAATTGTATTTTCACATGTATTAATTTAATTCCTGATATCAAGAAAAAAGGAATAAAAGCTAAAACGGCTTGCCATAATAAAAGCTAAAACGGCTTGCCATAGTTTTGCCTAGTCATTACTTACTTTCAAGATATCTGATATTTAATTTGCATTAGTCAAATCTTAGTTTCAGATATCTAAAAATATTTTTAAGATACCTTAAATAATGAGTATGTTTAAGATATCTTTAATTAGAATAATGACTAGTCAGAACAAAAAACTAGATATCTGTAATTGACTTTTTGACTAGTCATAATTTAATTTTAGATATCTTAAATGTACATTTCAGATAGTCAGTAATTAATTGCAGATATCTTGAACTTGAGCCTCCATACAAATCAATGGTGAATATGATGTAATTTATACTAGTCAGAATGTAATTGGAGATATCTCAAATTGACATTTTGCCTAGTTAAAATATAATTAGAGATATCTTAAATTAAATATACAGATATCTGTAATGTAGTTACAGATATCTGGAATGTAAGTGGGGTGAAGCCCATTTTATGATAAAACGGCCTGCCATAGAGAGTGTAGGGGCCTGCTGCTAGTGATGGGGAGAGGATACCTCAAGGAGTGTATCGACACACTACACAAACTGTGTTGGTCACTCAATAGTGACCCCTGCAGTAGTTATAATATAGCAGGTAAACAATATGAAAATATGTTGGAAAAGCATCCTGAAAACACAACTTGTGAAATATTTAATCAACTTTTGTTTACTTAGAATATAATCCCAATATTATAACTTAATTTGCTCAATTTGTTTGCGGAGTTCAGATGTTCTTTAGAAGAGTCCAAAATTTGCTTAAAACCTTGTGTAAATGTTTAACAGTAAAATATAGCAAATTCTTCTAATAAAATTCAGCAAAAATGTGGAACTTGTGTATGGATTTTCATGAATGAAACAAACAAAAAAAATACATTCCAGACAGTGGAAAACTTCCTGGTTCGATCCGTGAGGGCAAAAATACAAAATCCAAAAGCAACAGCAAAACTCCATCCAACAAATCCACAACATTGGCGATACAGTTTGTTTCCTTATAAACACAATTTGGCATGACACATCCAAACGATACTCTTCCTGTATCAGTCACATGATTTATGTTTAAAGCAATACACGCACCAATACGGGGTTTCACTCTTGTGCGATCGGCACAGTGCTGACGCACCAGTGTCGTTCGTCCCATCACTGCCTCCAGCTCCTCTGCTGCTGTCTGAGAGGAGCTCTGCACTACACTCGACTGGAAGATCAACGTCTCTTCTTTCAGCTCAGCCTGCAACACACTGCTCTCAGAATCTAAGAGTCCAAAGAGGTTCAGTGAGCTGATCTCCTTTGAATCAGCCTCCATGATGCAGAAATAAAACCTGCTCTCTGTTGCATCTGTTTCAAATTAGAGCCTTCAGTAGCTACATATTCAATTTCACAATGATTATGTAACGTTGGGGAGCTAAGAGGCGGACACAAATGCTGAGGAGAGCAGGATTTAATAACTGGAGTGTTAGCATTGAGGGTACGAGGGTAACGAGGCATACTAATTAAAATACAGCTATAACAAGAAACTAACAACCAGACAGGATAACTCCGATAATGAAAGACTCAGAACAAGGTGACAGAAAACAGGCAGATAAACACAGGAAAACTTACAGGGCAGGAATGCAATAAACCAGGGTTACCAACACAATCACTAACCACAGGGAATCTAACACAAGAAGTACAACACATTGACTTACAAAGAGAGAGAGAAACAGGGAGTACAAGTACCAAACAAAGTACCAAACAAATCAAGACAAATTACAAACACCTGAGCAGAAAGCAAGGAAGGGGGGACAGACAAGACAAGATGAACAACAGAAGACACGGACTGGACTAATTGGGGAATTGATCTAAACAAGATTACACAGAAGACATGGACAGGACTGACAGCAGGAGAGAACACCGACAGGGGTGTGACAGACAGAGGGAAACCATGGAAACCAGGCGGGATAAACAGACAAGGAAAACACAGACACATTGAACAGTACCGGAGTGACAGCTAAAAGAAGGGGGCGGAGCCCTACATGATTACAACTAGTGCTTTACTTAAATTTACACAATTAGAATTTGTGCTTTACAATCAAACAAACCCATAGACATAGTTGAATTCAATGGACACAAATTATATTTACAAATCTAGCTTTATCTGCTAAAATAAATCACACAATTTCTACCATTTCAACACAGTGTTTAGATTTTATCCAACTAAGGCCAATGGCATGGCTAACAGTCACCTTCTTGTGAGCTTGAAGTGTAATAACTTAATCTTAATATTCTCATAAAATACAAAGTGACATTTCATAGCTGTCATATTTAAATAAAAAAAGAAAAACCTTGATAATAAAATATTACATCTCTTTTCTTTCCAACGTACTATATGAGGGCTGATGGAGCAGTGTGTGGGGTGCGACCCAGCGGAGATCTGAACGAGTGTACTAGCATTAAACATTCACAAACAACCAGCCACACACAACCACATGCACACGTGAGCACACCTGAGCATTAACCCACATCCACATAAGACTGAGGTAGAGAAAAAACCACGCAAAGTGACATACAAACACGAGACACCCGAACAGTGTGGCAATGGGACTATTGTAACACCACAGCATCTATAGCTCCATGGAAACGAAATAACTGTTCACCAACCCGTACATAAACCAAATGGAACTGAAATCATCATTTATAAACCCCATTACAAGCCACAGTGTAACTACAATAAGTTCAAGAACCCCTTTACAACCTGTCACGTCTAGCCCCGCCCCCACCTGTTCATCATGTCTTTCCCACCATGTATTTTATAACGCCCCTAGGCGTTGCCTCCCCAGCTGTTCCGTTAGTTTGTCTTTGCATATATTAGTGTTACCAACGGTTGTATTCCATTAAATGGCCTGTGTGTCTGCATGTCCAATGGTGGATGTTGTTCTATCCTGGGTGTTGTCCTCTCTCCCCTCCCTGACCTGATTAGGTCTTCTAAGTGCTGCTGACGTGTGTAGATGAGAGTATGCTGTGTGAAATTGGCTACCTCTTCTCACTGGTGTGGATGTAAAAGCTGGGTAAGTGACCCAGGGTTTCTTGAAAGGTGCTATATGAATTGAACTTCATTTCCTATAAAAGCTCCTGCCATATGGAATAAAGTTCCTATCATTTTCTGAGATTCAGACACAATCTCAATATTTAAGCCTTGACTGAAAACCTGTTTATATAGTCAAGAAACGTCTTATTTCTCATCTTAGATGAATGTGTAGATCTGGGGTTTTGTGGGATGTGAGAGTTTTGGTAAACTGGGATGTCATGATCCTGTCACTTCACCTCATTTATGTTTCTCAAGTTTGTTGAGATCAGCGGAGTGCTGATGTCCCAGGGAGCCATCATGTCTCCTTCTGGCTCTGTGGCATAGCTAGATCTGTCAGAGTCCATCTTTACACACTATAGAGTGCCTATCTGTTTACTTTGAAAAAACCTATCTGTTTACTTTGGCCTTTGATTAATCTGTTACATATTCACCACATCATGTATCTTTTCTCTGAGGTTCACCTGGGGAGTAGCACTGCAGTCAGAGCCTACAATACCAGCATCACTGCTCCGACACGGAATGAAAGCCTGGCGTTCATCAACAGACATTTACAGTGACAATATCAAAGCCAAGAACTTTAATTTTTACCTTTTACTTAGTCTGATTGTGTGATTTGTGTGTGACTTGTGTATTTGTCTGTATTTTGTGTAATTCGTGTGTTAACGGGCCGCCCAATGGAGGATGGGTTCCCTTTTGAGTCTTGGTTCTCCCGAGGTTTCTTCCTATTCCCCACCATCATAGGGAGTTTTTCCTCGCCACTGTGGCCTTTGGCTTGCTCATTAGGGATCTGGACCCATAGTATTGTTAACCCTGTACATCCTGTAAAGTGCTTTGTGACAACATGTGTTGTGAAAAGCGCTATACAAATATATTTGATTTGATTCGATAGAGTCCTAACTGACACCCAATAGTATAATACAGCCTCAACCCATCTCTGCTGCACTGGCTCCTCCCAACACCCCTGATACGCCCCTAATGTGACTCATCCCAGCACCCCTGATACGCCCCTAATGTGACTCATCCCTACACCCCCTGATACGCCCCTAATGTAACTCATCCCAGCAGCCCTGATACACCCCTAATGTAACTCATCCCAGCAGCCCTGTATGCTCCTAATGTAACTCATCCTAGCAGCCCTGTATGCTCCTAATGTAACTCATCCCAGCACCCCTGATACGCCCCTAATGTAACTCATCCCAGCACCCCTGATACACCCTTATTGTGACTCATCCCAACACTCCTGATACGCTCCTAATGTGACTCATCCCAGCCTCATCCCAGCCTAACTAACCTCCATGTCTTTGGACTGTGGGCGGAAACCGGAGACCCCGGAGGAAACCCACACAAACACAGGAAGAACATGGAAACTCCACTCAGGAACTTGAACCCAAGACCCCAGTGGTGAGAGGCAAACATGCTAACAACCAAAGCACCATGTTGCCCATATGGGTTTCAAGAACAGCCACATGCTTTTAACCCAGACTAGCACCTCTAGAAACACAGAATAGACTATTTGTTACAATTTGTGGCAATAGTACCAGGATAATAGTACCAGATTGTCATACAATCTCATAAATCCTCTGGAATATGTTAAGAAATGAATTGCCCTATAAATTTTGTTTTTTTCTTATGCTATCAAAAACAAGTTTATGTAAAGGGAATAACTAAAGTTATATACAAGAATAACACAAATGTTAATGTGATCAATAAAAATGAAATTTTACAATTAAGTATGAGGAGATAAAACCTTATAAAAACATAAAAGTTTAGCATGATCAAAAATTATAATAACGCATCGTTACTCTTGACTGTGCAGTTTTGATTGGATTGATACTGTATATACTGGAAGGCCAAATTGGCAAGGTTAGGGTATACAAACCCAAATACCTTCAGTTCAGATCCTGCTTCCTCGTGTTCCCTAAAACCACAAACAGGACCTTGAAAAAGCTTGTGTACAGCAAGACCACAGGGAACTGAACAACAACATGATCTCCAAAAACTACACTGAGCATAGTTGTTAGCACATGCTGATATAGCCTGACACTGGCAGCTCTGACACTCTTTAAGTTCCACAATATTCCTCTTCCTTTAGAGACCTAGAAGAGAAAGAAACTTTATAAAATATCTTGACAAATTACTTGAAAGAACAACACACATTGTTGTGGAAACTGCATGGAAGTTTTTAAAAACAAACTTCATGCCTCAGTGTTTAAAACATTAAGAAATGTTCATTTTAAATGTAAATTTATTTTGTCCTATAGGGCACTTCTTTAAGCATGCCCTACAGGTTAATCTAGGAAATGTTAAGGAACTGTTCTCTTCTTGCAGGGATCAGTTCTTCCTCACTCCACAGACTCCAGATGGTCCAGACTCAATGCTGCTCCCTGCCTTCTCACTCACACTCGCTGTCACACCCATATTACACCTGGTCTCAAAGATCTCAACTAGGCTTCTTGTAAAATATCGCGTTTGAGTCAACGTCTTTCTACTCACTTGTGAAGCTTTTAATAGCTTCACTTCATCCTGCATGTCTGAACTTCTCCGTCCTTACAAACCCAGCAACACTCTCCAGATGATGATGGAGAACAGGTGTGATATGGTCATGAGTGGAGATGATGGAGAACATGTGTGATGTGGTCATGAGTGGAGATGATGGAGATCAGGTGTGATGTGATGGGCAGTCATGGCCTTGTGGTTAGGGAACTGGTCTTGTGACCAAAGGGTCCTGGGTTCGATTCCCAGACCTGAGGCCATGACTGAGGTGCCCCTGAGCAAGACCCTTAACCCTCAATTGCTCACTTGTATAAAAAATGAGATTAAAATGTAAGTCGCTCTGGATAAGGGCGTCTGCCAAATGCCATAAATGTAAATGATGTGGTCATGAGTGGAGATGATGGAGAACAGGTGTGATGTGGTCATGAGTGGAGATGATGGAGAACAGGTGTGATGTCATGAGTGGAGATGATGGTGAACAGGTGTGATGTCATGAGTGCAGGTGAGTAGCTGAGCAGCAGTTTTGTACCATCTGAAGTTTATGGAGTGAGGAGGAGATAATTCCAGCCAACAAGGAGTTACAGTAATCTAGTCTACTGGACTGAGAAAGGGATCATTGAATTATGGCTTTTCTACGCATTTGAAAGGAGATACATATGAATATAGACATATCCATATATTAACATAAACACTGACTCATGAGTCTCTTGAGTCTTTCCCCCCTCATATACACTGTTTCACCCCATCTCCCATCATTAAATGTTTTACACAGTTTTGATAATTTTGTGGTTATGGTTGTTAACATGATCATTAAAAAAATATGCAAATATGTGTGTCCAAGATGTACAGTGAAGAGCAAAAGGACTGGTATGTACTGTAGTCCCAGACTGTACTATAGTACTGTAATTTAGTACTGCACTTTACTATAGTACTGTAATTTAGTACTGCACTTTACTATAGTACTGTTTAGTACTGTACTAGACTACAGTACTGTTTAGTTCTGTACTGTAATTAAAGTACTGTGTAGTTATACATATACATATATAGGCCAAAAAAGTAACAAAGAGATCAAAGGTCAATACATAAATCAGTGTTTTCCTCATGTGCCCAACATATGGCATGGTGATCAGTGGTGTTGTGCCCACTACCACTGTCTGGTGTTTATGAAGCAGAGCTGTGGTGCTGTAATGTTCACCATTACCTGACGTCTGTTTCAGTTCTGAGTACAGTACACACGCACTCCCACTGGCCTCACTGGTCTTCCCTAACAATGGGCAACACACAGGAGTGAGCTTTCATCACAAACAACAACACACAGGAGTGAGCTTTCACCACAAACACCACTACACAGGAGTGAGCTTTCACCACAAACAACAACACACAGGAGTGAGCTTTCACCATAAACAACACCACACAGGAGTGAACCTTCACCACAACCGACAACAACACACAGGAGTGAGCTTTCACCACAAACAACACGACATAGGAGTGAACTTTCACCACAAACACCACACAGGAGTGAGCTTTTACCACAAACAACAACACAAATGAGTGAGCTTTCACCATAAACAACATCACACAGGTGTGAGCTTTCACCACAAACAACAAAATACACAGGAGTGAGTTTTCATCACAAACAACAACACAAATGAGTGAGCTTTCACCATAAACAACACCACACAGGAGTGAGCTTTGACCACAAACAACAAAATACACAGGAGTGAGCTTTCATCACAAACAACAACACACAGGAGTGAGCTTTGACCACAAACAACAAAAAACACAGGAGTGAGCTTTCATCACAAACAACAACAACACAGGTGTGAACTTTACCACAAACAACAAAAACACAATAGTTTTCCTTTCTGAAACATATTATCATCTTTTCCACAACCACAGCATGTGTCTTTCCACATAGCTGTTTAACAAATGAGAAGCTATTCAGTGCATCAGTTAGGGATAAATCACTTGTTGCAAGGTTGTTATGAAATCATAATTCCCCATGCAGTAATTTTCCAACGTCTCTTACCTATCTGCTTAGTTAAAGCCAGGCAGTGGCTTTTTTGGACAGGATGTCTGTATGTGTGTGTGTGTGTGTGTGTGTGTGTGTGTGTGTGTGTGTGTGTGTGTGTGTACAACAATTCTACCTGTTTGTATTTCAATTAGAGCATAAATCCCATCTCTTTCTCTATTAAAGAGAAAATAAACTGATTTTCTTCATTTTCATCTACTGTCATATCATTTTAAATTCGAGTTTAAAATTTGAGTTTAAAACACACAAACACACGTGGTAAAACTGTTCTTTAAAGGGGTTTTGGTATTTTTACCTTTGCTCTTTGGATTTTTGGTTTCAAAGGAGTAAATCACATCCTTTGACCGACATATAGTATCATCACATAAAAATAAAATAATTAATGATTTAGGGCAGTATAGTTTGATATAAAGAATCAGTGTCATCTCTCCCTCCATTTGTTCATCTTTCAAAATAAAGTGTAGTCGGTGGTATTTACCTTTAATGTGACGTCTGAAGTTTTTCAGCTCAATTAGGGCATATGTTCCATCCAGTGGTCCAGTTGATGTGTTATCTGCTATCAAAACCAGACATCAGATCCATTTGATGAATTAGTAGTCAAGATAAATCTCAGACATACAGAGTTATTGTTATTTCTAATGTGTTTTATTAGTCACAGTGTGTACACACTGTTGGATGAAGCAGTACAAATCAAACACAGAGTGAAATTTCTTTGAGATGATCTCTACCTGTAATCCTATTACCAACATTGGCATAAACATGATCGCTGCCTGTTAAAGAGGAAATAAGGCCTTGTAAATAAATGTGTTAATTCACACACAAAAGCTGGAAGGTTCATTAGAAACACAGACCAACCTGGCTGTAGCAGTGAAGGTCCTGAAAGAGAACTCCCAGGCCCAGAGCAGCTCTGGCTAGTGTTCTGCTGATGTCCAGTAGGGGGAGACGGAGATCCTGAACCTTCTCACACAGTAAAACGGCAGTAGAGTTAACACAATCACTTACATGGTCTTTCATTAATGTGTATTCACTACACATTTGGGAAAAATTATAAAAAACTTTTTATCCATTAAATTGACATTTGATAGACAAACGTTATTGATATCACACTGAAGAGCACATTCACCATGGTGTAGAGAGTTCATTTGTCTTTAGATAGTCTATAAAACTACCACATGCTACAGGAAACTGTCTGCTTTCAAACCTTTGTTCTTCTTAAAGCTCCAGAGTAAGATAAGTAAGATAATGAACAACAGGGTTAAACAGAGTCCCACGATCAACCCAACTGGTACATCACTGGACCCAGAACCTAAAATAAATGTACAAGAGCACTTTAGGTCTAATGAAATGATGGAAAATAAATCAAATATCAAGAGATGGATTTGTCACCTCTGACTGAGATCCAGCTGTGTGGAGACTCTCTACTCTCTGGGTATTTACAGTAGTAGAGACCCTCGTCTGATTTTGAGACAGCAGGGATGGTTATCTGTCCTGTGGTCTGGGTCTGAAAGGGTGATCCATCTTTATAGAAGGACACTGTGAGGTTTGAAGGTGTCTGGCTGCATAAACATCGTAGAGTGAGAGAATCTCCCTCAGTCACGGGGTGGACAGGACTGTCCAGGATCACATCACCATCTGTGAAAAAGAGACACAGAAAACAAAGTGTGGAAAATGCACACAGGTATTTTTAAATGCATGGAATATTATTCATTTAATACTACAAACAAAATGTTGTAGATTTATTGTATTCTATGTTTAGTCTTATACTGGATTCAAATAAAATAAAAGTATTGAAATCTGACCATGCACTGTGATGTTGACAGGATTATTGCTCCCTGCAGATTCAGACTGACACCAGTAGACTCCAGTGTGGGATGTGGAGAGAGAGCTGATGGTGCATGTAGATCCTGTAACTGATCCCCAGCCTGATGAACAATCTAACACTCTCCTGTTCTGTGTGTATTGCAGGACTGTCCATGCAGTAGAGTGACTCTGGTCCTCACAGCTCAGTGAGAGAGAGTGACCACTGAAGTGTTGACTTCTGTTGGGACTGATGATCAGAGACACTAGAGAAGACACACCTGTCAAAGGCAGACAGATCAGACATTGTAGAAAGCTGCTAAATAAATGAACAGTTCACTGTATCACAGGGAATCTGACAGTTTAACTAACAAAAAATATTCAGACATTCAGACTGTGGTGTGGTAAAGTAAATACATGATGTAATTTGTGAAATGAACTGCCTTCCTCCTAACCACACAAACACACACCTGATATTACCCCAATGCTATAATGTTAACTGTATTATATTTTAACACTATATTGTTAGTTGCATTGTCTTAACACTACATTATTAACATAACTCTACTGAGATCTTAACACAATATTATTCACATTTGTACTGGGATCTTAACAAAACAATATTAACATTATGTACTGGGATCTTAACACAACATTATTAACATTATGTACTGGGATCTTAACACTGTGTTCCAGTCTAAAGGTGGTGCTCTACTCCCCCACTTATGCTGGTACTGACACATGTTGCCACTGGGAGATCCTGCCTGTGTCTGTAGCTGGAACTCAGTGAAGCTTCTTTTGTGCAGTCATCAACCCATCAGTCTAAACCAGCCTTGTGTCTCCTCTGCTGTATGGATGCTGTTTATGTGTTCACCAGTATATACCATCACTTAGCAGAAACATCCTTACCAGTAACATTTACCCAGAGTGCATCACTGTAGTGTGTGTAGTAGACTGGGTTTCCTCTTCCAGCTCTGCACCAGTACTGGCCTCCATCAGAGGGCATCACTGAGCTGATGGTGGTGGAGCTGGTTTCAGTGCTGGTCTCATTCTCTGGGTTCTGTGTGTGTTTGGACCAGTAAAACCTCCACCCAGCAGACTGCTCCAGCTTACAGTACAGAGTCACTGGGTTTCCTATCAGTGCAGCTCCTTGAAGGCTGGATGTGAGTTCAGGTTTAGGTTTCACTGCTGATGGAGATTAATCAAATGGTTCAGGACATAAAGTGAGTTCACACACTGCTTCCAGAAGCTTTACCACAGTCATGATTTAACAGAGACACACACTACACTAGGATGGAACATCTCAACCTGAGGAGGAACTAATGCTGATCTGATCTGCTGGTGACCTGAACCTGACAGTGAAGTATTTAACTCAGACTGATGGACTACAGAACTACTGCTGGTTTTACACCACTGGTATGTTCAGTTAATGTATCTCACTCAACCAGAACAAGTCAATTTCAGGTCAATGTGGCATGAGGTTATTTCAGTTCAGTGTGACTTCATGGTGGTCATGTGATGTTGTGATTAATAATAAATAAAGATTAGACCACACTCACCTGATACAGTCAGTGTAACAGCATCACTGGTGTGGGAGTAGCGGGATCCTCCTGCCTCTGTTCCTCTACAGGTGTATTTACCTGTATGATACTGCTGAGCACCACTAATTGTGTATGCCTGTTCATGGAAAACTGGACTGTTTGATCTCTCTTTCTCCCAGCTGTACTGCCACCTAGTGGCACCTCCTCCCTTTATGTCACATGTGAGAGTGACAGTCTCTCCCACAAATACCTGTGGATCAGGTTTTATTGAGACCACAGCTGTTGGTCTTTCTGTGGAAAGAAAACAGGATATTTCTAACGTCAACTAAAAAGCACTGATGAGGCTGTTAACACATCTGTGTGTGATGGTGCGCTGGTCCCAGTCTGACAAGGACACGCCCACTCACACACCCTTCCTCACAACCACTCCCTCTGTCATCAGCATCTCACTATTAATAATTACATTTACCTGTTGGTTATTAATTATCATCCTCTTTAAAGCCCAATTTAAGGTGCACAGGTTCCTGCCCTCAATGCTGTGCATTCAGCTCAGCACAGTGAGACTACAGTCCCTGTAACTGAGTCTGCTGCATTCAAGACTGTCAGTGACGCACCAACACTGTGCATAGATGCTTCTAGATGTCACTGAGAGCTCTGAGCTTCTCTGCTGCCTCGACGGCCTTTTAATTTCTGTTTGTTTGTTTGCATTATAGAGAATGAAGATGATCAATCAAACCCTTCACCTCTCACCCCTCCCTGCTGCAGTTACACTGTGTACTATAATACTGTGGTCTTGCTTTCCAAAATTGTGTCTGCAACATACACTCTCATGATTAATATAAATATTTAAATATTATAAATATGACATTTTTCAAATTTCCAAGCTATAGTACTAGGGAAATGACACAGGAAAACATACCTGTTACTGTGATTGTGACTTTATTACTGTAATACATGTAGAGGTTTCTCCTTTTTGCACCGCAGTCATACATGAAACGTCCTACAGTAGACATTTTCTCACTTATTGTGTTTGTGTGATCATATACACTGGTCCATTTAGTGAGTGGAGTGTTGTTTCTGTACCAGATAAACTTCCATCCTACAAACGGCTGCACCTCACATTTCAGAATAACTGTATCTCCAGTGTAGACGGAGCTCTGAGGACTCACACTCACTGTTGGTTTGGGTTTATCTGTTGAGATATATTGCAAAGTACTGGGTATTTAGATTTTTCACTTGATGTCTGAATCAAATCCTGCTGGGTGAACAATATAAATGCACTAACAGTTTCACATCTTATGATGTGTTTATAATGAATATACAAATCTCTAACAGTACGAGTGTAACGTCCCAAATGGGCACCTTTTACTTTTATCCTGTTTATCTCCATTTTCCATATTTTGCCAACATTTGAGGTCTGTCAGAATAAGTTACATGAAATTTGTTTTATCTATATGCCTGGTTTGCAGAGATGTATAGTAACGAAGAAGAACTACTTCACTATTGTTTTTAAGTACTAAAATGCTGTATCTGTACTTTACTTTTTTTATTTATTCTACTTCCACTTTTACTTCACTACATATTTTCCATTACTTTAATACTTTAACTGTGTTACATTTACAATTACAATTATAAACATGTTAGCTAGGAATCAAACCCATATTAGCATCACTGCCAGAGCAGTAGATGGCGCTGTCACCGCGATCAAGTGATCAGGCTCATGAGAAAACTGCATTCTCCGGTCACGTCCCGCATTTTACTCTGCTGCCTGTGTTATTCTCTCTGAAGACAGTAGTGAGTGTACGGTGAGGTGAGGTTGAGGTTAATGAATATTGAAGAGATGATCAGACTCACCTGATACAGTCAGTGTAACAGCATCACTGGTGTGGGAGTAGCGAGATCCTCCTGCAAATGTTCCTCTACAGGTGTATTTACCTGCATTGGTCTTTGTAACAACATTGACTGTGTACACCTGTTCATGGCTGACAGGACTGACTGAACTGTCTTTCATCCAGCTGTACTGCCACATAGATACACCTCCTCCCTTTATGTCACATGTGAGAGTGACAGTCTCTCCCACAAATACATGTGAATCAGGATCTATGAAGGCCATGGCTTTTGGTCTTGCTGTGGAAAGATTACACAATAATTTTTAAATGTCTACTAAAATCACTACATTTGATGAAGCAGTTCACGTATCTATGTACCTATAAACCTGCTGGTATCACAAAACCAGAGCTGCCTCTATTGAAACAAGATGTGAGAGATCCAGTGTAACCAGTATGTTGACTCTGCTGGCTGTGTTTTCATACAGGAATAATCATGTTTATGTATCTGATAAACATTATGGATTGTGGTCTCCTCCTTATTTACATCATCACTAATCCATCTGTACTGCTACTCCATATCTCACATGTTATAGTGATCTCTCCTAGATCACATGTGAATGATTTCTCCTAGATTAGATACCAGTGATTTCTCCTAGATCACATGTGAGTGATTTCTCCTAGATCAGATGAATGAATGAATGAATGAATGAATGAATGTTCGATTTATATAGCACCTTTCTGAATACCCAAGGCGCTTTACAATTTAACACAGGTACAATCACAGACAACCAATCACACACACCGGCGAGAAGCGGCAGCCAATTGCGCACAGCGTACTCTCTACCGGAAGCCACAGCCCCCTGTCGAATAAAGGAGTGTTAAGTGCTAGACTGGACCAAATCTCCCTGATCATCTCAACTCACCTGGAACATGTAGAATTGTGATCCTAACCTGATCCCCTGAAGTGATTATAACTAGTTACAATCCTCTGTACACCTACACCTATCACATATGTCATGACAAAACATATGTTTTGTAATTACTGATGTACTTAGGCTAATTACTGATGTACAAAGATAGGAATTAAGCAACTAAACAGATTACTCTTTGAACCAATGAAATTGTCACACCCTTCCTAGAATCCACTGACTGGTCTCATTTATCAGTCACACCTCTTCCTGCATACCTGTACACCATCATACAATAAGATAAGATAATCCTTTATTAATCCCACAACAGGGAAATTTGAAATGTTACAGCAGCTGAGAGGAAGGGACAGAAAAGTATGAAAACAATATATAAGAAAAAAATTAAAAACAAAAATCTATATATACAAGGTGTACAAATTATATAATGATATTGAAAAATATAATCTAATGAATGGTGAGAAATTGCACATAGACACATTGAACATTGTACATTTGCTGTATTGATTGCACATTGTTCTGCATGTGGTAGCAATGTTAAACATTTACTTCAGGCTGTTGAGAGCAGCGTGTGTTATACAGTCTGACGGCGTGTGGAAGGACCTGCAGTATCTCTCCTTCACACACCGCGGGTGTAGCAGCCCGGCACTGAAGGAGCTGCTTAGTGCGGTCAGAGAGTGGTGCATGGGGTGGGACAGGTTCTTCAGCATGTGTTTAAGCTTAGTCCTCATTCTCCTGTCTCCCACCACCTCCACTGGGTCAAGAGGACACCCGGGGACAGAGCTGGACTTCCTTATGATCCTGTCCAGTCTCTTCCTGTCAGCGGTGGAGATGCTGCTACCCCAGCAGACCACTCCATAAAATATGGCTGATGCCACCACAGCATCAAAGAAGGACCTCAGGAGTGACCCCTACACACAAAAGTATCTGAGTCTCCTTAGGAGATACAGTCCGCTCTGACCCTTCCTGTAGAGAGCAGCTGTGTTGTCAGTCCAGTCCACCTTGTTGTTAAGGTGGACACCAAGATATTTGTAGGACCTCACAATCTCCATGTCTGTGCCCTGGATGTTTACAGGAACAGGATGAGAGTGTTTAGTCCTGTGGAAATCCACCACCAGTTCTTTAGTTTTACCTGCATTGATCTGCAGGCGGTTCTTCTGGCACCATATCACAAAGTCCTGCGTCAGTCCTCTGTACTCCCCGTCATCTCCATCACTGATGAGACCAACGATAGCAGAGACATCAGAGAACTTCTGCAGGTGGCAGCTGGTAGAACTGTACTGTAAATCTGCAGTGTAAAGGGTGAACAAGAAGGGAGCAAGAACTGTTCCCTGTGGAGCCCCCGTGCTGCAGACAACAGTGTCACACTGACAGCCCTTTGTCCTCACGTACTGCGGTCGGTTAGTGAGGTAGTCCAGAATACATGTGGTGAAGTGGTGGTCCAGTCCAGTGTACTCCAGCTTGTCCTTCAGGAGGGTCGGATGGTATTGAAAGCACTGGTGCTCCCAGTGGCCTCCAGGTGGGACAGAGATCTGTGTAGCAGGCAGAGATGCTCACAAGTCATTTTTTGCAAGTCCAAGTCAAGTCTCAAGTCTTTGATCTCAAGTCCAAGTCAAACTTCAAGTCTTTGACCTCAAGTCCAAGTCAAGTCCCAAATATTTGAGTGACACTGTAGTCGCAAATCACTGTATAGTTGTAATGGTCTTTTATGACACTTCCGATGTATAATAGCTTAAACTAGTTAATGAAGAAATACAATTTTTAAAAGTGCGCACGCACACACAAATGTTTTCCAGATAAATTTTGTATCCGTATTTTTCTCCAAAAAGTATTTTTCTTACAAAATTGTCATTTTTCTGGATACAATATTCTCTTCTTTCAGTAGAACATCTGCTATATTTTGTTCTAAAAGATAAAGGAGGGTGTAACGAATAAAAGGGGCGGGTGTGACGCTAACGCAAGTATCGAATAATTTATTAAATAAGACAGGCAACAGATCTCACAAAGGAAAATAACTAGACAAAGGGGTAAGTAAACTATGGTGAACAAGCGACAGACTTGTGAGAATAACTAAACAGACAGAGTTCAAACACGCCACGACAGACCTATAATAATATAGAAACACAAAGCTCAGGCACGACTAAACAGGACAGAACCACATCACTAAAACACCGACCTACAGATAGAAGCATGAAACACAATAGCTAGACACATTAACAAAACGTAGACCAATACTCAGAAGCATTAAACATAACTACTAGAAACATTAACATACACCTTGAAACGGGGCGGGATAGATCAGAGAACACGGATACATACATGCATGCATACACAAGGAAACACTACTACAAACTAAACCTACAAACCTACAAAGAGAAACAAGATAAAACAAGGAAGACAAACTAACTAATCCAACCAACACGGGGAAACGTGAAGAGAACGCACAGGCTACAGGACACAGACCGCGGAGAGGGAAAAAGCATACGGAGAACAGGGACCTGGCAAACACAATGACCAACACAGGGGAGTAAAACTGAGGGGACTATATACTCTAAAACAGGGGAGCAAACGAGACACAGGTGTGGGCACTAAAGACGGGGGCGTGACAGACAGAGGGAGGAACGAATGGGAGAGAGGAGCTAGGCGGGACCAGGGAGGAGGGAAGGGCTAGACGTGACAGAGGGCTGTGAAATTAAAAAATCACATTTTAACTATATAATATATGAAAGGTCTGCATATAAAGAAAATAGCAACCAAATTAGTGATTATAAAATAAAAATTAAAAACAGAATTCAAATTTTACAATAATAATGATTCTGACATAAAAAGCCCTGCAGCAACAACTATTTGTCTCCTAATGAACTGGATCAAACACAATCTATTTGAACTTCAAGGTGTCTTTCAGTTTCCAATACAAGGAAACTGTTTATGCAACTAACGCATTACATTTTTAAAAGATCAGGATTGACAGGGTACTTGCACTTATCCTGGCTCGGTGAGGGCGCATTATGAGACCTCCATGACTGAACACCCTCTCTACTGCCACCACTGGTGGCAAGTCAATACCAATATTGCAATATTGCTAATAACCTTTCAGGCAGTGACTAACCTTTCCGGGTGGGTTTTCAGGTGGTGAATAAAATTAGATGTGGTGGAACCAGCGTCCTGTATTTTTATGCCACACACGCTGCAGTTTGCTGCTCTTCTATTTGCTACTTGTACTTGTTTTGTACCCAAAACTTATTATGAATGGTGGAACAGAAGCGAGCGTCCTCACCAGCGCCGCCATGATCGCGATGTTTTGCGCCAGGTTTGAGGTGTGCGGAGTCGCGCGCAACGGTCACATGCGAAATACTTGACGCGTCGCAACCGTCGAAAAATATGACGAAAATGTTACGTCAGCGGGAAGTAAAAAGCATACACACAGGCGGAGAAAAGGTTGTCAAATGAAACACAAAAGAACATTACAAATAAAAGATTGTTCACGAGTCTCAAATCACGAGTCCAAGTCGAGTCGCAAGTCTTTTGAATGCAAGTCAAAGTCGAGTCTGAAGTCACTGTATATGCGACTTAAGTGCGACTCGAGTCCGAGTCCCAAACTCGAGTCCCCATCTCTGGTAGCAGGAGGGTGACGACATCCTCCACCCCGATGCCAGGTTGATAGGCAAACTGAAGTGGGTCTATTGATGAACTCAACAGTGGGCGGAGGTGGACAAGTAGCAGTCTCTCCAGGGTCTTCATCAGGTGAGATGTTAGTGCTACCGGCCTGTAGCTGTTGAGGTCTTTGGGGTTTGGGGTACCACGCAGGATGTTTTCCACAGCTGTGGGACTCTCCCTAACCTCAGGCTGAGATTAATAAGGTACCGGGTCACTCCGCACAGCTCATTGGCAAAGGTCTTCAGGAGCCTTGAGCTGATGCCATCTGGACCTGCAGCTTTCCTGACCTTTATCTTCTTCAGTGCACATCTCACCTGGGATGTTGTCAGTGTCAGACTGGAGTGGGGGGACTGAGTGCTGGAGTCTGTGTCAGCAGGAGGTGGCTGAGAGCAGGGTGGGTGTGGGAGTGGGGGGGGGGGGGCAGGGTGGGTGTGGGAGTGGGGGGAGGGCAGGGTGGGTGTGGGAGTGGGGGAGGGCAGGGTGGGTGTGGGAGTGGGGGGGGAGCAGGGTGGGTGTGGGAGTGGGGGGAGAGCAGGGTGGGTGTGGGAGTGGGGGGAGGGTAGGGTGGGTGTGGGAGTGGGGGGAGGGCAGGGTGGGTGTGGGAGTGGGGGGAGGGCAGGGTGGGTGTGGGAGTGGGGGAGGGCAGGGTGGGTGTGGGAGTGGGGGGGGGCAGGGTGGGTGTGGGAGTGGGGGGGGGCAGGGTGGGTGTGGGAGTGGGGGGGGCAGGGTGGGTGTGGGAGTGGGGGGGGGCAGGGCGGGTGTGGGAGTGGGGGGAGGGCAGCATGCTGGTAGTGCCAGATGGAGAATCCAGCCGTGGTGTTTGTGTAGTGGGGGGAGCAGGAGAATGATCAAACCTATTGAAGAAGAGATTGAGTTCATTCATCCACTTCTGGTCCCCCACTGTGAGTCAGACTTCTTGTGACCTGAAGTAGTGTTGAGACTATTCCAGACTCCACTGTGAGTCAGACTTCTTGTGACCTGAAGTAGTGTTGAGACTATTCCAGACTCCACTGTGAGTCAGACTTCTTGTGACCTGAAGTAGTGTTGAGACTATTCCAGACTCCACTGTGAGTCAGACTTCTTGTGACCTGAAGTAGTGTTGAGATTATTCCAGACTCCACTGTGAGTCAGACTTCTTGTGACCTGAAGTAGTGTTGAGACTATTCCAGACTCCACTGTGAGTCAGACTTCTTGTGACCTGAAGTAGTGTTGAGACTATTCCAGACTCCACTGTGAGTCAGACTTCTTGTGACCTGAAGTAGTGTTGAGACTATTCCAGACTCCACTGTGAGTCAGACTTCTTGTGACCTGAAGTAGTGTTGAGACTATTCCAGACTCCACTGTGAGTCAGACTTGTGACCTGAAGTAGTTTTGAGACTATTCCAGACTCCACTGTGAGTCAGACTTGTGACCTGAAGTAGTGTTGAGACTATTCCAGACTCCACTGTGAGTCAGACTTCTTGTGACCTGAAGTAGTGTTGAGACTATTCCAGACTCCACTGTGAGTCAGACTTGTGACCTGAAGTAGTGTTGAGACTATTCCAGACTCCCCTGACGTTGTTCTACTGCAGTTGGTCCTCCATCTTCCTCCTGTAGATGGTTTTACCTTCTCTGATCTTCCTCCTCAGCTCCTTCTGCAGACTTCATCTCCTCCTTGTGACCTGATCTAAAAACCCTCTTCTTTCTCCTTCAGGATAGTCTTTATATCAGGTTGTTGGAAAAACACTGTACAGTCCTGGTGGGTACAGTGTTTTCCACACAGACATTGACATAGTCCGTTATGCAGTGTGTGAGGCCCTCAATATCGTCTCTGTGAGGCTCACACAGTTCCTCCCACAGTGTTGTGCTGAAACAGTCCTTCAGAGCCTCATCAGCCTCTGTAGTCCATTTCTTCTCTGTGTGAGTGACGGCTGGCTCTCTGTGTACGAGGGGTTTGTACACAGGCAGGAGATGAACTAGGTTGTGATCTGATCTGCCCAGGGGAGGGAGGGGTGAAGAGTCATATGCCCCCTCTGTACTGGCTTAGAACAGGTCAATTGTTTTATTGTCTCTGGTGTGGCAGGTGACGTACTGGGTGAAGGAAGAGCTCAAAGTTGAGAAAGGAGATGAGTGATTGAAATCTCCTGAGATGAGGAGATCCTGTGGGTGTTGGGTTTGGACCCTGTGGGTATTGGGTCTGGATCCTGCTCACAGCTGCGTGCAGGATCTCACAGGCAGAGTCAGCAGACGGGGGTACATATTGCGATAGTATGCAAGAACTCCCGTGGGAGATAGTAAGATGCCAACAGCTAACAGTTCAATATCTTTGCAGGAGGTTTGCCCTTTAATAGTGATGTGCCCAGAGTTACACCCTCTATCATTCACTAACACTGCCAGTTTTCCTCCTTTCCTCTTACCGCTCTCCGCTGTCCTGTCCGCCCGTATGAGGTGGAATCCGTCCAGAGAGACGACCGTGTCCGGAGCTAAACAGCTGTAAACAGTATCAGGCTACATTCACGGTATTCCCTCTGGTGTCGGGTCAGCGCAGCTAACTAATCCATCTTATTGGGGAGAGATCTCACACTCCCCATGATGACAGAAGGAGGAACCGGTTTGTAGCGTCTCCTTCTCGCCCGGCACTGAACACCCGCAAAGCACCCCCGGCACTTCCTCTGCAGCTCGCGGGTGATCTCGGGTCGTTCATCTAGATGTAGCCTTGCTATGATAAAGGCTAGCAGCTGGTCACGGTTGTAAACAAAGAAACCCCCGGCAGGCTCTGCAGTCGCATGTGTAATAAACGAAAACAACAAAACAAACAAAAGTGCAAAGTTCCCTAGTTTAATGTCCATGGTGTGCGGACAGTGTAAAGAGTACAATTGAACTTAAATAATACTATAAAAAGATAAAGAAAAGGAGAGAAAAAGCTCACTTTGAGCAGGAGCTGCTGTAACTGGCTACCAATCGAGCGTCGCCGGAAACGAGCGATCTTTTCTCATCATGGACATTCTCATCATGAACTCATTCATGAGTCACTTTATCAGTCAGCACTATGCAAAGTGTCCTTAATTTTTTTTCCATTTCATTTCATTATCTGTTCTGCTTAATCCCGCTAGTCGGGGTCACGGGGGGGCTGGAGCTAATCCCAGCATCACCAGGCGAAGGCAGGGTACAAATATAAAATAGGGTGACCAAACGTCCGTGTTTCCCGGGACATGTCCATATTTCCCGGGACATGTCCATATTTCACGTCCTGTCCCGGGCGTCCCTGGTTTTTTTTTTAAGTGAGGAAATGTCCTGGTTTTTAAATGACCTTCAATGGACCATTAAAATTTAAATGTACAGGTATTGTAATCCCTGAACAGAGTCAGTGAGAGGACAGCCCTGTTCTTAATCACAATGTAGACAGCGTGACTGTCAGTACGCAAGCAACTTGAAAAATGTCCTGTTTTTCCCCCAATGAAAATATGGGCATCCTAATATAAAATGAAGAATTAACCTCCATGACAGTGTAAGACACGTAACTGTCAGTAGAGGTGAAGTGAGAGTATTCTCACAGTAAGACGGTCTCCAGATTTATCAGAATTCACTTTCATACTGGGCTTTGGTTTTGTTGTTGCAAATTAACAATAATAAAAAATAATCACTTCAGATTGATCATAGTAAAGTTAAGAAAGACACCACTGTAAGGTACCTATTCTCACTGAAGACAGTATTGAGTGTACAGTGAGGTGAGGTTAATGAAGAGATAATCAGACTCACCTGATACAATCAGTCTAACAGCATCACTGGTGTGGGAGTAGCGGGATCCTGTTGTCTTTGCTACTGTACAGGTGTATTTACCTTTATGAGACTTTGCAACACCACTAATTGTGTACACCTGTTCATGGCTGATAGGACTGACTGAACTGTCTTTCATCCAGCTGTACTGCCACTTAGTGTCACCTCCTCCCTTTATCTCACATGTGAGAGTGACAGTCTCTCCCACAAATACATGTGGATCAGGATCTATGGAGACCACAGCTGTTGGTCTTTCTGTGGAAAGATAACAAAATAATGTGGTGTGCCTATAGCAACAAGAAGACGAGAGACAGATACAACTCCCAGTACAACCAGTGTGAGAGCTCCACTGGTCTGTGTATTTTGGTTCTGCTGACTGTGGTCTCATACAGGAATCAGCACCTTCATACATGATCACTAAACTGTTCATACTGCTACTCCATATCTAATACATGAACATGAACTCTCCTAGTTCATATGTCTGTATCTTTAGCCCATGGTCTCAGGTTTTGTATTAAAGCTACATATGTAATACAGGACCCCACACACCCACTTCACTGATCCTTTCAGCTTCTCCCATCATACTGTTACTATAAAGATCCACAGGCTGAATGAGATGTAGTGAAAATGTCTTTTACCATGACAGCTACTAATTATCAGTAAATAACAGCATTGATCTTACTATTAATTATCATAGTGTTTGTTCAGCCAGTGGAACTTAACAGTGACCTGATGGGAGAAACTGAAAGGAGGAGTGAAGGAGACGTGAAGGGTCCTTTATTATGGAGCTTTACTCTCCCCAGACTCTCCACAACATAGTCTGATAATGGATAGTCTGATAGTGGATAGTCTGATAGTGAATTGTCTGATGGTCTGATAGTGGATAGTCTGATATTGGATACTCTGATAGTGGAGTGTGCCTTGCCTGATTGGATAGTCTGATAGTGAAAAGTCTGATAGTAAAATTACTGTACTGTGCATTTTCCCATTTTAGGAAAGAGATTTAAAATGCTGAACTTATACTCACTGAAACCACTTTCCTCATTTTAACTTCAGAACAAGTGTTCTGGTTGTTGTGTTTACAGTGTCACTGACAGAATCGTTAAATGTACCAGGATAAGGAGGAAAATGTTCATCACATAAATCACTTAGAAAACTCGTTTAAAATGTGTCAAAATAAATATAAAAAATATTAAAATAAAATATTATCCTCCCATTTAATCTTAATCATGATCATATATGTGAGGAGGTGCTGTCTGTTCCTGTCTACTCTCTTTGTGCATCTATGCATGTAGGTTACCTTTGTCTGGGTCTGAGGATTTATTTGGTGTCTGAGGATTTATTTGACTTCTTTGGTTACCACTGGTGTGATACTCATGATATATAATTAGAAGGTAAATGAGAATAGCTGAAGTGGTTTCTGCTGACCTTTGAACTCTGGTGAGACAGGTGCACTCCAACAGCACTGACACTGCTAGTGTTGCCAGAGTTTGAATGAACTCATCATACAAATGTTAGTTAAGCATGTTGTGTTCATGCAGTTCATGTGTGTCACTGTTTGTCAGCTGATCCTGAAAGAGTTAGTAGGTGTAGAAACTCACACTGGCTCATTAAAATTAATTTATATTTGTATTAGAGTTTCTCCCTGTTCCTCTCTCCCCTCTTCATGTGTGTTTGTGCCTGGTCTTCCTTTTCAAAGTGTGAACATGTGTGAACTTCTCTTTCAGTTTTTGTTTTAACACTGAGCTTGTGGTTATTTGCCTGTGAGTTCCAACCAAACAGGAAACACATCTGATTCCACCCAACCAGCTGTTTTAAACTTTTTACATGTGCAGTCCCACTGGCCCTTGTGAATAAACCCGCCCACCTCTAAGTGAAGATATGAGTGTGAATCACCTTCAGCTTGTACACTACAGATGAGCAGGACCAGCACTACAAATGCAGAGAAACACAGGACATTATGCATTAATGTGAAATATTCACTAGTATCACAGGACATTATGCACTAATGTGAAATTTTAACCACTATCACAGGACATTATGCACAAATGGGAAATATTCACCAGTATTACACGACATTATGCATTAACGGGAAATATACACCAGTATCACAGGCTCCAAATACCTGCAGAGCTAAATTTGATTAAACATCTCAAGTTGAACAGAATCTGTGCTAATGCTGCTTCAAACATCACATACATTATTCTCAGATACTCATGGAGACTCAAAGGACCAAACGTTCATATTGTTCACCATTTTATTCTGTACCGTGTCAAACAGACATTTCCTTTGCACTTTTCATTTAATCTCCCCTGCAACTGATACCGTCACTAACATGATTGAAGTGCTGACAACACTGCCTAACAAATATAACAAAGTTGAAAGGTTCAAACTGAGAAATTAAACTTCTGATATAATCAACTATCACACACATACACAACATCATAAACCGTCTCTTTCAACATATTAGCATGCACTGTAATGAAGACAAAGACATAATTCACTCACAAAGCATCACAGATAGACGTCTGAACTCCATACCATCCTAATACTGACTGGCTGACTGACAGCAATAATGTGGTTTAAAGTCTGAGCACTTCCTGTGGTCTTACAGTTAGACACAGAGAGCAGGGCAGAGACAGACATGAACATTCACACGCCTCTCATTTTCAGGAAAACGTGTTTGAGTTGAAAACAACTACTACTTCATCAGCTATTCTGTGAAATTAACATGTTTTGAACGTTGCATGTAATGAAAATAAGTCATCTACCCCAAAACACCTCCCAGACTCATACAATAACAAAGACAGCTGTTCAATAATAAGACTGACACATTAGGGATGAAAACAACTGCATATACTAAATACAAGTAAAGTATAAGCCATCTTCATATGTGGTACTTATACACTGAATAATTTAGAATATTAAATACGCAGATATGTTGGTGAGGAGCAAAAGCAACAGTGAGTTTGTTGGAGGAACTAGAGAGTGAACAGCTGCTGGTTCTGTATGTGACACATTTATATTTCTGACTTCTCTAGTGTCGTGTCAGAGTGTGAACTGCATACTGTGTTCATGCAGTTAAACTCTAAACAGCTTGTTGATTTTACCCATAGAACTGGTGATGTTGGCTAATGAAATATGGCTGATCTGTGCAGCTCCCTCTGTCCTTGCTGTGGTGGACGATCATGGTTCATGGAGATGCATGGTGGGACTCACTGCTGTGGTAAACTGAAACTGGCCCAGTGTCTGGAAGACCATCCAGATTCTCCAAACTACTTGAGGTTTGTATCCTTTTCTTCCATCATGTTGAACATCATATACAACTACCCAAAGTTTAAATAAAGCTCAACTTCTGGAAGTATTTCTGTTCGTTGTGTTTCAATTCCTCAATATTTAAAATTGTCATCATCATGGCAAGATCAGAAAAGAAGCTACACCACATCCCCTTATCGAATGCCTCTTCTCTGTCTGACACGGTGTACGTGACACGTTAGTGTGGCTGTTTCACAAGTTACTTTTATTCATTTGCAATGGGTGTTTTTTTTTTGCAACTGTTCTTTTGCAAACGATCCCATCAAATTGGCTGGTGGAATTGGAATGTTGAGATCATGTCATTGATGACCTCATTGATGACCTCATTGATGAAATCACCTGGGCACATCAGTCATGACCTCACATCACTCATGACCTCACATCACTCATGGTGCACTGATCTTGCTGTGCTGAGATGCCTCTGCTGGATAATATACAGTGGGATGCGAAAGTTTGGGCACCCTTGTTAATTTTCCTGATTTACCTTTATAAATCATTGAATTTTTGTTTAGACAATTATTGCACACTTTCTGTAAATCATATAAACTTCATTTCACTTCTCAAATATCACTGTGTTTGTCCCCTATATGATATATTCAACTGAATTTTTTTATCCAAACATTCAATTATTTATAAAGGTAAATCAGGAAAATTTACAAGGGTGCCCAAACTTTCGCATCCCAATGTACTAAGCATTATTTCAAATAATAACAAGTAAAATTACTGGACAATGGTTCTTCTACCATTGCATGCCACTGCCCGTCCCCAAAGCAATCAGAGGCCCCTGACACTTCTTACCCACGATCAACCTCCCCCACATTCTGACTAAGAGCACCAGCTGTGGTTTCCAGAAATTAACTGTTGTATCTGCACCACCTCCTTCTGCATGTGTTGTTGTCTGTTTGCTTCTATAAACCTTTCTATTCTGAATTACTGCTCAGAGAAGCACATAGAATGCACAGCTGTAGAACTGGAGGTTTTCTACTGGTCTACCTGAAATTTTGAAGGCTTCATAGTGACTGTAAGAACTGCGTCTTTCACGTCTGTATGACGTTAACATTAATACATTCACGTGACCTTGTAGGATGACTTGCGTTTGTTGCATCCTGAATACAATACTGCATACTACTATGGGGACCAATATCCATTATACAGTACATACTGAGTGGAGTATGCAGTAAGTAGTATGCTATTTCACACAGAGCCTTACACACCAGTTAGTATCTTGACCTCTTGCTAATTTGTGCCTAATCCCTGGTAGCCTATTTGCTCCTATTTTTACTAGGATTGTTTGACCATGTTATCATCAGTAAAGCTCCAGTGGACCTAAGCACCTGTGTCTAGTGTGAAGGTTGATCTCCTCATCTGTACAGTCCTGCTTCTTCTCAGCTCCTGGTCTATGACCAACAGATGTGAATGCTGAGTGGGCCTGTTAAAGGCAACACTCCTGCTTATTATGCAAAGATCACAACACAAGGCTGGGAGAAGATCTGGACATCCTGCTGTCTTCTGATCATGGAGCCAAACAGGAGATTCTTTGGCCATGCTCTGGTCTATGAAGTCTCCTCTACAAGCATGGCTATGTGTGGCCTCTTAGAGATGAGGGTTATAAAACCCCAACGGTCACTTCAGCCCTGCCGCACCACAATTCAACTTCCTCCCATATTGTTTTCCTTCATTTCATGTTTACCGTTCCATCCCTTCAAGTGTTTGCCCATTATTAGTCTCACCTGTTTTCCCTCCTAAACTGTGTATTTAACCCCATGTGTCCTCTCATTCACAACTGGACATCGTACATGTTGTATTGTTTAGGTTGTTTGTCGTTGTTAGCCAGCAGTTCTCTCCGTGCCTCATCGTGACATCTCCGTTTCACCATTCATGATGTATTCTGGACTTGTTTCCATGCCAGACTGTCGTGGCTGTTTGATGGGTCATTCTGTGGACTGTGGATGTGGAACTGCTGTTAAAATAATGTTGCTCCCCTCAGCACCTACAACCTGCCTCTTGCTACACAGCGTTACAGGAAGTTCCTTGGAATTCATGTGAAGCTCAGGTCTGTAGGTCTTTAGAAAACATTACATAATGGCCAAATACCATCTGACTGAACGGTACTCTAAGAACCAGCTATAGGCTGCAGTGGGTGGAGTAAGAAAATACAGTAACACTATGATGCTGGATCAGCTACACTGACATCTACACACTGGCACTGGTTTGTTCTTTGCCCCATTTGCTCATGTAGTTGGTTTGAGACTCTATGTAATGCTGCAAATAAAAAGGTGATGCCACAGATGTTAGATGGTGGTGTGAATGTGTGTGTGTAGTTGTTTTAATTTGGTCTTTAGTGAGAAACTGAAGAGCACAGCCCATCCTCCTTTCACAGTGACTAAACACACAGAGCTGAATGAGCACAAAAACACAACCACAACAACCCTGTTAACCTGCTTCATTAGGAAGTGCAAATATGCACAAAACAGTTACACACAGCTCCTTGGCACAAGAATACAAATGAAAACATTTCAGAAGACCATAAAATAAAATGTACCAGTTTTACAAATTTGGTAAAAATTCAATTAAGAATATAACTTTACTCTGTATAAACATATGAATTACTTTTAACCAGCTATTACCAAATATGAAATAAATGTTTAATCAAAATAAATCCATTTCAATACATTGTACATACATCTGTAGTACATCCTTAATTTGACAGTTTCACATGCACACTGTTAGAGAAAAACACATAATCCACATCATTATTTCCCCAACATACGTTAAATGGTTTCCGATTAAAATCAGTATAAAACCCAATCTAAAGTAACTAAAGTTCGCAGAGAATGATCATATGCAAAGCAAACAATATAAATATAATTACATCGCTCTCATTTGACCCCTTGTGGGGTAGGGGGAGACAGGGTATGTAACATGATGAGTGTTGTAAGACTATCAATTCCACCCATCACGGATAAGATAGGAGTCATATGGTCATTCCAGTATTTACCCAATTCCTCCCTGATCCCACACGGTGAATATCAAGGCTGGAAACAGGCACATGCAGATTCCATAGAGAAAAAAAACTGTACATTTCTGAATCAAGACTATATTTTGTTTAGTACTTATACTATTGCAGATAAAACTATATGAATTATGTTACATTAAACTGTAGTTTCTCAGGTAAATTGTGATGCATTTTCATCACCTTACATACATGTCACGGTGGGTTGGCCAGGAGGCCACCAGAGGGCGCGTGCACTCAAGCTCATGCACTTTGCACACGGCCCCTTGCACCAAGCCACTACCCCAGTCCAACTCACCTAATTACTGACACCTGTTCACCATCAGTTTGCACCCACAGGTGCCCACAGGCCCACAGTTATGCCCACAGGTCGTGCAGTCCAGTGCTGCACATTCCTTTGAGGACTACAGCGTCTCTCTGCACAGACGACGTGCTTAGAAGAAGAAGCTTGCTACTCTAAGCTTGTTCATTTGCTCTTTGTGAACTGTACATTTTGTTGCCTTGCTTTTGCGTGCTCATTTGTGTTTTGTGTCATGGATAATAAAACTGACATACAACCAGTGCCTCCAGCCGCCTCTATAACCCCGTCACAATACAACTAAGAAAACTTTCTTGATTTTGAATAATTTTAAAGAATGCCTATAGTCAGTGGAAAAGAAAGACTGACAGAGGTGTGCCTGCAAATGTGTTTTTTAAAGCATCTGATGAGGTCACAAAGAAGGACAAGTCAGTCAGATCAGTTGTGAAGGCACATGGTATCTGCCATGTAACACACACACAAACACACAAACACACACACACACATTGACATTGTTTATTATTTGACCTATATATTCTTTACACAGGTACATTGTATTAGTGTCCATTAAGCATACATATTGTTAAATAAGTTTGTTCTAGTACACTAATTTACACACACACACACACACACACACACACACACACACACACACACACACACACACACACACCTGCGTAAAACAGAAAGTAGATATGAATTATGGTCAGTCACAGAGAGAGATATATTTTTCTTTTATTATTTTATTTTTATTATTTTTATATATAAACCTCTTTTTGAAGCATATTGCATGGTGTAGCCTCTGTTTTTGCTTCTTTTGTCTAATTTTTACAATTTACCCCAGCATGTGTTACAACCCGATAGTGGGGTAGGTTGTAACAAAGGAAGACCATGTATTTGACATCATCTTACGAGGGCTGTGATATTTGAATTGAGGTTTGAATTGGGGCCATTTGTAGTAAACAAATGTGTGTACTTTGTATAAAAGTTTGAGAACTCTAGCTCAAAAATATAGCGAGTTACAGGTGCTGAAGCAAAAAGTGTTACAACCATACACAGTCTCCCCCATTTATCTTTTCATATAAAATGTGATTCTACAAACAAATTGAATTTGTTACAGCTCACCAGGTAGAAAACATGTACATATTTCATTGTCTTCATTGTGATTTCACATGTGGATGAACCTGTCAGACCCATAACTGGCTCATTTTCTGAGAGATTTGTTTCACATCATAAATTTACGCTGCTGCTGTAAACCAACAGTAGGTTAATATTTTTATAAACTCAGTCCTTTGTTTCTTAGAAAAGTAAAATTGTCACGGTGAGGCGGCCCCCTACCGGCCGCTTCCGTCCACAGCGGCTTTTGTTGTTGTTGTTTGGTGACGTCATGTGCGTCCCTCAGGTGGGCGGAGCCCGTGATCCGTCTCACCTGAGGGTCGTTTGTTTGCCTATATATGTCTTGTCTTTGTTCCAGTTGACCGCTGGTCATTATAACCTTAATTTGGAGATATTGCATGGGTTTTTGGTTTGCACACTTTCTATTAAACCATCCTTTTTCCCTGAGACTTGGCGTGATCGCTTCCTTTTAGTTGCTCACCCCTGCCCGTCACAAAAATCTTATCTATCTTAGTAAATCTATCTTAGTAAATCAAGAATTTTACCCAAAACATACAAATGACAAATGTAATACATTGGTGAAATCTGAAACTTCATTATTTATTACATTAACACAGAGTAGAATAATCTTTCAGCAATGTTAAAAAAGATCACATGACTGAATAAAGCATATTCACAGAAAATAAATAACACGATATATCTGAAATACCATATATAAAGATGCTAACCTCACAAAGAACATTTGCCAAATACTATATTAAAGTAATATAAACATTTGTTTGCAAAATAAGTCATTATATCAAATATGTAAATATATATTTATTATATATCATTTTTTAATTAATTTAAAATTACTTTTTAATAAGTACTTATTTTTAAATGAGTAATTTTAAATGACTTCATGGTAGGTGGGCGGAGCCCGTGATCCGTCTCACTTGAGGGTTGTTTGTTTGCCTATATATGTCTTGTCTTTGTTCCAGTTGACCGCTGGTCATTATATCCTTAATTTGGAGATATTGCACGGGTTTTTGGTTTGTGTGACGCGCGGCGGAGCAGGGAAGGATGAGACACAGACCCTTCTTTTCTTCCACGTCACCTTTACTTTAGACAAGTATTGCGCAATATAGTGCACGAATAACATACACAGCAATACAGAACGTGTAAACATTAGACAACGACGAGCACAGGACACTGCGCGAGCGCACATTAAATAGACAAACCACATTAGCCCCACGTGATTACGAGACAAGTCACAGGTGATACTGATTATTCACACGACATGCCATAACCACGGATATCCATAGACGCAGACGATGCACGTAGACTACGTCAACACACGCCCAAAAGGGAGGGGCCGGGGTCCTCAACGTGACAGACGCCCCCTCCAAGGGCACTACCCGTCCCGGGGTGCCAACAGGACCGAGTGCCCCGAACCCACGACGATGGGCGGATCCGACGCGCTCAGTCCTGCGTCTGGGAGGTGACTGCCCTTGGCGAAGCGTCCGTCACGAATCGCCTAGCACACCCTCCCTGGGAAGACCGGGGAAAAGACGTTAGACAGGTTGAACGGGACGTTCACAAACATACACACAGGAACGTTAACACATAGAGGAACAAACGGGAAAAATGGGTTTGGTATACACACGGGAAGACTCACAAACACTGGGACATACAAACACGTAACAGGCGCCAGGCTACGCGCCAGGAGAAGAGCGATGAGAGGGGAGAGGTCGGGAGCTGCAGGTGCTGCGGTGGGCAGTCCCCCTCCTGCCCTCGCTGCGAACCCTCCGCCGGGTGCAGCATGGCTGGCGGACGTGCCCGGTGCAGCGCGGCTGGCGGACGTGCCCGGTGCAGCGCGGCTGGCGGACGTGCCCTGTGCAGCGCGGCTGGCGGACGTGCCCTGTGCAGCGCGGCTGGCGGACGTGCCCTGTGCAGCGCGGCTGGTCTCCCCTCCTGGTAGGTCGTAGGGACCTCCTCCTTCGCTCCCCGACCACGCTCTGGAGCGAGCAGTGTGGCCTTCTTCCTTGGCCTCCATCTCCTCTTCCTCCTCACTGCCCAAGCTCCAGCTCATCGGAGTGGCTGAACTCCCTCCTCGAGAGCAGTCCATAGCGCTCCCCTCGTAAGGATCCGAGGAAACTTTCACCGCCGGGCTGGTTCTCCCTTTGACGGTCCTTACAGAGCGTTCCGATGCCACCGGACTACCTTCTTCCTCCGTGTAAGGTTCACTGTCCGTGTATTCGGACACGCCCGAGCACACGGACGGAGGGTAGTCTTCCTCACCCTCCCCGTAATCGATGGTCGGAGCGGAGTATAGCGAGGAGGGATAGTCCCCTTCGCCTTCACCGTGGTCGTCTGCAGAAGAGCGCACGGAGGGAGGGTAGTCCTCTTCCTCCACTTCGCCCTCCCCATAATCCACGGTGAGGTCGGAGTAGAGCGAAGGAGCCGGGTCCACCTCCCCGCTGTAGTCCACGGTGGGAGCTTCGCCCACGGATGGCAGGTAGTTCTCCTCCTGCTCCTCCTCGGAGTCCCCCTCCCCAAACTCGCTCTCCGGGGTTGATGAGGTGGCGCCGGAGACACAGGCTTCCACCCTCGGAGGCGAGAGGGCACGGGAAGGAGACAGGTGTAAATGTCTCCAGATTCTCACCGCGCCCTCGCGGAACTCTTCCGCCATGCAGGGGTCCTGGCACGTACGAGCCGCGGCCAGCTGAGCAGCACATACCGGGTCCTGCTCCAGTTCTTCCAGCGTGGGCGTGGCCTCTTGACGCGGGGAGGAATTCTCCTCCCTCTCTTTCTCCTCACGACCGGGAGGTTCCCTCTCAGGCTTGGGGACACCCACCCGCAGGGGCGAGAGCCCCCGGTAGGGAGAGGGGCGCTTCTCCAGCCACACCTGCACAGCTGTCCGGCGGTATTCCTCCGCCAACTCGGGAATCGCCGTTTCCCGAGCCGCGCAGAGCAGGTAGGCGCATTCAGGATCCTTCTTGAGCTGCGTCAGAGTCGGCGCTGGGGGGAGGAAGACGTGCGGTGATGCCGCTTGCTGGGGCGCTGTGCCTTCTTCGGCCGGGTGGCATAGCCTGGCATTCTTGCGGTGTCTCTCTCCGGCTCGTCGTTCTGTGACGCGCGGCGGAGCAGGGAAGGATGAGACACAGACCCTTCTTTTCTTCCACGTCACCTTTACTTTAGACAAGTATTGCGCAATATAGCGCACGAATAACATACACAGCAATACAGAACGTGTAAACATTAGACAACGACGAGCACAGGACACTGCGCGAGCGCACATTAAATAGACAAACCACATTAGCCCCACGTGATTACGAGACAAGTCACAGGTGATACTGATTATTCACACGACATGCCATAACCACGGATATCCATAGACGCAGACGATGCACGTAGACTACGTCAACACACGCCCAAAAGGGAGGGGCCGGGGTCCTCAACGTGACAGTTTGCACACTTTCTATTAAACCATCCTTTTTCCCTGAGACTTGGCGTGATCGCTTCCTTTTAGTTGCTCACCCCTGCCCGTCACAAAAATCTTATCTATCTTAGTAAATCTATCTTAGTAAATCAAGACTTTTACCCAAAACATACAAATGAATAATGTAATACATTGGTGAAATCTGAAACTTCATTATTTATTACATTAACACAGAGTAGAATAATCTTTCAGCAATGTTAAAAAGATCACGACTGAATAAAGCATATTCACAGAAAATAAATAACACGATATATCTGAAATAGCATATATAAAGATGCTAACCTCACAAAGAATATTTGCCAAATACTATATTAAAGTAATATAAACATTTGTTTGCAAAATAAGTCATTATATCAAATATGTAAATATATATTTATTATATATCATTTTTTAATTAATTTAAAATTACTTTTTAATAAGTACTTATTTTTAAATTAGTAATTTTAAATGACTTCATGGTAGGCTGGGACCGTGGCTCAGGGGAGATGCCCACTTCCTGACACACCTCTACAACTCCACTCCCTCAATCACAGTACAAGGGGAGCTGGTCTTAAAGGTTTCTCTTTGACTAGTGAGGAGAGAGACATCTCAGATCTAACTAAGCAGAGCTTTATAACAAACTGAACTGTAATATTGATGTAAAAACACACAGCACTGAAATGTAAAGAATTTCATCTCCTTAAGCAGACGTTTCAGCCTGTGTCACTTCATATAGTCGGTTCTCATCAGGTTTGGCTGTAAAACAATAATGAGTGCATAACAATAATAAAGCATATTTGTTTGTTGGGTTCTACTAGTGTATTTTATCCCATTATTGCATTTATTGGCTTGTTTTTTTGTTAAAATACTGTTTTCCTTAACTAGTCAAATCAAAGAACTATTTGTAAAGTTTAGTAAGTAGATGATCAGGAAATGATTCTTACTTTGAGCTCTGTAGTATTTGACAGCCAAAATAAAGGACAGGAGCACATACGGAGAAGCTGCCAGTAGACTACTGAGGTGTCTGAGGACTGAGACTGGGGCTTCAGAAACTACACACACACACACACACACACACACACACACACACACACACACACACACACACACACACACACACACACACACACACACACACACACACACACACACACACACACACACACACTTTGTACTGAGTGGCAGCTACCAGCAGCAAGCTGTGACAGGAGAGGCAGAGACTCAAATATAACACTCATACTAGCATGTATTCTATAAAGATAGCTAGCTCCACTAGAGGAGGAGAAAAGATCAGCATTTAGTCTTCTAGCCTACTAGTGTCATGGTGGGTCAGTCTGGAAGCCACCAGAGGGCGCACGCACAAACCTCTTCTCTCACACGCACGCCCACAACTACACAGAGCACACCCTCTCATACCAGGACACTCCTTCCATCCCAATCACCAGAGTATTGACACCTGTCACATAATCAGTTCAGGGATGTGTTTATTCCCACAGGTTGTGCTGTCCAGTGTTGTGCATTCAGCTTGCACCCTCACCTCGCACCATGGGAGAAGCCTGCTCTGTTGCTAAGACCAGCGTGCTCCGTTGGTTATACTGGTATGTATACTGTTATGCTCTTCGTTTTAGTTTCCATTTCATGTTTGTTCTGCCTTGTGGCCTGAGTATTTAAGTTCCTCGTTATGGATAATAAAACCAGTCGCTCTCAGCCTCTGCCTCCTGCTGCTTCTGTCCCTGTGTCACAACTAGGGTGTTGGTAATCTGGGATTACAGTGATCCCTGTCTATTCCTGTGTATCCCCTTAATGCAACATAGAGGAAATCTGACATTTTATCCACTTTCACAAATTTGTTGTTCACGTGTTTAGCTGAATTGTTTTACAGAAAATTAATTTGTCACTCCTTGTCTGCCTTTCAGCATTGGCCTGTGTAAAAGTGTGTGTTTTACTCCTTTAACATCCTTGTACATGGACCTGGAAGAAGGCGGCCATGTAGTTGGATGCGGAGTAATTATGGTCTGCAGTCCTCTAATATAAAACCTTACACATTTAATCCATCACTCACTGTCAGAATAAATGTTTCATATTAGCAACTATTCTTGATATTCATTTCTTTTTTAGAGTATCCTAGACTTAATCATGGTTTTCTAGGTTAATTGGTTCTTTAATTATCCCATCAGAGTAAAACTGAGTAAAAAATAGGAAATAATTTTTTGATGTTTTCACAAGAATAAAAACAAGGTGTGAAGACAGATCCTGATCTAATCCAAAAGAAGTCAAATATCAAGAGATGGATTTCTCACCTCTGACTGAGATCCAGCTGTGTGGAGACTCTCTACTCTCTGGGTATTTACAGTAGTAGAGACCCTCGTCTGATTTTGAGACAGCACGGATGGTTGTCTGTCCTGTGGTCTGGATTTGAAAGGGTGATCCATCTTTATAGAAGGAAGCTGTGAGGTTTGAAGGTGTCTGGCTGCATAAACATCGTAGAGTGAGAGAATCTCCCTCAGTCACAGGGTGGACAGGACTGTCCAGAATCACATCACCATCTGTGAAAAAGAGAGACAGAAAACAAAGTGTGGAAAATGCACACAGGTATCTTTAAATGCACAAAACAATCAAATGTATATTCATTCCATTCTATCCCTAGTCATATCAGATATGGAAATTATTGGAGACACACCGTGCACTGTGATGTTGACAGGATTACTGATTCCTCCAGATTCAGACTGACACCAGTAGACTCCAGTGTGGGATGTGGAGAGAGAGCTGATGGTGCATGTAGATCCTGTAACTGATCCCCAGCCTGATGAACAATCTGACACACTCCTGTTCTGTGTGTATTGCAGGACTGTCAATGCAGTAGAGTGACTCTGGTCCTCACAGCTCAGTGAGAGAGAGTGACCACTGAAGTGTTGACTTCTGTTGGGACTGATGATCAGAGACACTAGAGAAGACACACCTGTCAAAGGCAGACAGATCAGACATTGTAGAAAGCTGCTCAATAAATGAACAGTTATTCGTATTACAGGGAATCTGACAGTTTAACTAACAGAAAATATTCAGACATTCAGACTGTGGTGTGGAAAAGTAAATAAATGATGTAATTTATGTAAAGAACTGCCTTCCTCCTAACCACACAAACACACGCCTGATATTACCCTAATGCTAATGTTAACTGTATTGTATTCTTAACACTTTAATGTTAGATGTATTGTCTTAACATTACATTATTAACTGTACTGGGATCTTAATACTATATTATCTGTGCTGGTATAATAACACTACATTATTAACATTATGTACTGGGATCTTAATACGACATTATTAACTGTACTGGGATCTTAACACAACATTATTAACAATATGTACTGGGATCTTAACACTATATAATTAACATTATGTACTGGGATCGTAACACTGTGTTCAAGTCTAAAGGTGGTGCTCTGCTCCTCCACTTATGCTGGTACTGACACATGTTGCCACTGGGAGATCCTGCCTGTGTCTGTAGCTGGAACTCAGTGAAGCTTCTTTTGTGCAGTCATCAGCCCATCAGTCTAAACCAGCCTTGTGTCTCCTCTGCTATATGGATGCTGTTTATGTGTTCACCAGTATATACTATCACTTAGCAGAAACACCCTTACCAGTAACCTTTACCCAGAGTGCATCACTGTAGTGTGTGTAGTAGATTGGGTTTCCTCTTCCTCCTCTGCACCAGTACTGGCCTCCATCAGAGGGCGCCACTGAGCTGATGGTGGTGGAGCTGGTTTCAGTGCTGGTCTCATTCTCCGGGTTCTGTGTGTGTTTGGACCAGTAAAACCTCCACCCAGCAGACTGCTCCAGCTTACAGTACAGAGTCACTGGGTTTCCTATCAGTGCATCTCCTTGAAGGCTGGATGTGAGATCAGGTTTAGGTTTCACTGCAGATGGAGATGAATCAAATGGTTCAGGACATAAAGTGAGTTCACACACTGCTTCCAGAAGATTTACCACAGTCATGATTTAACAGAGACACACACTATACTAGGATGTAACATCTCAACCTGAGGAGGAACTGATGCTGATCTGATCTGCTGGTGACCTGAACCTCACAGTGAAGTATTTAACTCAGACTGATGGACTACAGAACTACTGCTGGTTTTACACCACTGGTATGTTCAGTTAATGTATCTCACTCAGCCAGAACAAGTCAATTTCAGGTCAATGTGGCATGAGGTTATTTCAGGTCAGCGTGACTTGGTGGTGGTCATGTTGAAAAAAAAGTAAATGTGCCATATTTGTCAATTTTTTTTCACCGCAATCGAAATGAAATTTGTCCTCCGCTTTTTACCCATCTGTGCAGTTAGGACACACACACAGTAGTGTTTACTAGGGGGCTGTGCTGCACACCTAGCCCGCCACCCAGTTGGGGTTAGGTGCCTTGTTCAAGGGCACCTCAGTCATGGCCTCAAGCCTGGGAATCGAACACACGACCCTCCGGTCACAAGACCAGTTCCGTACCACCAGACCATGACTGCGCAATGTGATGTTGAGATTAATAATAAATAAATAATAGACCATGCTCACCTGATACAGTCAGTGTAACAGCATAACTGGTGTGGGAGTAGCGAGATCCTCCTGCAAATGTTCCTCTACAGGTGTATTTACCTGTGTTGGTCTTTGGAACATCACTGATTTTGTACACCTGACCACTGTGGACATGTCTGTTTGATCCCTCTTTCATCCAGCTGTACTGCCACCTAGTGTCACCTCCTCCCTTTATGTCACATTTGAGAGTGACAGTCTCTCCTACAAATACCTGTGGATCAGGATCTATGGAGGCCATGGCTTTTGGTCTTGCTGTGGAAAGATTACACAATAATTTTTAAAATGTCTACTAAAATCACTACATTTGATGAAGCAGTTCACATATCTATGTACCTATAAAACTGATGGTATCACAAAACCAGAGATGCCTCTATTGCAACAAGATAATTTCATTTGTGTTAATTTAACCTCAACTCAAAGTGTCTTTGGGGGAAACCCGAGTACCTGGAGAAAACCCATGTACGTACAGGGAGAACATGCAAACTTCCCTACTGTACAAAAGACCTGTTATTTACCTGTTCACACCTTTAGCTCGTTACCTTTATTGATTTGTTACCTTTATTTATTGATTTAGCCTGTAGTTATTTTTGTAGTTATCAGTACGTTCTGATCAACCATCATAGCAGTACATTCTTTCAGTAGACGACTGGGCAGTACGCATAACATACACAGTATAATGTGTAGCATAAAGCTAACGTAATGTATATTTAGATCCAGTACATTACTGGAAGTTGTTTATGAGTATTATGTGTATTTATGTTGTACACTGCATAGTTAATCAAAGTCATGTTTACCCATTTGGTTAACTTGTACTTATGTCTAGTCTAGTGTAGACATTAATGTTTATATTTGTTCTTGTTCGGTCTTGTAGACAATACCACACGCGGCACACACTCACACACCCATATGTGTCGAATAAAGGAGTGTTAAGTGCTAGACTGGACCAACTCTCTCCCTGATCATCTCAACTCACCTGGAACATGTAGAATTGTGATCCTAACCTGATCCCCTGAAGTGATTATAACTCCTCAACACAACTAGTTACAATCCTCTGTACACCTACACCTATCACATATGTCATGACAAAACATATGTTTTGTAATTACTGATGTACTTAGGCTAATTACTGATGTACAAAGATAGGAATTAAGCAACTAAACAGATTACTCTTTGAACCAATGAAATTGTCACACCCTTCCTAGAATCCACTGACTGGTCTCATTTATCAGTCACCTCTTCCTGCATACCTGTACACCATCATACGATAAGATAAGATAAGATAATCCTTTATTAATCTGAAAATTTGAAAATTTGAAATGTTACAGCAGCTGAGAGGAAGGGACAGAAAAGTATGAAAACAATATATAAGAAAAAAATTTAAAACAAAAATCTATATGTACAAGGTGTACAAAATATATAATGATATTGAAAAATATAATCTGATGAATGGTGAGATATTGCACATAGATGCATTGAACATTGTACATTTGCTGTATTGATTGCACATTGTTCTGCATGTGATAGCAATGTTAAACATTTACTTCAGGCTGTTGAAAGCAGCGTGTGTTATACAGTCTGACGGTGTGTGGAAGGAAGGACCTGCGGTATCTCTCCTTCACGCACCGCGGGTGCAGCAGCCCGGCACTGAAGGAGCTGCTTAGTGCGGTCAGAGAGTGGTGCATGGGGTGGGACAGGTTCTTCAGCATGTGTTTTAGCTTAGACCTCATTCTCCTGTCTCCCACCACCTCCACTGGGTCAAGAGGACACCCGAGGACAGAGCTGGACTTCCTTATGATCCTGTCCAGTCTCTTCCTGTCAGCGGTGGAGATGCTGCTACCCCAGCAGACCACTCCGTAGAATATGGCTGATGCCACCACAGCATCAAAGAAGGACCTCAGGAGTGACCCCTGCACACCAAAGGATCTGAGTCTCCTTAGGAGATACAGTCTGCTCTGACCCTTCCTGTAGAGAGCAGCTGTGTTGTCCGTCCAGTCCACCTTGTTGTTCAGGTGGACACCAAGTTATTTGTAGGACCCCACAATCTCAATGTCTGTGCCCTGGATGTTTACAGGCACAGGATTAGAGTGTTTAGTCCTGCGTAAATCCACCACTAGTTCTTTAGTTTTGCCTGCATTGATCTGCAGGCAGTTCTTCTGGCACCATGTCACAAAGTCCTGCGTCAGTCCTCTGTACTCCCCGTCATCTCCATCACTGATGAGGCCAACGATAGCAGAGTCATCAGAGAACTTCTGCAGGTGGCAGCTGGTAGAACTGTACTGTAAATCTGCAGTGTATAGGGTGAACAAGAAGGGAGCAAGAACTGTTCCCTGTGGAGCCCCCGTGCTGCAGACAACAGTGTCACACTGACAGCCCCTTGTCCTCACGTACTGCGGTCGGTTAGTGAGGTAGTCCAGAATACATGTGGTGAGGTGGTGGTCCAGTCCAGTGCGCTCCAGCTTGTCCTTCAGGAGGGTTGGATGGTATTGAAAGCACTGGTGCTCCCAGTGGCCTCCAGGTGGGACAGAGATGTGTGTAGCAGGAGGGTGACGACATCCTCCACCCCGATGCCAGGTTGGTAGGCAAAATGAAGTGGGTCTATTGATGAACTCAACAGTGGGCGGAGGTGGACAAGTAGCAGTCTCTCCAGGGTTTCATCAGGTGAGATCTTAGTGCTACTGGCCTGTAGCTGTTGAGGTCTTTGGGGTTTGGGGTACCACGCAGGATGTTTTCCACAGCGGTGGGACTCTCCCTAACCTCAGGCTGAGATTAATAAGGTACCGGGTCACTCCGCACAGCTCATCGGCAAAGGTCTTCAGGAGCCTTGAGCTGATGCCATCTGGACCTGCAGCTTTCCTGACCTTTATTTTCCTCAGTGCACATCTCACCTGGGATGTTGTCAGTATCAGACTGGAGTGGGGGGACTGAGTGCTGGTGTCTGTGTCAGCAGGAGGTGGCTGAGAGCAGGGTGGGTGTAGGAGTTGGGGGAGGGCAAAGTGCTGGTAGTGCCAGGGAGAATCCAGCCGTGGTGTTTGTAGTGGGAGGAGAAGGAGAATGATCAAACCTATTGAAGAAGAGATTGAGTTCATTCACCCACTTCTGGTCCCCCACTGCCTGTGAGTCAGACTTCTTGTGACCTGAAGTAGTGTTGAGACTATTCCAGACTCCACTGTGAGTCAGACTTCTTGTGACCTGAAGTAGTGTTGAGACTATTCCAGACTCCACTGTGAGTCAGACTTCTTGTGACCTGAAGTAGTGTTGAGACTATTCCAGACTCCACTGTGAGTCAGACTTCTTGTGACCTGAAGTAGTGTTGAGACTATTCCAGACTCCACTGTGAGTCAGACTTCTTGTGACCTGAAGTAGTGTTGAGACTATTCCAGACTCCACTGTGAGTCAGACTTCTTGTGACCTGAAGTAGTGTTGATACTATTCCAGACTCCACTGTGAGTCAGACTTCTTGTGACCTGAAGTAGTGTTGAGACTATTCCAGACTCCACTGTGAGTCAGACTTCTTGTGACCTGAAGTAGTGTTGAGACTATTCCAGACTCCACTGTGAGTCAGACTTCTTGTGACCTGAAGTAGTGTTGAGACTATTCCAGACTCCACTGTGAGTCAGACTTCTTGTGACCTGAAGTAGTGTTGATACTATTCCAGACTCCACTGTGAGTCAGACTTCTTGTGACCTGAAGTAGTGTTGAGACTATTCCAGACACCACTGTGAGTCAGACTTCTTGTGACCTGAAGTAGTGTTGAGACTATTCCAGACTCCACTGTGAGTCAGACTTCTTGTGACCTGAAGTAGTGTTGATACTATTCCAGACTCCACTGTGAGTCAGACTTCTTGTGACCTGAAGTAGTGTTGAGACTATTCCAGACACCACTGTGAGTCAGACTTCTTGTGACCTGAAGTAGTGTTGAGACTATTCCAGACTCCACTGTGAGTCAGACTTCTTGTGACCTGAAGTAGTGTTGATACTATTCCAGACTCCACTGTGAGTCAGACTTCTTGTGACCTGAAGTAGTGTTGAGACTATTCCAGACTCCACTGTGAGTCAGACTTCTTGTGACCTGAAGTAGTGTTGAGACTATTCCAGACTCCACTGTGAGTCAGACTTCTTGTGACCTGATGTAGTGTTGATACTATTCCAGACTCCACTGTGAGTCAGACTTCTTGTGACCTGAAGTAGTGTTGAGACTATTCCAGATTCCACTGTGAGTCAGACTTCTTGTGACCTGAAGTAGTGTTGAGACTATTCCAGACTCCACTGTGAGTCAGACTTCTTGTGACCTGAAGTAGTGTTGAGACTATTCCAGACTCCACTGTGAGTCAGACTTCTTGTGACCTGAAGTAGTGTTGAGACTATTCCAGACTCCACTGTGAGTCAGACTTCTTGTGACCTGAAGTAGTGTTGAGACTATTCCAGACTACACTGTGAGTCAGACTTCATGTGACCTGAAGTAGTGTTGAGACTATTCCAGACTCCCCTGACGTTGTTCTGCTGCAGTTGGTCCTCCATCTTCCTCCTGTAGATGGTTTTTTCCTCTCTGATCTTCCTCCTCAGCTCCTTCTGCACAGACTTCATCTCCTCTTTGTCACCTGATCTAAAAACCCTCTTCTCCTTCAGTAGAGCCTTTATATCGGAGTTGATCCAGGGTTTGTTGTTGGAGAAACACCGCATACTCCTCGTGGGTACAGTGTTTCCACACAGAAGTTGACATAGTCCGTTATGCAGTGTGTGAGGCCCTCAATGTCGGCAGGCTCTCTGTGTACGAGGGGTTTGTACACAGGCAGGAGATGAACCAGGTTGTGATCTGATCTTCCCAGGGGAGGGAGGGGTGAGGAGTTATATGCCCCCTCTGCACTGGCATAGAACAGGTCCAGTGTTTTATTGTCTCTGGTGTGGCAGGTGACGTACTGGGTGAAGGAAGAGCTCAAAGTTGAGGAAAGAGCTGAGTGATTGAAATCTCCTGAGATGAGGAGAGCCTGTGGGTGTTGGGTCTGGATCCTGTGGGTGTTGGGTCTGGATCCTGTGCGTGTTGGGTCTGGATCCTGTGCGTGTTGGGTCTGGATCCTGTGCGTGTTGGGTCTGGATCCTGTGCGTGTTGGGTCTGGATCCTGCTCACAGCTGCATGCAGGATCTCACAGGCAGAGTCAGCAGACGGGGGTACATATTGCGATAGTATGCAAGAATTCCCGAGGGAGATAGTAAGATGCCAACAGCTAACAGTTCAATATCTTTGCAGCAGGTTTGCCCTTTAATAGTGATGTGCCCAGAGTTACACCCTCTATCAATCACTAACACTGCCAGTTTTCCTCCTTTCCTCTTACCGCTCTCCGCTGTCCTGTCCGCCCGTATGAGGTGGAATCCGTCCAGAGAGACGACCGTGTCCGGAGCTAAACAGCTGTAAACAGTATCAGGCTATATTCACGGTATTCCCTCTGGTGTCGGGTCAGCGCAGCTAACTAATCCATCTTATTGGGGAGAGATCTCACACTCCCCATGATGACAGAAGGAGGAACCGGTTTGTAGCGTCTCCTTCTCGCCCGGCACTGAACACCCGCAAAGCACCCCCGGCACTTCCTCCGCAGCTCGCGGGTGATCTCGGGTCGTTCATCTAGATGTAGCCTTGCTATGATAAAGGCTAGCAGCTGGTCACGGTTGTAAACAAAGAAACCCCCGGCAGGCTCTGCAGTCGCGTGTGTAATAAACGAAAACAACAAAACAAACAAAAGTGCAAAGTTCCCTAGTTTAATGTCCATGGTGTGCGGACAGTGTAAAGAGTACAATTGAACTTAAATAATACTACAAAAAGATAAAGAAAAGGAGAGAAAAAGCTCACTTTGAGCAGGAGCTGCTGTAACTGGCTGCCAATCGAGCGTCGCCGGAAACGAGCGATCTTTTCTCATCATGGACATTCTCATCATGAACTCATTCATGAGTCACTTTATCAGTCAGCACTATGCAAAGTGTCCTTAATTTTTTTTCCATTTCATTCCATTATCTGTTCTGCTTAATCCCGCTAGTCGGGGTCACGGGGGGGCTGGAGCTAATCCCAGCATCACCAGGCGAAGGCAGGGTACAAATATAAAAAATAGGGTGATCAAAGGTCCGTGTTTCCCGGGACATGTCTGTATTTCACGTCCTGTCCCGGGCATCCTGGGTTTTTTTTTAAGTGAGGAAATGTCCTGGTTTTTAAATGACCTTCAATGGACCATTAAAATTTAAATGTACAGGTATTGTAATCCCTGAACAGAGTCAGTGAGAGGACAGCCCTGTTCTTAATCACAATGTAGACAGCGTGACTGTCAGTACGCAAGCAACTTGAAAAATGTCCTGTTTTTCCCCCAATGAAAATATGGGCATCCTAATATAAAATGAAGAATTAACCTCCATGACAGTGTAAGACACGCAACTGTCAGTAGAGGTGAAGTGAGAGTTTCTCACAGTAACAGGGTCTCCAGATTTATCAGAATTCACTTTCATACTGGGCTTTGGTTTTGTTGTTACAAATTAACAATATTAAAAAAATCACTTCAGATTGATCATAGTAAAGTTAAGAAAGACACCGCTGTAAGGTACCTATTCTCACTGAAGACAGTATTGAGTGTACAGTGAGGTGAGGTTAATGAATATTGAAGAGATAATCAGACTCACCTGATACAGTCAGTGTAACAGCAGCACTGGTGTGGGTGTAGAGGGATCCTGTTGTCTTTGCTACTGTACAGGTGTATTTACCTGCATGATACTTTGCAACATCACTGACTGTGTACACCTGTTTACTACTGACAGGACTGACTGAACTGTCTTTCTTCCAGCTGTACTGCCACCTAGTGGCACCTCCTCCCTTTATGTCACATGTGAGAGTGACAGTCTCTCCTACAAATACCTGTGGATTAGGTTTTATTGAGACCACAGCTGTTGGTCTTTCTGTGGAAAGATAAAATATTTATAGTGTAAACTAAAAAGCACTGATGAAGCTGTTCACACATCTATGTGTGATGGTCCGCAGGTCCCAGTCTGACATGGACACGCCCACTCACACACCCTTCCTCACAACCACTCCCTCTGTCATCAGCATCTCATTAATATTAATTTCCTTTACCTGTCGGTTATTAACTATCATCCTCTTTAAAGCCCAATTTAAGGTGCACTGGTTCCTGCCCTCAATGCTGTGCATTCAGCTCAGCACAGTGAGACTACAGTCCCTGTGTCTGAGTCTGCTGCATTCAAGACTGTCAGTGACGCACCAACATTGTGCATAGATGCTTCTAGATGTCACTGAGAGCTCTGAGCTTCTATGCTGCCTCGACGGCCTTTTAATTTCTATTTGTTTTATTGCATTATAGAGAATGAAGATGATCAATCAAACCCTTCACCTCTCACCCCTCCCTGCTGCAGTTACACTGTGTACTATAATACTGTGGTCTTGCTTTCCAAAAATAAATGTGACATTTTTCAAATTTCAAAGCTATATTACTAGGGAAATAACACAGGAAAACATACCTGTTACTGTGATTGTCACCCAATTACTGTCATGTGTGTAGTAATTTCCCCTCTCTGCTCTGCAGGCATACATGAAACTTCCTACAGTAGACATTGTCTCACTAATTGTCTTAGTGTGATCATCTCCACTGGTCCTGAACGTTGGAACGTTGTATTTGAACCAGATAAACTTCCATCCTACAGACGGCTGCACCTCACAGCTCAGAGTAACGTTGTCTCCAGTGTAGATGGAGCTGTGATGACTCACACTGACGGTTGGTTTAAAGGTGTGCTTAAATGTTTTCGTAAATTAAACCGAACAAAATATTTTTGCCTAATTTACAAACATGTCGGAAACGCCAATTTTCTTCGGATTCACGTGCGTACGTTGATAAATATCAATCACCTGCGGATTCACGAGCGTGTTCACAACACATCTGATTTGCATAAAGCGACGCCCCCAAAATACCATAAAAGGCAACGCACACCCGCCGGAAATGCCAAAATGACAGAGAAACGCCAAAAGAAAAGGAATTTCTCAGAGGCAGAAGTAGAAGTAATCTTAACTCAAGTGCACGCTAACCAGAAATTTGTATTTAGTAGTGTAAGTACCAGAGTCATAGCACCTGAAAAGGCCAGGATTTGGAAAGAAATCAGAGATCAAGTTAATAGTGTATCATCAGTCGAGCGCAGCATAACGGAGGTATGAAGTATAAGTTCGAGTTTACAGAAAATATCACAGTCATTGCAAAATGTGGGGAAAAATAAACTAAAACTAGAACAAACAAAAAAAGACTGAATTTGAGTTATACACGCCAAATTTACAGGCGCATGGCGCTGACGTGCGTTGACTGCATCATTACTGGGGGCTTCGTTTAGAACCAGTGGTGATATATGTTCATGGGGTACCACGGCTTCAGGTAGAGGAACACCATGCTTCATGGCTAGATTGTGTAAAATGCAACAGGCTCGTATTATATGGCGGACTTTCTTGGGATGGTAAAGCAGGGTGCCTCCGGCTGTGTCGACTCACACTGCGGGTACGGAAATGTACTTCATTGTAGCGACAGTTCAGCCATTGCCATTAAAGGATCAAATCCTATGGGGTACTTCCTTTTATAGAAACACATTATTAAAATTATGTCTCTAATTGCATTAACCTAATGCATGGATATTAGCAGTGGCGTGCACACATAGACATCAGGTGGTGTTAAAGCACCACCAACTCTGCCCTTTATCATCGAAAGTGCCCTTTTGAAACTTCCGGGTTTTTTTTTTTATCATTTTACTGAGGTCGGTTTGAATCTGAAATGATCTTTTGAAAACCTGAGCAATTAAAAACAATGCCTGAAATGAGCCACCACCTCGCACACACCCGAGCTCTCTCTTCCTTTAACACCAGATGCGCTGCAGCAGCAGTTCAGTTCAGCGAGTGGAACGAAGCGTCTTCAGCACAACACGCACGGTCACAGATAGACTTCTTCTCCCGTCCCCACCAGCCAGGTCACATACACATCAAGTCAAATCGTACCGTTTGCCCTCTAAGACCAACGTGAAATCATTTTGTTGTGCAGTAAAATGTGTCATACAGCACCAAACTACTACTAGACCCGTGATGAAGTCCATGGATATGTGGGTCCATGTTCTAGAGGGAATAGGGAGAGGGTGGAGTAACCCGCTGGGCTTAGATCTACTCCATTGTCTATTGCGGACACCACGAGAAGTTTCTCCAGCGGCACCAGGGGTATATTTAAGAATGTGACGAGGGAGGTGTCAAAAGAATTCTCTGCTGCCCCGGAGTCAACCAAGGCTAACAAACGATCCATCCATGACATGGTCAACTGGGGAGTTAAGCCAACTGCTGGGGAGCATACATCAAGACTCGTTGGAGCCACCCTAGTCACCAACGGGTCTGCCCTTTTCCCTGTAACTCGGAACAGTCTGTGATTTTGTGTTCTGCCCCACTATAATACAAGCACTTCCCTTCACGGATGCAGTTCTGCCTCTCCTGCCTATAGAGGCGTGTGTGTCCCAACTGCATGAGCTGCTCCTCCCTGTCTTTGGTTTCAGAGGACACTAGTCATGAGGGATTTTCTGTAGTGGAGGTTGGCCTACTCTGTGGTCGCCACTGCTTCTTTCGGTCACACAATCTGTCATCCATCTTAATAGTGAGTTCTATCAGGCTATCTAACTCAGTAGGTGGTTCCCTAAAGGAGAACTCATCTTTTATTTCCTCACTCAGACCCTCCAAGTATACGGCAGCAAGAGCCTCAGTGCCCCAGTCACTCTCTGCCGCGAGCGTTCTGAAATGTAGGAAGTTAGTCTGCTACTGATAAACGTCCCTGGCGCATACACAATAGCCTAGATTCCACTAAGCCCCCTGAGGCAGGGTGGTAAAAAGCCTTCCATCCTTCCATCCATCCATCCGTCCATTCTCTTTACCGCTTAATCCCACTAGTCGGGATCATGGGAGGCTGGAGTCAATCCCAGCATCACCAGGCGAAGGAAGGGTACAAATATAGCAAATAAAGAATAAACATCTATGACAGTGCAAGACGCGTGAGTGTCAGTAGAGGTGAAGTGAGAGTTTCTCACAGCAGGGTCTCCAGATTTGGGTTTGCTGTTGTAAATTAGCAATAAATAAAAATATCACTTCAGGTTGATCATAGTAAAGTTAAGAAAGACACCACTGTAAGGATGAAGGTATCTAGTCTCTCTGAAGACAGTAGTGAGTGTACGGTGAGGTGAGGTTGAGGTTAATGAATATTGAAGAGATGGTCAGACTCACCTGATACAGTCAGTGTAACAGCAGCACTGGTGTGGGAGTAGCGGGATTCTCCTGCCTCTGTTCCTCTACAGGTGTATTTACCTGTATGAGACTTTGTAACAGGACTGATTATGTACACCTGACTACTGTAGACATGTCTGTATGATCCCTCTTCATTCCAGCTGTACCACCACTGGTAGACACCACCTCCCTCTATGTTACATGTGAGAGTGACAGTCTCTCCCACAAATACCTGTGTATCAGGATCTATGGAGACCACAGGTTTTGGTCTTTCTGTGGAACAATAACAAAATAATGTGGTGTGTCTATTGCAACAAGAAGATGTGAGACAGATACAACTCCCAGTACAACCAGTGTGAGAGCTCCACTGGTCTGTGTATTTTGGTCCTGCTGACTGTGGTCTCATACAGGAATCAGCACCTTCATACATGATCACTAAACTGTTCATACTGCTACTCCATATCTAATACATGAACATGAACTCTCCTAGTTCATATGGCTGTATCTTTAGCCCATGGTCTCAGGTTTAGTATTAAAGCTACATGTGTAATACAGGACCTCACACACCCACTTCACTGCTCCTTTCAGCTTCTCCCATCATACTGTTACTATAAAGATCCACAGGCTGAATGAGATGTAGTGAAAAAGTCTTTTACCATGACAGCTACTAATTATCAGTAAATAACAGCATTGATCTTACTATGAATTATCATAGTGTTTGTTCAGCCAGTGGAACTTAACAGTGACCTGATGGGAGAAACTGAAAGGAGGAGTGAAGGAGACGTGAAGGGTCCTTTATTATGGAGCTTTACTCTCCACAGACTCTCCACAGCATAGTCTGATAGTCTGATAATGGATAGTCTGATAGTGGATAGTCTGACAGTGGATAGTCTGACAGTGGATAGTCTGAGAGTCTGATAGAGGAGTTTGCCTTGCCTGATTGGATAGTCGGATAGTGGATTGTCTGATAGAGCATAGTCTGATGGTGGATAGTTTGATAGTGGATAGTCTGATAGTCTGATAGTGAAAAGTCTGATAGTTACAGTACTGTGCATTTCCCATTTTAGGAAAGAAATTTAAAATGCTGAACTTATACTCACTGAAACCACTTTCCTCATTTTAACTTCAGAACAAGTGTTCTGGTTGTTGCGTTTACAGTGTCACTGACAGAATCGTTAAATGTACCAGGATAAGGAGGAAAATGTTCATCACATAAATCACTTAGAAAACCCGTTTAAAATGTGTCAAAATAAATATAAAAAATATTAAAATAAAATATTATCCTCCCATTTCATTTTAATCATGATCATATATGTGAGGAGGTGCTGTCTGTTCCTGTCTACTCTTTGTGCATCTATGCATGTAGGTTACCTTTGTCTGGTTCTGAGGATTTATTTGGTGTCTGAGGATTTATTTGACTTCTTTGGTCACCACTGGTGTAATTAGAAGGTAAATGAGAATAGCTGAAGTGGTTTCTGCTGACCTTTGAACTCTGGTGAGACAGTTGCACTCCAACATCCCTGACACTGCTAGTGTTGCCAGAGTGTGAATGATGTGTCTGAACACAAGTGTTAGTTAACACTGAGCTGGTGGTTGTTTGCCTGAGTTCCAACCAAACAGGAGACCCATCTGATTCCACCCAACCAGCTGTTTTAATCTTCAGTAAGTGGATTATTCATACTGGGTTGCCCGTATTGTTTTGTGCATGAACTTTTTACATGTGCAGTCCCACTGGCCCTTGTGAATAAACCCGCCCACCTCTAAGTGAAGATATGAGTGTGAATCACCTTCAGCTTGTACACTGCAGATTAGCAGGACCAGCACTAGAAATGCAGAGAAACACAGAACATTATGGATTACTAGAAAATATTCACCAGTATTACAGGACATTATGCACTAATGTGAAATATTCACCACTATCATAGGGCATTAGGGGAAATATTCACCACTGTCACAGGACATTATGCACAAATGGGAAATATTCACAAGTATTACAGGACATTATGCATTAACGGGAAATATACACCAGTATCAGAGGCTCCAAATGCCTGCAGAGCTAAATTTGATTAAACATCTCAAGTTGAACAGAATCTGTGCTGATGCTGCTTCAAACATCACATTCATTATTCTCAGATACTCAGGGAGACTCAAAGGAACAAATGTTCATATTCTTCACCGTTTTATTCTGTACCGTGTCAGACAGACATTTTCATTGTACTTTTCATTTAATCTCCCCTGCAACTGATACCATCACTAAGATGATTGAAGTGCTGACAACACTGCCTAACAAATATAACAAAGTTGAAAGGTTCAAACTGAGAAATTAAACTTCTGATATAATCAACTATCATACACAACATCATAAACCGTCTCTTTCAACATATTAGCATGCACTGTAATGAAGACAAAGACATAATTCACTCACAGAGCATCACAGATAGACGTCTGAACTCCATACCATCCTAATACTGACTGACTGACTGACAGCAATAATTTGGTTTAAAGTCTGAGCACTTCCTGTGGTCTTACAGTTAGACACAGAGAGCAGGGCAGAGACAGACATGAACATTCACACCTCTCATTTTCAGAGTTAAAAACAATTACTACTTCATCAGCTATTCTGTGAAATTAACATGTTTTGAACGTTGCATGTAATGAAAATAAGTCATCTACCCCAAAACACCTCCCAGACTCATACAATAACAAGTACAGCTGGTCAATAATAAGACTGACACATTAGGGATGAACACAACTGCATATATTAAATACAAGTAAAGTATCAGCCATCTTCATATGTGGCACTTATACACTGAATAATTTAGAATATTCAATATGCAGATATGCTGGTGAGGAGCAAAAGCAACAGTGAGTTTGTTGGAGGAACTAGAGAGTGAACAGCTGCTGGTTCTGTATGTGACACATTTATATTTCTGACTCCTCTAGTGTCGTCCCCAAACTACTTGAGGTTTGTACCCTTTTCTTCCATCATGTTGAATGTCATATAAAACTTGGTTTTACCCACAGAACTGGTGATGTTGGCTAATGAAATATGGCTGATCTGTGCTGCTCCCTCTGTCCTTGCTGTGGTGGACGATCATGGTTCATGGAGATACATGGTGGGACTCACTGCTGTGATAAACTGAAACTGGCCCAGTGTCTGGAAGACCATCCAGATTCTCCAAACTACTTGAGGTTTGTACCCTTTTCTTCCATCATGTTGAACATCATATACATCTACCCAGAGTTTAAATAAAGCTCAACTTCTGGAAGTATTTCTGTTCGTTGTGTTTCAATTCCTCAATATTTAAAATTGTCATCGTCGTGGCAAGATCAGAAAAGAAGCTACACCACATCCCCTTATCGAATCCCTCTTCTCTGTCTGACACTGTGTATGTGACACGTTAGTGTGGCTGTTTCGCAAGTTACTTTTATTCATTTGCAATGGGTGTTTTTTTTGCAACTGTTCTTTTGCAAACGATCACATCAAATTGGATGGTGGAATTGGAATGTTGAGATCATGTCATTGATGACCTCACTGATGACCTCACCTGTGCACATCACTCATGACCTCACATCACTCATGACCTCACATCACTCATGGTGCACTGATCTTGCTGTGCTGAGATGCCTCTGCTGGATAATATACAGTGGGATGCGAAAGTTTGGGCACCCTTGTTAATTTTCCTGATTTACCTTTATAAATAATTGAATGTTTGGATAAAAAAATTCAGTTAAATATATCATATAGGGGACAAACACAGTGATATTTGAGAAGTGAAATGAAGTTTATATGATTTACAGAAAGTGTGCAATAATTGTCTAAACAAAAATAGGCAGGTGCATAAGTTTGGGCACCAAAAAAATCCTTAACTCAATATTTAGTAGATCCTCCTTTCGCAGAAATAACAGCCTCTAAACGCCTCCTATAGCTTCTAATCAGAGTCTGGATTGTGGCTGAAGGTATTTTAGAACATTCTTCTTTACAAAACATCTCTAGTTCATTCAGGTTTGATGGTTTCCCAGCATGGACAGCTCTCTTTAAGCGACACAACAGCTTTTCAATAATATTCAGGTCTGGGGACTGAGATGGCCATTCCAGAACATTGTACTTGTTCCTCTGCATGAATGCCTTAGTAGATGTTGAGCAGTGTTTAGGGTGGTTGTAGATGTTGAGCAGTGTTTAGGGTCGTTGTAGATGTTGAGCAGTGTTTAGGGCCGTTGTCCTGTTGGAAGATCCATCTCCGGTGCAGCTTCAGCTTCGTCACTGATTCCTGGACATTGGTCTCCAGAATCTGCTGATATTGATTGGAATCCATGCGTCCCTCAACTTTAACAACACTCCCAGTCCCTGTACTGGCCACACAGCCCCACAGCATGATGGAACCACCACCAAAGTTTACTGTAGGTAGCAGGTGTTTTTCTTGGAGTGATGTGTTCTTTATCCTCCATGCATAATGGCCCTTGTTACGGCCAAATAACTATTTTGTTTTCATCAATCCACAGCACCTTACTCCAAAATGAAGCTGGCTTGTCCAAATGTGCTTTAGCATACCTCAAGCAGCTCTGTTTGTGATGTGGGTGGAGAAAAGGCTTCCTCTGCATCACTCTCCCATACAGCATCTCCTTGTGTAAAGTGCGCCGAATAGTTGAACGATGCACAGTGACTCCATCAGTAGCAAGATGATGTTGTAGGTCTTTGGTGCTGGTCTGTGGGTTGACTCTGACTGTTCTCAACATCCGTCGCTTCTGTTTATTCGAGATTTTGCTTGGTCTGCCACTTCAAGCCTTGACTTGAACTGTACCTGTCTTCTTCCATTTTCTCACAATGTTTCTCACACTGGAGACTGAAAGCTAAAATCTATGACATAGCTTTCTGTATCCTTCCCCTAAACCATGACTGTGAACAATCTTTGTTTTCAGGTCATTTGAAAGTGGTTTTGAATCTCCCATGCTGCGACTCTTCAGAGAAGATGCAAAGAGGAGAAAAACATACAATTGCCACCCTTAACTACCCTTTCTCATAATTGGAGTCACCTCTGTATGGAGGTCAAGGGTCACTGAACTTACCAAGCCAAATTTGACTTCCAATAATTAGTTCTAAAGGATTTGAAATCAATAAAATGACAACAGTGCCCAAACTTATGCACCTGCCTATTTTTGTTTAGACAATTATTGCACACTTTCTGTAAATCATATAAACTTCATTTCACTTCTCAAATATCATTGTGTTTGTCCCCTATATGATATATTTAACTGAATTTTTTTATCCAAACATTCAATGATTTATAAAGGTAAATCAGGAAAATTTACAAGGGTGCCCAAACTTTCGCATCCCACTGTACTAAGCATTATTTCAAATGATAACAAGTAAAATTACTGGACAATGGTTCTTCTGCCATTGCATGCCACTGCCCGTCCCCAAAGCAATCAGAGGCTCCTGACACTTCTTAACCACGATCAACCTCCCCCACATTCTGACTAAGAGCACCAGCTGTGGTTTCCAGAAATTAACTGTTGTGTCTGCACCACCTCCTTCTGCATGTGTTGTTGTCTGTTTGCTTCTATAAACCTTTCTATTCTGAATTATTGCTCAGAGAAGCACATAGAATGCACGGCTGTATAACTGGAGGATTTCTACTGGTCTACCTGAAATTTTGAAGGCTTCATAGTGACTGTAAGAACTGCGTCTTTCACGTCTGCATGACTTTAACATTAATACATTCACGTGACCTTGTAGGATGACTTGCGTTTGTTGCATCCTGGATACAATACTGCATACTACTATGGGGACCAGTATCCATTATACAATACATACTGCATACTGAGTGGAGTATGCAGTAAGTAGTATGCTATTTCACACAGAGTCTTACACACCAGTTAGAATCTTGACCTCTTGCTAATTTGTGCCTAATCCCTGGTAGCTTATTTGCTCCTATTTTTACTAGGATTGCTTGACCATGTTATCATCAGTAAAGCTCCAGTGGACCTAAGCACCTGTGTCTAGTGTGAAGGTTGATCTCCTCATCTGTACAGTCCTGCTTCTTCTCAGCTCCTGGTCTATGACCAACAGATGTGAATGCTGAGTGGGCCTGTTAAAGCCAACATTCCTGCTCATTATGCAAAGCTCACAACACAAGGCTGGGAGAAGATCTGGACATCCTGCTGTCTTCTGATCATGGAGCCAAACAGGAGATTATTTGGCCATGCTCTGGTCTATGAAGTCTCCTCTACAAGCATGGCTATGTGTGGCCTCTTAGAGATGAGGGTTATAAAACCCCAACGGTCACTTCAGCCCTGCCGTACCACAATTCAACTTCCTCCCATATTGTTTTCCTTCATTTCATGTTTACCGTTCCATCCCTTCAAGTGTTTGCCCATTATTAGTCTTACCTGTTTTCCCTCCTAAACTGTGTATTTAACCCCATGTGTCCTCTCATTCACAACTGGACATCGTACATGTTGTATTGTTTAGGTTGTTTGTCGTTGTTAGCCAGCAGTTCTCTCCGTGCCTCATCGTGACGTCTCCGTTTCACCATTCATGATGTATTCTGGATTTGTTTCCATGCCAGACTATCGTGGCTGTTCGATGGATCGTTCTGTGGACTGTGGATGTGGAACTGCTGTTAAAAAAAAAATGTTGCTCCCCTCAGCACCTACAACCTGCCTCTTGATTCACAGCATTACAGGAAGTTCCTTGGAATTTATGTGAAGCTCAGGTCTGTAGGTCTTTAGACAGCATTACATAATGGCCAAATACCATCTGACTGAACGGTACTCTAAGAACCAGCTATAGGCTGCAGTGGTTGGAGTAAGAAAATACAGTAACACTATGATGCTGGATCAGCTACACTGACATCTACACACTGGCACTGGTTTGTTCTTTGCCCCATTTTCTCATGTACTTGTTTTGAGACTCTTTGTAATGCTGCAAATACAAAGGTGATGCCACAGGTGTTAGATGGTGGTGTGAATGTGTGTGTGTAGTCAGTTTAATTTGGTCTTTAGTGAGAAACTGAAGAGCACAGCCCATCCTCCTTTCACAGTGACTAAACCCACAGAGCTGAATGAGCACAGAAACACAACCACAACAACCCTGTTAACCTGCTTCTTTAGGAAGTGCAAATATGCACAAAACAGTTACACACAGCTCCTTGGTACAAGAATACAAATGAAAACATTTCAGAAGGCCATAAAATAAAATGTACCAGGTTTACAAGTTTGGTAAACATTAAATTAAGAATATAACTTTACTCTGTATAAACATATGAATTACTTTTAACCAGCTATTACTAAATATGAAATAAATGTTTGATCAAAATAAATCAATGTCAATACATTGTACATACATCTGTAGTACATCCTTTATTTGATAGTTTCACATGCACACTGTTAGAGAAAAACACATATAGTGTTACCCACAATATAAAATTGATTACCACGTTCACTGGTAATCCACATCATTATGTCCCCAACATAATGCGGCGGATGGCGAAGATAGCGGCCGTGAGGCTTGCCACGGTACGAGCTCTGCTCTTGTGTTTGTTATTTTTTGTGTTGTTTGCCAAAAAGTCTTTTTGTGTAACATACACCCGCTGGGAGTTGCTCTCCCTCAGAGACATTCCCTATGGAATCGATGAAGCCATGATCGCTGCTATTCCTGCAGAGATACTAGCCACAAACTACCTGTTGCACCCGTGCTCCTGGAAGCACAAGCCGGCTGGAACATGACGCCGGGCCGGTGTACTCTGCAGGTTTAGGAAGCGCCCATACCGGCCACCATTACCAGCCTTGCTCCTCACTAACGTCAGATCACTAAAAAACAAAACTGACGAACTTTACCTTCTGCTGCAAACCAATAAGGATTTTAAGGACTGCTCCGCCCTCTGCCTGACTGAGACCTGGCTGGATGGCACTGTGCCTGACCTGGCAGTAACACCACCCGGATTCTCTCTACATCGGGCCGACAGTTAAGCTGTCCAAGAAATCCAAAGGTGGTGGTATATGTGTTATGGTAAACCCGCGCTGGTGTAACAACAATACAGAGCTCAACAGTTACTGCAGTCCTCACCTGGAATATATTGCTGTCAAATGCAGACCGTACTATCTTCCCAGAGAGTTCGCCTCAGTGACTTTGATTGGTGTTTACATTCCTCCGTCCACCAACGCCAATGTAGCCATCTCGGAACTGGCAACATACATAACCTCTGTGGAAAACTCACATCCTGACACGATTGTAGTTGCACTGGGTGATTTCAATCATGCCAACCTGTCTGCGGCCCTTCCAAACTACATTCAACAGGTTACTTGTCCGAGTAGAGGCGCTAACACCCTCGACCACTGCTACGTCCCGATTAGCGGTGCTTACCGGTCTTTCCCGAGGGCTCCGCTGGGGAGGTCGGACCATGCCACTCTACTGCTCATCCCAAAATACAGGCAAAAACTTAAATCCAATTATGTAAAATCAAAAACTGTCCATTGCTGGTCCAGCTCTTGCATTAACACCTTGAGAGGCTGCTTTGAGTGCACTGATTGGGACGTATTCAGCGCAGCTGCGGCCAATCTGGACGAGCTGACGGACACAGTAACGTCATACGTCAACTTTTGTGTGGAGATGTGTATCCCCAACAAAATGGTGAAAATACACAGCAACAACAAACCTTGGTTCACAAAAGACATTCAACTCCTTCGCAAGAAAAAATACTGCTTTTATAGAGGGAAATAAAGAGCAATATAATACAGCTAAATATGAACTCAGAGCTGCGATTAGAAAAGCCAAATCCAAATACGCACACGGATTAGAACAGCAAATAACATCTAATGATACTAAATCAATTTGGCAAAAAATAAAAAACATGACTAGTTACAAAAAAAGGCCATGCCCTTCACTAGACAGTAATAGAGACCTACCAGACACATTAAATAACTTCTATGGCAGATTCGAACAGCAGCCTATCCCTTCTATTCCGACTCCAGTTCCTCCACCATTACCTCAGTTTCACATTCAGGAGGAGGAAGTGAGAGCCTCTTTTAGTAAAAATAAAAAGAGGAAAGCAGCGGGCCCTGATGGAGTCACCCCAGCTGTTTTAAAACACTGTGCAGCTCAACTAGCTCCAATCTTTACTTTTATCTTCAATTGTTCTCTCAGTCAGTGTACAGTTCCAAAATGTCTTAAGGATTCGGTTATCATCCCTGTACCAAAAACTAACAAAATATCCTGTCTTAATGATTACAGACCTATTGCTCTTACATCCGTTGTTATGAAATCATTTGAACTAATCATACTCTCACACTTGAAAGAACTTACTTCTCATCTCATGGACAATTACCAGTTTGCTTACCGGTCTAATAGATCCGTTGAAGATACAGTTAACCTGGCTCTCTACAGGATTATGCAACACCTAGAATCCCCAAACACCTATGCCCGGATATTGTTTATTGATTTCAGCTCCGCTTTCAATACTATCAACCCAGTCATCCTCTTCAATAAACTTATTAACATATTAACCTATGTTACTGGATTCACAGTTTCCTGTCACAAAGAACACAGAGAGTCAGGATGGGTAGCCTCTCATCCCAACCTCTCACCCTAAGTACAGGTGCCCCCCAGGGTTGTGTTCTTTCACCATGGCTCTTTTCACTCTACACAAACACTCTCACATCCACTCACAGTTCAGTCTCCATTCTTAAATATGCAGACGATACAACAATAATTGGACTCATCAGTAACAATAACGAATATCATTATCGTGAACAGGTCAACCAAGCAGTCACTTGGTGCCAAAACAACAATTTACAGATTAATACATCAAAAACACAGGAACTAATAGTCGATTTTTCACGCTCACCTACTTACAAAACATCCATCCTCATCTCCACTCAGCCTATTACCATCACAGACTCATTCAAATTCCTTGGTACATACATCAGTAGTTCACTCAAATGGAGACAGCATTCACACCAAATATACAAAAAAGCCAATAAAAGACTATATTTCCTCAGACAACTGAAAAAATTTAGAATCAGGCCGAACATCCTCCTTCAGTTTTACACAGCAATCATCCAAAGCATACTTACCTCATCTATAATAGTCTGGTACGGAAATCTGGATAAGCATTCACGAAATAACCTACAATGTATAATAGATAAATCATCCAAAATCACTGGCCACACCCTCCCATAGACACACTGTATCAAAAACGCATCATACAATGAGCCAAAAAGATCACTTCAGACCCCTCTCACCCTGCATATCACTTGTTTACACGCATGCCTTCTGGAAGACGCTATAAAATCAGTCAGACTCAAAAACAGTTTCTTTCCAACTGCTGTGCGGTCACTAAATCAATGTATGATCTGAAAGAATTGTTTGTCTATGTCTGTATATTGTAGTTGTATTTATGCATTTGTTTTTTCTTTTGACACAGAGATGTGAGTATGTTATGCTGTACCGGAAGCAAATTCCACCAACTTGTTGTGTGGTCATTAATAATAAATGAATGATAAAGTTCGCAGAGTAACTAAAGTTCGCAGAGAACGATCATATGCAAAGCAAACAATATAAATATAATTACATCGCTCTCTTTCAGCAGCGTGTTAAATACTCTGGTTCTCTCAACATAAGTTTGTTCAGTTGCCCTTGCGATTAACGGCTTGTACCATTTGACCCCTTGTGGGGTAGGGGGAGACAGGGTATGTAACATGGTGAGAGTTGTAAGACTATCAATTCCACCCATCACGGATAAGATAGGAGTCATATGGTCATTCCAGTATTTACCCAATTCCTCCCTGACCCCACACGGTGAATATCAAGGCTGGAAACAGGCACATGCAGATTCCATAGAGAAAATCACTGTAAATTTTTGAATCAAGACTATAGCAGAGGTGGAACCAAGTCAGTGTTTTGCAAGTCTCAAGTAAGTCCAAGTCTTTATCCCAGGGTTGCCAACTCTCACGCATTGAGCGTGAGACACACGCATTTGACCGTTGCTCTGGTCTCACGCCACACTTCCGATATCTCACGCCGAAAAAAAATATCCAGTTTATTTACCTTAGATCCACATATATGATTCAATACGTTACTAGTTCGCTAGCTCTGGCGCCATCCACCGGCGATATAACACTGAATCTGTGTCCATTTTACGTTCGCCACACCCCCCCCCCCCCCCCCCCGCTCAACAACTTTCGTTCGCCACCCCCCCCCCCTCCCTCCGTTCAACAAAATACACTCGTCACCGGCTCCAGGTTGAAATCTCACTCCAAGCGAACGTCAAAAGTTGGCAACCCTGCTTTATCCTCAAGTCCCAAGTCAAGTCTCAAGCAAAGACAGTCAACTCAAGTCAAGTCTCGAGTCAAGACAAGCAACCGTCAAGTCAAGTCCCAAGTCTGAAACTTGGAATTTCAAGTCCTTTCGAGTCTTTTTTTTTTTTACAGGCACCAATGCTTTACGAATGCTACGTACACTACGCTGATGCGTTTCTTTACTCGTTTTGTTGGTTTGTCCGCCAGCCAAAAGATGACAGATCATTTACATTTTATCTTCTCTTAATTACATAAATGTACTTAAACAAGAATGTTTCGTTACATCATTTTACACGAAAATAGCAAGCTTCATCGTAAGCAAGATGCTGTCATTAGGAATGGTTATTCTAAACATTTGGATAAAATGTTTAAATATAGACTAATAAAAGGTTAGGGTTATTTTTTCATTGTTTTCTGTTATTGTGGGGTCACGGTGTACTATTGTTACCAGGAGATTCAGTGGGGTCACATATTCTGATGGCTGCCGTCAGAATTGGTGACCCCAGTTAAAAAGGCTCACCTGTACATCCCATTCATGATTTCTTTGTTGGCTGCAATGGTGAGGGGATGGTAAATCTTGTTTAAGTACATTTATGTAATTAAGAGACGATAAAATGTAAATATAAACATCTGTCATATTTTGGCTCGTGGACACCAACAAAACGAGTAAAGAAAGTGCATCAGCGTAGTTTACGTAGCATTCGTAAAGCGTTTGTGCCTCTGAACAGAAACTGTGAAATAGCGCCCCCTGTGGTCACAAAACTCGACGGTCACAGAATCTGGTGTAACACCTGTCTGCGTCAGAAGGATGGAAATGAAATTAATGGGGTGCACTTTATAAATATTAATATGCGTTTTAAAATTTAGATTTGGGGTAAAAAAATCAAGTATTTGCAAGTAAACAGGTTCAAGTCCAATTCAAGTCCCAAGTTATTGGTGTAAAAGTCCAAGTCAAGTCTGAGTCTCTGAATATTTTTTCAAGTCAAGTCAAAAGTCTTAATATTAATGACTCGAGTCTGACTCGAGTCCAAGTCATGTGACTCGAGTCCTCACCTCTGCTATATTTTGTTTAGTACTTATACTATTGCAGATAAAACCATATGAATTATGTTACATTAAACTGTAGTTTCTCAGGAAAATTGTGATGCATTTTTCCCCTGTTAATTTCAAATCACCTTGCTAATACAGTTAGTTAAACAGTGGCTGACAGGGGTGGGGTGGGTTGTAACACAGCTTTAAAAAGTGTTACAACCATCACCTTACATACATGTCACGGTGTGTCGGCCAGGAGGCCACCAGAGGGCGCGTGCACTCAGGCTCATGCACTTTGCACACGGCCCCTTGCACCAAGCCACTACCCCGGTCCAACTCACCTAATTACTGACACCTGTTCACCATCAGTTTGCACCCACAGGTGCCCACAGGCCCACAGTTATGCCCACAGGTCGTGCAGTCCTGTGCTGCACATTCCTTTGAGGACTACAGCGTCTCAGACATTCTGCACAGACGACGTGCTTAGAAGGAGAAGCTTGCTTCTCCAAGCTTGTTAATTTGCTCTTTGTGAACTGTACATTTTGTTGCCTTGCTTTTGCGTGCTCATTTGTGTTTTGTGTCATGGATAATAAAACTCCTGACATACAACCAGTGCCTCCAGACGCCTCTATAACCCCGTCACAATACAACTAAGAAAACTTTCTTGATTTTGAATAATTTTAAAGAATGCCTAGTCAGTGGAAAAGAAAGACTGACAGAGGTGTGCCTGCAAATGTTTTTTTTTTTTAAGCATCTGATGAGGTCACAAAGAGGTAGGTGGGGTAGGTTGTAACAAAGGAAGACCATGTATTTGACATCATCTCACAAGGGCTGTGACATTTGAATTGAGGTTTGAATTGGTGCCATTTGTAGTAAACAAATGTGTGTACTTTGTATAAAAGTTTGAGAAGTCTAGCTTAAGTTACAGGTGCTGAAGCAAAAAGTGTTACAACCATACACAGTCTCCCCCATTTATCTTTTCATATAAAATGTGGTTCTACAAGACTCAGTCTTTTGTTTCTTAGAAAAGTAAAATCTTATCTTAGTAAATCAAGACTTTTACCCAAAACATACAAATGACAAATGTAATACATTGGTGAAATCTGAAACTTCATTATTTATTACATTAACACAGAGTAGAATAATCTTTCAGCAATGTTAAAAAAGATCACATGACTGAATAAAGCATATTCACAGAAAATAAATAACACGATATATCTGAAATAGCATATATAAAGATGCTAACCTCACAAAGAACATTTGCCAAATACTATATTAAAGTAATATAAACATTTGTTTGCAAAATAAGTCATTATATCAAATATGTAAATATATATTTATTATATATCTTTTTTTAATTAATTAAAAATTACTTTTTAATAAGTACTTATTTTTAAATGAGTAATTTTAAATGACTTCACGGGAGGCTGGGACCGGGGCTCAGGGGAGACGCCCACTTCCCGACACACCTCTACAACTCCACTCCCTCAATCACAGTACAAGGTGTGCTGGTCTTAAAGGTTTCTCTTTGACAAGTGAGGAGAAAGTCCTCTCAGATCTTCCTAAGCAGAGCTTTATAACAAACTGAACTGTAATACTGATGTAAAAACACAGCACTGAATTGTACAGAATTTCATCTCCTTAAGCAGACGTTTCAGCCTGTGTCACTTCATATAGTCGGTTCTCATCAAGTGTGGCTGTAAAACAATAATCAGTGTTACAATAAAGCATATTTGTTTGTTGGGTTCTACTAGTGTATTTTATCCCATTATTTCATTTATTCATTTATTTGCTTGTTTTTTTGTTAAAATACTGTTTTCCTTAACTAGTCAAATCAAAGAACTATTTGTAAAGTTTAGTAAGTAGATGGTCAGGAAATGATTCTTACTTTGAGCTCTGTAGTATTTGACAGCCAAGATAAAGGACAGGAGCACATACGGAGAAGCTGCCAGTAGACTACTGAGGTGTCTGAGGACTGAGACTGGGGCTTCAGAAACTACACCAACACACACACACACACACACACACACACACACACACACACACACACACACACACACACACACACACACACACACACACACACTTTGTATTGAGTGGCAGCTACCAGCAGCAAGCTGTGACAGGAGAGGCACAGAGTCAAATATAACACTCATACTAGCATGTATTCTATAAAGATAGCTAGCTTCACTAGAGGAGGAGAAAAGATCAGCATTTAGTCTTCTAGCCTACTAGTGTCATGGTGGGTCAGCCTGGAAGCCACCAGAGGGCGCACGCACGAACCTCTTCTCTCACACGCACGCCCACAACTACACAGAGCACACCCTCTCATACCAGGACATTCCTTCCATCCCAATCACCAGAGTATTGACACCTGTCACATAATCAGTTCAGGGATGTATTTATTCCCACAGGTTGTGCTGTCCAGTGTTGTGCATTCAGCTTGCACCCTCACCTCGCACCATGGGAGAAGCCTGCTCTGTTGCTAAGACCAGCGTGCTCCGTTGGTTATACTGGTATGTATACTGTTATGCTCTTCATTTTAGTTTCCATTTCATGTTTGTTCTGCCTTGTGGCCTGAGTATTTAAGTTCCTCGTTATGGATAATAAAACCAGTCGCTCTCAGCCTCTGCCTCCTGCTGCTTCTGTCCCTGCGTCACAACTAGGGTGTTGGTAATCTGGGATTACAGAGATCCCTGTCTATTCCTGTGTAACTCCTTAATGCAACATAGAGGAAATCTGACATTTTATCCACTTTCACAAATTTGTTGTTCACGTGTTTAGCTGAATTGTTTTACAGAAAACTAATTTGTCACTCCTTGTCTGCCTTTCAGCATCAGCCTGTGTAAAAGTGTGTGTTTTACTCCTTTAACATCCTTGTACATGGAGCTGGAAGAAGGCGGCCATGCAGTTGAATGCTGAGTCATTATGGTCTGTAGTCCTCTAATATAAAACCTTACACATTTAATCCATCACTCACTGTCAGAATAAATGTTTCATATTAGCAACTATTCTTGATATTCATTTCTTTTTTAGAGTATCCTAGACTTAATCATGGTTTTTTAGATTAATTGGTTCTTTAATTATCCCATCAGAGTAAAAAATAGTAAATAATTTTTTGATGTTTTCACAAGAATAAAAACAAGGTGTGAAGACAGATCCTGATCTAATCCAAAAGAAGTCAAATATGAAGAGATGGATTTCTCACCTATGACTGAGATCCAGCTGTGTGGAGACTCTCTACTCTCTGGGTATTTACAGTAGTAGAGACCCTCGTCTGATTTTGAGACGGCAGGAATGGTTATCTGTCCTGTGGTCTGGGTCTGAAAGGGTGATCCATCTTTATAGAAGGAAGCTGTGAGGTTTGAAGGTGTCTGGCTGCATAAACATTGTAGAGTGAGAGAATCTCCCTCAGTCACGGGGTGGACAGGACTGTCCAGAATCACATCACCATCTGTGAAAAAGAGACAGAGAAAACAAAGTGTGGAAAATGCACACAGGTATCTTTAAATGCACAAAATATTATTCACAATACAATCAAATGTATATTCATTGCATTCTATCCCTAGTCATATCAGATATGGACATTATTGGAGACACACCGTGCACTGTGATGTTGACAGGAAAATTTCTCCACACTCCAGATTCAGACTGACACCAGTAGACTCCAGTGTGGGATGTGGAGAGAGAGCTGATGGTGCATGTAGATCCTGTAACTGATCCCCAGCCTGATGAACAATCTGACACACTCCTGTTGTGTGTGTATTGCAGGACTGTCCATGCAGTAGAGTTACTCTGGTCCTCACAGCTCAGTGAGAGAGAGTGACCACTGAAGTGTTGACTTCTGTTGGGACTGATGATCAGATAGACTAGAGAAGACACACCTGTCAAAGGCAGACAGATCAGACATTGTAGAAAGCTGCTATTTAAATGAACAGTTCATTGTATTACAGGGAATCTGACAGTTTAACTAACAGAAAATATTCAGACATTCAGACTGTGGTGTGGAAAAGTAAATAAATGATGTAATTTATGTAAAGAACTGCCTTCCTCCTAACCACACAAATACACACCTGATATTACCCTAATGCTAATGTTAACTGTATTATATTCTTAAAACTTTACTGTTAGTTGTATTGTCTTAACATTACATTATTAACTGTACTGGGATCTTAATACTATATTATCTGTGCTGGGATAATAACACTACATTATTAACATTATGTACTGGGATCTTAACACGACATTATTAACTGTACTGGGATCTTAACACAACATTATTAACAATATGTACTGGGATCTTAACACTATATTATTAACATTATGTACTGGGATCGTAACACTGTGTTCCAGTCTAAAGGTGGTGCTCTGCTCTACCACTTATGCTGGTACTGACACATACATGTTGCCACTGGGAGATCCTGCCTGTGTCTGTAGCTGGAACTCAGTGAAGCTTCTTTTGTGCAGTCATCAACCCATCAGTCTAAACCAGCCTTGTGTCTCCTCTGCTGTATGGATCCTGTTTGTGTTCACCAGTATATACTATCACTTAGCAGAAACATCCTTACCAGTAACATTTACCCAGAGTGCATCACTGTAGTGTGTGTAGTAGACTGGGTTTCCTCTTCCAGCTCTGCACCAGTACTGGCCTCCATCAGAGGAGGAGGTGGAGTTGGTTTCAGTGCTGGTCTCATTCTCCAGGTTCTGTGTGTGTTTGGACCAGTAAAACCTCCACCCAGCAGACTGCTCCAGCTTACAGTACAGAGTCACTGGGTTTCCTATCAGTGCAGCTCCTTGAAGGCTGGATGTGAGTTCAGGTTTAGGTTTCACTGCTGATGAAGATGAATCAAATGGTTCAGGACATAAAGCGAGTTCACACACTGCTTCCAGAAGATTTACCACAGTCATGATTTAACAGAGACACACACTATACTAGGATGTAACATCTCAACCTGAGGAGGAACTGATGCTGATCTGATCTGCTGGTGACCTGAACCTGACAGTGAAGTATTTAACTCAGACTGATGGACTACAGAACTACTGCTGGTTTTACACCACTGGTATGTTCAGTTAATGTATCTCACTCAACCAGAACAAGTCAATTTCAGGTCAATGTGGCATGAGGTTATTTCAGTTCAGTGTGACTTCATGGTGGTCATGTGATGTTGTGATGAATAATAAATAAAGATTAGACCACACTCACCTGATACAGTCAGAGTAACAGCATCACTGGTGTGGGAGTAGCGGGATCCTCCTGCCTCTGTTCCTCTACAGGTGTATTTACCTCTATGATACTGCTGAGCACCACTAATTGTGTACACCTGTTCATGGAAAACTGGACTGTTTGATCTCTCTTTCTCCCAGCTGTACTGCCACCTAGTGGCACCTCCTCCCTTTATGTTACATGTGAGAGTGACAGTCTCTCCCACAAATACCTGTGGATCAGGTTTTATTGAGACCACAGCTTTTGGTCTTTCTGTGGAAAGACAACAAGATATTTCTAACGTCAACTAAAAAGCACTGATGAGGCTGTTCACACATCTATGTGTGATGGTGCGCTGGTCCCAGTCTGACATGGACACGCCCACTCACACACCCTTCCTCACAACCACTCCCTCTGTCATCAGCATCTCACTATTAATAATTACCTTTACCTGTTGGTTATTAATTATCATCCTCTTTAAAGCCCAGTTTAAGGTGCACAGGTTCCTGCCCTCGATGCTGTGCATTCAGCTCAGCACAGTGAGACTACAGTCCCTGTAACTGAGTCTGCTGCATTCAAGACTGTCAGTGACGCACCAACACTGTGCATAGATGCTTCTAGATGTCACTGAGAGCTCTGAGCTTCTCTGCTGCCTCGACGGCCTTTTAATTTCTGTTTGTTTGATTGCATTATAGAGAATGAAGATGATCAATCAAACCCTTCACCTCTCACCCCTCCCTGCTGCAGTTACATTATGTACTATAATACTGTGGTCTTGCTTTCCAAAAATAAATGTGACATTTTTCAAATTTCAAAGCTATATTACTAGGGAAATGACACAGGAAAACATACCTGTTACTGTGACTGTGACCCAATTACTGTCACGTGTGTAGTAGTTTCCCCTCTCTGCTCTGCAGGCATACATGAAACTTCCTACAGTAGACATTGTCTCACTAATTGTCTTAGTGTGATCATCTCCACTGGTCCTGAACGTTGGAACGTTGTAGTTGTACCAGAGAAACTTCCATCCTACAGACGACTGCACCTCACAGCTCAGAGTAACGTTGTCTCCAGTGTAGATGGAGCTGTGAGGACGCACAGTCACTGTTGCTGTGGGTTTATCTGTTGAGATATAATGTTGAATGAATGAGATTCGCTCACTGTATAAGTAGAAGTTGTTTAAGTTCAATGTGCCTCATTTATCAATGTTTTAGTAAAGGTGTGCTTAAATGTTTTCGTAAATTAAACCGAACAAAATATTTTCGCCTAATTTACAAACATGTCGGAAACACCAATTTTCTTCGGATTCACGTGCGTACGTTGATAAATATCAATCACCTGCGGATTCACGAGCGTGTTCACAACACATCTGATTTGCATAAAGCGACGCCCCCAAAATACCATAAAAGGCAACGCACACCCGCCAGAAATCATATATGTAATGCTGCAGCCCGGAGCCCCGGTGGGCGTGGGTAAAGGGCGGAGCATGTGTCAATCATTATTGAATGCAGCCAATCAGATACTAGACTTTCGTTGTCAATCAATTTTTATTAAGCCAATTATCAGCCAGAGTTAGCTGTCAATCATTTTTTACTGCAGCCAATCATCTTAACAGATCTGCCAAATGAAGGCGGAAACTGCACGGAGAAGCTCTTTAAACAGAAGTATATGCCATTCTTGCACAAAAGTAGCTGAATAAAAACATTAGAAGAGCCATGACTTTAGGCATTTTTAAATCAAAGTTTAAAATACTTCTCACTTGTTATTCTGGAACGACAGTTTAAGGTTTTTTTCCCTTTATTGCACGTATTGCATCATTTACATCATATATATATATATATGGCGAGTGTAAATTGTTAGCGGAGGGGAGGTGTAAATGGACACAAATTAAGTATTATATCGCGATCGATCGCCAAGTATAAACGCCTCCGCCGAGCAGAGCGTTGAGGAGCGATTTCGATTGGAGAATCGTGCTCTATTTTTTATTATTAATTTTTTTGCTGATGCTGGTCCAGCGTGTCGCGTGCCACTGATTATGCCTCGGCGTGCCAACGGTGGCCCGCGTGCCATAGGTTTCCGACCCCTGCTGTAGAGCCTTTGAATATTAAAACCATTGTAGAAATTAAGTTCAGATGTGACCAGCAATGGAGCACAAGTAAAAGAAGGACGCGATCACACAGTCTCATTGAAAATGTAGGATTTAATGAATAAAGTGCACCAACGCAAAACCCGTAACATAATCCAAATAAAGTTTGAAGACCAGTATTTTTTTTATATAATCAGGCATTGCTTTTAATCGTCATAATTATGGAGAGCTAGCTAGCTATCGTATGCTCACCGTGTATCTTTCGCCAAGAGAAATTCGTGGGCAGAGTTTAATTACATCTTTGCGGGAGTCATTGAGTTGGATTAACTCTGATTTGATCAACTCTGTCCGATAACTCCAACACTCCATCGTTATTTGATTATATCAAAACAATACTAGTCTTCCAACTTTATTTGGATTATGTTACGGGTTTTGCGTTGGTGCACTTTATTCATTAACTCCTACATTTTCAATGAGACTGTGTGATCGCGTCCTTCTTTTACTTTACTTGCTGAGCCTAATTTCTACAATGGTTTTAATAATCAAAGGCTCTACAGCAGGGGTTGGCAACCTATGGCACGCGGGCCACCGTTGGCACGCCGAGGCATAATCAGTGGCACGCGACACGCTGGACCAGCATCAGCAAAAAATTAATAATAAAAAATAGAGCACGATCCTCCAATCGAAATCGCTACTCAACGCTCTGCTCGGCGGAGGCGTTTATACTTGGCGATCGATCGCGATATAATACTTAATTTGTGTCCATTTACACCTCCCCTCCGCTAACAATTTACACTCGCCACATGATGTAAAGTATGCAATACGTGCAATAAAGGGAAAAAAACATTAAACTGTCGTTCCAGAATAACAAGTGAGAAGTATTTTAAACTTTGATATAAAAATGTCTAAAGTCATGGCTCTTCTAATGTTTTTATTCAGCTACTTTTGTGCAAGAATGGCATATACTTCTGTTTAAAGAGCTTCTCCGTGCAGTTTCCGCCTTCATTTGGCTGATCTGTTAAGATGATTGGCTGCAGTAAAAAATGATTGACAGCTAACTCTGGCTTATAATTGGCTTAATAAAAATTGATTGACAACGAAAGTCTAGTATCTGATTGTCTGCATTCGAAAATGATTGACACATACTCCGCCCTTTACCCACGCCCACCGGGGCTCCGGCCTGCAGCGTTACCCTTCTCCCAGAAATGCCAAAATGACAGGGAAACGCCAGAAGAAAAGGAATTTCTCAGAGGCAGAAGTAGCAGTAATCTTAACTCAAGTGCACGCTAACCAGAAATTTGTATTTAGTAGTGTAAGTACCAGAGTCACAGCACCTGAAAAGGCCAGGATTTGGAAAGAAATCAGAGATCAAGTTAATAGTGTATCATCAGTCGAGCGCAGCATAACGGAGGTATGAAGTATAAGTTCGAGTTTACAGAAAATATCACAGTCATTGCAAAATGTGGGGAAAAATAAACTAAAACTGGAACAAACAAAAAAAGACTGAATTTGAGTTATACACGCCAAATTTACAGGCGCATGGCGCTGACGTGCGTTGACTGCATCATTACTGGGGGCTTCGTTTAGAACCAGTGGTGGAATACGTTCATGGGGTACCACGGCTTCAGGTAGAGGAACACCATGCTTCATAGATTGTGTAAAATGCAACAGGCTAGTATTATATGGCGGACTTTCTTGGGATGGTAAAGCAGGGTGCCTCCGGCTGTGTCGACTCGAGGCACATTAGTGCGCTCTATCACACTGCGGGTACGGGAATGTACTTCATTGTAGCGACAGTTCAGCCATTGCCATTAAAGGATCAAATCCTATGGGGTACTTCCTTTTATAGAAACACATTATTAATTAAAATTATGTCTCTAATTGCATTAACCTAATGCATGGATATTAGCAGTGGCGTGCACACATAGACATCAGGTGGTGCTAAAGCACCACCAACTCTGCCCTTTATCAACGAAAGTGCCCTTTTGAAACTTCCGGCTTTTTTTTATCATTTTACTGAGGTCGGTTTGAATCTGAAATGATCTTTTGAAAACCTGAGCGATTAAAAACAATGCCTGAAATGAGCCACCACCTCGCACACACCCGAGCTCTCTCTTCCTTTAACACCAGATGCGCTGCAGCAGCAGTTCAGTTCAGCGAGTGGAACGAAGCGTCTTCAGCACAACACGCACGGTCACAGATAGACTTCTTCTCCCGTCCCCACCAGCCAGGTCACATACACATCAAGTCAAATCGTACCGTTTGCCCTCTAAGACCAACGTGAAATCATTTTGTTGTGCAGTAAAATGTGTCATACAGCACCAAACTACTACTAGACCCGTGATGAAGTCCATGGATATGTGGGTCCATGTTCTAGAGGGAATAGGGAGAGGGTGGAGTAACCCGCTGGGCTTAGATCTACTCCATTGTCTACTGCGGACACCACGAGAGGTTTCTCCAGCGGCACCAGGGGTATATTTAAGAATGTGACAAGGGAGGCGTCAATAGAATTCCCTGCTGCCCCGGAGTCAACCAAGGCTAACAAACGATCCATCCATGACATGGTCACCTGGGGAGTTAAACCAACTGCTGGGGAGCATACATCAAGACTCGTTGGAGCCACCCTAGTCACCAACGGGTCTGCCCTTTTCCCTGTAACTCGGAACAGTCTGTGATTTTATATGTTCTGCCCCACTATAATACAAGCACTTCCCTTCACGGATGCAGTTCTGCCTCTCCTGCCTATAGAGGCGTGTGTGCCCCAACTGAGCTGCTCCTCCCTGTCTTTGGTTTCAGAGGACACTAGTAATGAGGGATGAGCTGTATTTCCACTCAAATCTGTCATATTCCAGTATGTCACATTTAAAGCCCTATCCGGACGGGATTAGTTTTTCAGGGGGACGTCTGTGAAAAATATTTCACCCTTGTACTCAGTGATAAAACTCTTGCATCCGGACAGCAATTGAAAAAACAGGAGGACCCGTGAGTTTTTGGCTTTCTCGGTCACATGACATCGCCTTATCACGTGATAGCATGTTTAATTCTAATGTCACACTGCCAACTCTGATGATTCCTTTTTAACTTTTAACTTTACTACTGTTCAGTTCAGCATTTAAGATCTCCGTTTAAGTTAAGCTATTTTGTTAAACCAATACAGAAAACACATTATAAAAAATCGCTAATGAATGTAAATAGCTAAATAAATCCGTTAAATAAAATAAAATAAATCCATTAAAAAATCCAGTAAATCCATTTTCGCTCGCCGCTGTCTTTACGTGGATCTCCGTGAAAACGCGCGCCCAACGTGTAACTACGGTGCGTGGCAGTGGACATATAGCTGTTTTATTAAACGCGAGGTGATGTCTGCATGTATAAACTCAGACATGTGGATCCGGACGGGACTAAAATTACCAGACGACCACGGAGTACAGCGAAAAACAGTAGGTAATTCCGCCTGTAATTTTCTCTGAGGACGTCTGAGAAAAACACGGACATGCTCGTTCCGGACGGGATTAAAATCACAGAGGACCCCCCGTAAAAGAGAAAATTACCCCAGGACCCCCTGAGAAACTAATCCCGTCCGGATAGGGCTTTTAAGAGTGATTGTCTCTCCTATAAATACTTCTGACCAGTCATGTTGTAATATAAGTGTTGCTTGTGGTCGTTTTGTAAGAACATGTAAGAATAGTAAAGATTTATTGTTCTGTGATAATGTTTCTGATATACTCTATGTACTATATACACTGCTCAAAAAAATAAAGGGAACACTTAAACAACAAACACAATGTAACTCCAAGTCATCCACATTTCGTGTTCAGATAGGAAGCAACACTGATTGTGAATCAATTTCAACTGCTCTTGTGCAAATGGAACAGACAACAGGTAGAAATAAGAGATTTTCAACTGATTTCAAAGATTTTTATTAATTGAGATCTAGGATGTGTTATTTGAGTGTTCCCTTTATTTTTTTGAGCAGTATACTTTAACAAGACTCTGATCCTTACTATGTACTATATACTTTATCAAGAAGAAATTTATTTGCTTTAGATATGTCGGGTTTCGGGTTTGCCACAACATTTAACATTGGTTCCATTTTCAGTTGTGGATAGAAACAGATAGTTTTTTGTAGCTGACAGACTACCATGACACATTGCGGTGGCTAAGAATAAAATACTAAATGTTCTTTAATAAGTATTTTCCATCCATCCATCCATCCGTCCATTCTCTTTACCGCTTAATCCCACTAGTCGGGATCATGGGAGGCTGGAGTCAATCCCAGCATCACCAGGCGAAGGAAGGGTACAAATATAGAAAATAAAGAATAAACCTCTATGACAGTGCAAGACGCGTGAGTGTCAGTAGAGGTGAAGTGAGAGTTTCTCACAGTAACAGGGTCTCCAGATTTGGGTTTGCTGTTGTAAATTAGCAATAAAAAAAATAAAATCATAGTAAAGTTAAGAAAGACACCACTGTAAGGATGAAGGTATCTAGTCTCTCTGAAGACAGTAGTGAGTGTACGGTGAGGTGAGGTTGAGGTTAATGAATATTGAAGAGATGATCAGACTCACTTGATACAGTCAGTGTAACAGCATCACTAGTGTGGGAGTAGCGGGATCCTCCTGTCTCTATTCCTCTACAGGTGTATTTACCTGTATGAGACTTTGTAACAGGCCTGATTGTGAACACCTGACCACTGTGGACATGTCTGTATGATCCCTCTTCAGTCCAGCTGTACTGCCACGTAGTGTCACCTCCTCCCTTTATGGTACATGTGAGAGTGACAGTCTCTCCATCAAATACTTGTGCATCAGGATCTATGGAGGCCACAGCTGTTGGTCTTTCTGTGGAACAATAACAAAATAATGTGGTGTGTCTATTGTAACAAGAACACGTGAGACAGATACAGTTCCCAGTACAACCAGTGTGAGAGCTCCACTGGTCTGTGTATTTTGGTTCTGCTGACTGTGGTCTCATAGAGGAATCAGCACCTTCATACATGATCACTAAACTGTTCATACTGCTACTCCATATCTAATACATGAACATGAACTCTCCTAGTTCATATGGCTGTATCTTTAGCCCATGGTCTCAGGTTTTGTACTAAAGCTACATGTGTAATACAGGACCCCACACACCCACTTCACTGCTCCTTTCAGCTTCTCCCATCATACTGTTACTATAAAGATCCACAGGCTGAATGAGATGTAGTGAAAAAGTCTTTTACCATGACAGCTACTAATTATCACTAAATAACAACATTGATCTTAATATTAATTATTATAGTGTTTTTTCAGCCAGTGGAACTTAACAGTGACCTGATGGGAGAAACTGAAAGGAGGAGTGAAGGAGACGTGAAGGGTCCTTTATTATGGAGCTTTACTCTCCACAGACTCTCCACAGCATAGTCTGATAATGGATAGTCTGATAGTGGATAGTCTGACAGTGGATAGTCTGAGAGTCTGATAGTGGAGTTTGCCTTGCCTGATTGGATAGTCGAATAGTGGATTGTCTGATAGAGCATAGTCGGATGGTGGATAGTTTGATAGTGGATAGTCTGATAGTGAATTGTCTGATGGTCTGATAGTGGATAGTCTGATATTGGATACTTTGATAGTCTGATAGTGGAGTGTGCCTTGCCTGATTGGATAGTCTGATAGTGAAAAGTCTGATAGTAAAATTATTGTACTGTGCATTTTCCCATTTTAGGAAAGAGATTTAAAATGCTGAACTTATACTCACTGAAACCACTTTCCTCATTTTAACTTCAGAACAAGTGTTCTGGTTGTTGCGTTTACAGTGTCACTGACAGAATCGTTAAATGTACCAGGATAAGGAGGAAAATGTTCATCACATAAATCACTTAGAAAACCCGTTTAAAATGTGTCAAAATAAATATAAATCCTCCCATTTAATCTTAATCATGATCATATATGTGAGGAGGTGCTGTCTGTTCCTGTCTACTCTCTTTGTGCATCCATACATGTGGTTATCTTTGTCTGGGTTTGAGGATTTATTTGGTGTCTGCGGATTTATTTGACTTATTTGGTCACCACTGGTGTGGTACTCCTGATCTATAATTAGAAGGTAAATGAGAATAGCTGAAGTGGTTTCTGCTGACCTTTGAACTCTGGTGAGACAGTTGCACTCCAACATCCCTGACACTGCTAGTGTTGCCAGAGTGTGAATGATGTATCTGAACACAAGTGTTAGTTAAGCATGTTGTGTTAGTAGGTGTAGAAACTCACACTGGCTCATATAATTCATTTACATTTGTATTAGAGTTTCTCCCTGTTCCTCCCTGCTTTCATGAGAGGCGGGCGCACTTTATCTCTGCTCCTGCACTCCCTCTGTTTCAGCTAGCTTAGCTTCTTTGTCTCGTCTTAGTTTCCTGACGTTGTTCTTCGAACTTTAGCAAAGAAAATGGATTTGATCAAGTGGTCTCTCAACGCAATTGGCATTATTTTTTCCACGTGGAGTCATGGTGTGGGAGAACCCACATGTCTGGACGGACTGTCCTCATCTGGATATGTGTTTGCAGGGTTCCCACGGGTCCTTGAAATCCTTGAAAGTTTGTGAATCTGAAAAAATAAGTTCAAGGCCCTGGAAAGTTTTTGAAAACAGGCATAAAAGACAGCCGTCCTTGAAGGTCCTTGAATATTTTGGGGGGTTTGAAATTTCATATGGATGAAGACCGCAGTCAAGGAATAATAGGGCAAAGTTGGTAGGAAGTCAATATTTACAAAAGATTGCTATGAAAAAGATTGTCATAATGTTTTAAATTTCTCATCCTTTGTTGAAAAATATGATCTGATATGATAGTTATAAAGATTTTTAAAAAGTCTGCAAAGTGATTCCTTTAGCATTAATTCAATTAATCAAAAATGTCATTTTATATTCAGAGTTGAATGAATGAGATTCTTTAAAGAAACATCCTAATACAAATTATAAAACCACAATGGCTTGTCAAATGGCCCATATCTTCTAAAGTAATAGAGACTCATTTCAAAATAATAAATAAGATATATCCTGTAGCCATGTTTCTTGAAAGAAGATTTAAACTTGATGTGAATTCATGTGCCTTTTGTAAGTCAGAAGATGAATTCCAGGAGCATTAGTTTTTTCATGTCAATATTCACAAAGTTTTTGCATGGACACTAGAAACTCAATTAATCTCAAACTTAACATTCTTTCTTTTGATACCATTTTACTTTATGCGGAAAACTTAAGTTCGGATTTCTCTGATGCCATAAAAGTAGTCGTACTTTTAGCAAAATACCACATTCACTATAGTAAGTGGAGTGGTTAAAATCCTTCTTTTCTCTTTATGATTGAATTAATTAAGAATCATTAAGTAGATTTAAAAACTTGAAAAATGCAAGAATCATCTCACACCAGATTTCTCTAATCTAATCTCATTATATGGCTTTGCTCCTCTGTTTTATGTATGTACTGTGACGGGCAGTGTGAGCAACTAAAAAGGAAGCGATCACGCCAAGTCTCAGGGAAAGAGGATGGTTTAATAGAAAGTGCGCAAACCAAATACCCGTGACATAGATCCAGATTAAGAAAATAATAACCAGCAGTCAACTGGTACAAAGACAAGACATATATAGACGAACAAACGACCCTCAGGTGAGACGGATCATGGGTCCCGCCCACCTGAGGGACGAACATCACGTGACCAAAAACAGGACATCTGCCGCTGTAAACGGGGGCGGCCGGCAGGGCCCCCCCCCCCTCCCACAAGGTGACATGTACTGTATGTGTATATGCATATGTGTATTATTGTTATTATTATTTGTCTACTGTCAACGTGTCAACGTAAGTTCATTTAAAATGATATTGATTCTACAGGGCCTATGCTGACTTACTTTGCAAAAGTTTGGTCATTCTCCTGTAGAGAAATTGCTTTGTTTGTTCAGCACCGAAAGCTAGTGTTTCCTGTATGTAGTTAACGTATGTGTAGCCGCTTTATGTGAATGTCACCTTCTCACAGGTACACTGCTTAATTGCCAGACATGTTGTGTGTGAATTAAGTTTTCGTTTAATCAGTGCTTAACGTCATGCACAGAACATTTCAGGATGCATGGCTTGAAATGGCATTCGGTCTTTTGAATTTGCATTGAATTAACATTATTTTGACAACATATTCAGGGGTAAGAGTAGGTAAATGGTGCCAGGTGCAGTCCCTGAATTTGAGGAAGTTGGTCCTGGAAAGTCATTGAAAGGTCCTTGAATTTGATGTTAACCGAGGTGTGGGAACCCTGTGTTTGGCTCAGGGGGGACGTGGCGTAGTTTGTGTCTTGCGCCTCTCTCCCTGGAAGATGTTGAGGACGTGTTCTTATTTGGAACTTTGATCACTGGGGTTCTGCCGAATGGATTAGGTGTTGCCCTGGTGTATCGAGAAATTAAAAGAGTGGGGTCAGTTATCGAACGCCCACGCAAATTGCCCAACTTGATTGATGCGGTGGGTAGAGCTGTTGGAACTCAGACTCAGACTGTGACTGTTAAAAGCTGGATTTGATCATGGATGGAATCAATGCTCTACGTGTGAAGTTGGATCAGTTGGGAGACCGCTGACTTAAGAGGAGTTTGTGGGCTCAAACACTCAAGGACGAGCTCCTTGCTAAATTCTTCATTCATGATTATCTGTATTGGCACCCAAACAAATTTCTCCCAGAAGGTCATTGTCTTGGTTACCTGCTCCGACCCCCACACAGAGACTGTCAGAGATGGCTCTCACCTTCCACCGCGAACTTTGACACAAAAAACTGTGTGCCAGGCCTCTGGCTCCCCCCTCCCTCTCTGAATGAATCTCGCCTCTCACTGCTTACTGTCTGTGTTATCAATGCTGTATGTGCTATGGGGATTTTTTGCATGCACACAGACTGTTGTCCTGTTTGTGAGAATAATCTGTGGTCATATTTTTTTGTCTCCTCCTAATGTTTATCTCTCTATGTTTCTCCCTAATCTGTACGGCGGCACCCTGAAGTGTGGCCACTCCAGGTTCTCGGTGCTTTACACCGGGGTCCTGGGGAAACTGAATTTCCCATTCGTGGGATCAATAAAGGTTATCTTATCTTATCTTATCTCTCTCCCCTCTTCATGTGTGTCTGCGGCAGGTCTTCATTTTAAATGTGGGAACATGTGTGAACTTCTCTTTCAGTTTCTGTTTTAACACAGAGCTGGTGGTTGTTTGCCTGTGAGTTCCAACCAAACAGGAAACCCATCTGATTCCACCCAACCAGCTGTTTTAATCTTCAGTAAGTGGATTATTCATACTGGGTTGCTTGTATTGATTTGTGCATGAACTTTTTACATGTGTAGTCCCACTGGCCCTTGTGAATAAACCTGCCCACATCTAAGTGAAGATATGAGTGTGAATCACCTTCAGCTTGTACACTGCAGATGAGCAGGACCAGGACTAGAAATGCAGAGAAACACAGAACATTATGCACTAATGTGAAATATTCACTAGTATTACAGGACATTATGCACTAATGTGAAATTTTAACAACTATCACAGGACATTATGCACAAATGGCAAATATTCACCAGTATTACAGGACATTATGCATTAACGGGAAATATGCACCAGTATCACAGGCTCCAAATGCCCGCAGAGCTGAATTTGATTAAACATCTCAAGTTGAACAGAATCTGTGCTAATGCTGCTTCAAATATCACATACATTATTCTCAGATACTCATGGAGACTCAAAGGAACAAACGTTCATATTGTTCACCATTTTATCCTGTACCATGTCAAACAGACATTTTCTTTGCACTTTTCATTTAATCTCCATAGCAACTGATACTGTCACTAACATGATTGAAGTGCTGACAACACTGCCTAACAAATATAACAAAGTTGAAAGGTTCAAACTGAGAAATTAAACTTCTGATATAATCAATTATCATACACATACACAACATCATAAACCGTCTCTTTCAACATATTAGCATGCACTGTAATGAAGACCAAGACATAATTCACTCACAGAGCATCACAGATAGACGTCTGAACTCCATACCATCCTAATACTGACTGACTGACTGACTGACTGACAGCAATAATGTGGTTTAAAGTCTGAGCACTTCCTGTGGTCTTACAGTTAGACACAGAGAGCAGAGCAGAGACAGACATGAACATTCACACCTCTCATTTTCAGAGTTAAAAACAATTACTACTTCATCAGCTATTCTGTGAAATTAACATGTTTTGAATGTTGCATGTAATGAAAATAAGTAATCTACCCCAAAACACCTCCCAGACTCATACAATAACAAGTACAGCTGGTCAATAATAAGACTGACACATTAGGGTTGAACACAACTGCATATATTAAATACAAGTATCAGCCATCTTCATATGTGGCACTTATACACTGAATAATTTAAAATATTAAATATGCAGATATGCTGGTGAGGAGCAAAAGCAACAGTGAGTTTGTTGGAGGAACTAGAGAGTGAACAGCTGCTGGTTCTGTATATGACACATTTATATTTCTGACTCCAGTGTCGTCCCCAAACTACTTGTGGTTTGTATCCTTTTCTTCCATCATGTTGAATGTCATATAAAACTTATAATGTCATATACAACTTGGTTTTACCCATAAAACTGGTGAAGTTGGCTAATGAAATATGGCTGATCTGTGCAGCTCCCTCTGTCCTTGCTGTGGTGGACGATCATGGTTCATGGAGATACATGGTGGGACTCACTGCTGTGATAAACTGAAACTGGCCCAGTGTCTGGAAGACCATCCAGATTCTCCAAACTACTTGAGGTTTGTATCCTTTTCTTCCATCATGTTGAACATCATATACAACTACCCAGAGTTTAAATAAAGCTCAACTTCTGGAAGTATTTCTGTTCGTTGTGTTTCAATTCCTCAATATTTAAAATTGTCATCGTCGTGGCAAGATCAGAAAAGAATCCACACCACATCCCCTTATCGAATCCCTCTTCTCTGTCTGACACCGTGTATGTGACACGTTAGTGTGGCTGTTTCACAAGTTACTTTTATTCATTTGCAATGGGTGTTTTTTTTGCAACTGTTCTTTGCATCAAATTGGCTGGTGGAATTGGAATGTTGAGATCATGTCATTGATGACCTCACTGATGACCTCACCTGTGCACATCACTCATGACCTCACATCACTCATGACCTCACATCACTCATGGTGCACTGATCTTGCTGTGCTGAGATGCCTCTGCTGGATAATATACAGTGGGATGCGAAAGTTTGGGCACCCTTGTTAATTTTCCTGATTTACCTTTATAAATAATTGAATGTTTGGATAAAAAAATTCAGTTAAATATATCATATAGGGGACAAACACAGTGATATTTGAGAGGTGAAATGAAGTTTATATGATTCACAGAAAGTGTGCATTAATTGTCTAAACAAAAATAGGCAGGTGCATATGTTTGGGCACCCAAAAAAAAACCTTAACTTAATATTTAGTAGATCCTCCTTTCACAGAAATAACAGCCTCTAAACGCTTCCTACAGCTTCTAATGAGAGTCTAGATTGTGGCTAAAGGTATTTTAGACCATTCTTCTTTACAAAACATCTCTAGTTCATTCAGGTTTGATGGTTTCCCAGCATGGACAGCTCTCTTTAAGCGACACAACAGCTTTTCAATAATATTCAGGTCTGGGGACTGAGATGGCCATTCCAGAACGTTGTACTTGTTCCTCTGCATGAATGTGTTAGTAGATGTTGAGCAGTGTTTAGGGTGGTTGTAGATGTTGAGCAGTGTTTAGGGTTGTTGTAGATGTTGAGCAGTGTTTAGGGTCGTTGTAGATGTTGAGCAGTGTTTAGGGTTGTTGTAGATGTTGAGCAGTGTTTAGGGTTGTTGTAGATGTTGAGCAGTGTTTAGGGTCGTTGTAGATGTTGAGCAGTGTTTAGGGTCGTTGTAGATGTTGAGCAGTGTTTAGGGTCGTTGTCCTGTTGGAAGATCCATCTCCGGTGCAGCTTCAGCTTCTTCACTGATTCCTGGACATTGGTCTCCAGAATCTGCTGATATTGATTGGAATCCATGCGTCCCTCAACTTTAACAAGATTCCCAGTCCCTGTACTGGCCACACAGCCCCACAGCATGATGGAACCACCACCAAAGTTTACTGTAGGTAGCAAGTGTTTTTCTTGGAGTGATGTGTTCTTTTTCCTCCATGCATAACGGCCCTTGTTATGGCCAAATAACTCTATTTTGTTTTCATAAATCCACAGCACCTTACTCCAAAATGAAGCTGGCTCATCCAAATGTGCTTTAGCGTACCTCAAGCAGCTCTGTTTGTGATGTGGGTGGAGAAAAGGCTTCCTCTGCATCACTCTCCCATACAGCATCTCCTTGTGTAAAGTGCGCCGAATAGTTGAACGATGCACAGTGACTCCATCAGTAGCAAGATGATGTTGTAGGTCTTTGGTGTTGGTCTGTGGGTTGACTCTGACTGTTCTCAACATCCGTCGCTTCTGTTTATTCGAGATTTTGCTTGGTCTGCCACTTCAAGCCTTGACTTGAACTGTACCTGTCTTCTTCCATTTTCTAACAATGTTTCTCACACTGGAGACTGAAAGCTGAAATTGTCAGGGTTGGACCCAGGCACGTGCCTCCTGCCGCCACTAGGCGGAGCCCGCGAGCTGGTACCAGGGGTAATCGAGCCCGATAGGTTACACCTGTTCGGCTGCCTATTTAAAGCAGGCGACTTCAGCAACGCATTGATGAAGTTGTCTGTAGTCACGTACTCTTACAGCCTAAGCCATATTTTCTCTTACCTTTGTATTACGCTCTCGTTGCTCTCTTTCTCTCGTTCCCCCCCCCCTAAGTGTTCTCAGGTTTGTTTCGTTTTTTTTCTCTTCTCCCTCTGTTCTTCGTCGGTTGTCCTCCAGTGTTCTAGTTGACAGTCTGACAGGTAACCTGGTAAGAAGCCACAGGTCTTGTACCAAAGCTTCGTCTTTTGTTTTGTGTATTTTTTCTCCTCTCCTTCTGACACGTTGAGGTTTCTCCGTGTGATTTTCGTTTCCCTGTTTTTTCCCTTATTAGACGCATTGTATTTCGTTCCGCGTGTTTTTTGTTTGTTTACTTACCTGACCTGTACACGTCGAGTTCCTCCGTGTCATCCTTCTGTTGTTACCCTTGAGTTTTTATTTTCGTTTTTCCCGCATCAGCGGAGGTTTCGGTTGGCTGTCTTTTGCCGTTTTATTTTTGGTTAGCGTTTGGGTTCTCACCACGTTTAAACCAACGCGTCACCGCCGTGATCGGCGGCAACGCGTTACAGAACAACTTCAGCCTATTATGGACCCAGCTAACCCAGACACCGACGACATGCGAAACGCCCTTGCTATACAAGGGCAGGCTATTGGCAGGCACGAGCAGGCGTTGCAGGAGATTCACACCCAGCTCCAGGCTATCGCTCTCGCTGTCCAAAAGCCTGATCCGCCTGCTGCGGCTCCCAGCCCTCTGGTTTCCCCTGGGGCTGTTGGGCTGTTTGCTGACTCTCGTGCTGAGCCCGCATTGCCCGCTCCGGCGTGTTATAACGGGGATCCCAACGAGTGTAGGGGGTTTTTGTTACAGTGTTCTCTTATCTTTGAGCAACAACCATCCCGTTTTCCCACCGAGCGTGCTAAAGTGGCTTATGTTATGGCGTTACTCTCGGGGAAAGCGTTACGGTGGGCTACACCGGTGTGGAAAACCAGCCGGAGCTCTGTTCCTCATACGAACGGTTTTCTCGGGCTATGCGGCAGGCGTTTTTTCATCCTGCTTCAGGGGGTATGGTTGCTTCCAAGCTGTTACGTTTGCGACAGGGCAGATCTACCGTGGCGGAATACTCCCTGGACTTCCGCACACTGGTGGCAGAGAGTGATTGGGGTTCGGAGGCGCTGGGGGCAGTCTACATAGAAGGCTTGAGCGAAGAGATCAAGGACGAACTGTCCCTCAGGGAGCCACCCAGCGGTCTGGACGACGCTATAGACCTCACCATTAGAATAGACAATCGGTTGAGGGACCGTAAACTACACCGTCGTTTGTTCGTTTCGCCCAGTGTTAAGGCATTATCTCCTGTGCGCAAGGCCACACACGAGGAGGGCGTGTCGTCGGAACAGCCCATGCAATTAGGGCACACTCGTCTCTCTCGTCAGGAAAGACAAAGCCGCATACGAGAGAGCAAGTGTCTGTATTGCGGCAGGGCTGACCACCGTATCGCCGAGTGTCCCGAGTTACAGGGAAAAGGGCAGACCCGTCGGTGAACGGGGTTGCACCGACGGGTCATGGCACCTATTTCCCCGCATGCGGTCTGATGCCTCATGTAGTGGTGTCATGGAGAGGTTCTGACGAACATCGGGTCCTGGCTCTCGTTGACTCAGGGGCCTCTGGTAATTTCATAGACACCGCTATCGTAGCCTCACTCTCCATACCTCTGGTTCCTCTAGAAAAGCCCATCTCTGTGTCCGCTGTGGACGGTAGGCTGCTCACTTCCGGGGACATAACCCACCAAACCGTCCCTCTGAACATTTCTATAGGGAACCACCACGAAACACTCACCCCCTACGTCATCGCTGCACCCAAACTACAGCTGATCTTAGGGTTTCCCTGGCTCCAACGCCACAACCCCGACATAGACTGGCTTAATCTGTCCATTAACCGTTGGAGTAAGGTTTGTGAACAGTCGTGCTTGGTGCCCCGCTGCAGCAAATCCGGGGAGAGCCAAGAAAAGATAGCGTTCTTAGAAAAGGTTCCTGCTGTCTACTACGACCTCAAAGACGTCTTTAGCAAAGGCAAAGCAGGCTTCCTACCCCCGCATAGAGCCTGCGATATCGCTATCAACCTCCTGCCCGGTACTACTCCCCCTAGGGGACGTTTGTTTTCCCTAGCTTTACCTGAACGCAAGGCTATGGAGACCTACATACAGAAGGCGCTCGCTGCTGGTACTATTCGTCCCTCTACCTCTCCCGCCGGGGCTGGATTTTTCTTTGTGGGGAAAAAAGATGGGGGCCTCCGCCCTTGCATCGATTACAGGGGGCTTAACAAGATCACAATTAAAGACCGCCACCCCTTGCCTCTCATGTCCTCTGCCTTCGAGGCCCTTCAACGGGCGACGGTCTTCACTAAACTAGACTTGAGAAGTGCGTACAACCTGTTGCGTGTCAGGGAGGGCGATGAGTGGAAAACCGCCTTCAACACGCCCTCTGGGCATTACGAGTACTTAGTCATGCCATTTGGTCTCATGAACGCACCCGCCGCTTTTCAGCGGTTTGTTAACGGCGTCCTTAGGGAGGCCTTGGACGACTACGCCTACGTCTACCTAGACGACATATTAATATATAGCCGTACCGTCCAAGGGCACCAGCAACACGTACGCCGTGTGCTCCAATTGCTACTCGAGAATCACCTCTATGTTAAATTGGAGAAGTCCCTGTTCCACGTCGCCGAAGTAGCCTTCTTGGGGTTCATCGTTGCCAAAGGCAAACTGGCAATGGAACCCGCCAAGATCAAAGCTGTGTCTCAATGGCCCGTGCCCACGTCCGTGCGTTTGGTCCAACGCTTCCTGGGGTTTGCCAATTTCTACAGGTGCTTTATTAGGAATTTTGGCTCCCTCGCGGCTCCGCTCTCTGCTCTCACTAGCAAAAAACTGGGGAAGTTCACATGGACTCCAGAAGCCCAGAAAGCGTTCGAGACCCTTAAGGGCCTTTTTACCAGTGCTCCTGTACTGCAGGTTCCTGACCCTGAGCTTCCCTTCATTGTCGAAACTGACGCTTCTGATCTGGGTGTTGGGGCTGTTCTCTCGCAGCGGGTCGGGGTTCCTCCTAAGCTGCATCCCTGTGCCTACTTTTCACACCGGTTCACCCCTACGGAGAGACGGTACGACGTAGGGGACAAAGAACTCCTGGCCGTTAAGATGGCCTTAGAGGAGTGGCGACACTGGCTGGAGGGGGCTCGCCATCCTTTCCTGGTCTGGTCGGACCACAAAAACCTGACCTATCTCCAGCAGGCCAAGCGCCTCAACGCCAGACAGGCCAGATGGGCCCTGTTTTTCAGTCGTTTCGACTTTACGTTGTCGTATCGTCCTGGCTCAAAAAACACCAAGCCTGACGCTTTGTCCCGTCAGTGGGAGCCACCTCTCGTCGACAGTCCCCCTGAGACCGTGCTTCCCCCGGGAGTCGTTGTCGCACCTATCCGGTGGGGTATTGAGAAAGCAGTACAGGATGAACTCGCTAACGAACCCGGCTCTAGCGGTGTTCCTCCTGGCTGTCTCTACGTGCCCTCGACCGTCCGGCGTAAGGTCCTCTTATGGGGACACACCGAACGGTATGCGGCGCACCCCGGTGCTAGGCGGACCGCCGAGCTCATAAAAAGGAGGTTTTGGTGGCCTGCGATGGATCAGGAGATCCGTGACTTCGTGGCTTCCTGCGAGGTGTGCACCAGCTCTTTTGCTGGTTCATGTAGTCCATAACTACGGGTTTCCTCAGGACGTGGTGTCCGACAGAGGACCTCAGTTCGCCAGCAGCTTCTGGAAGGCCGTTTTGACCCTCCTCGGTGCCTCCGCCAGCCTCTCATCGGGTTTCCACCCCCAGTCTAACGGTCAGACCGAGCGAGTAAACCAGGACCTGGAGCAGACGCTCAGGTGCCTGGCGTCCTCTAACCCCGCGTCCTGGGCCGACCACCTGTTGTGGGCCGAGTACGCCCACAACACGCTGTGGCATTCCGCTCTGGGTATGTCGCCCTTTGAATGCTTGTTCGGGTATGCGCCTCCCCTGTTCGCTGATCACGAGCAGGCCGTGGCTGTGCCTTCTGCTGTGGCTCAGTTTCGGCGCTGTCGCAAGGCTTGGTCGCGTGCTCGCTCGGCCCTGTTGGAGGCCTCCTCCGCCTATTGCCGCAGCGCCGACAAACATCGTCTCCCTGCGCTGTCCTGGTCAGCGGGTGTGGTTGGCGGCGGGTAACTTACCGGTGCGGGGCGGCACCAAGAAGCTGGCTCCTCGCTTCCTGGGCCCGTTCAAAGTCGACCGTCGCATCAACCCGGTCACCTACCGTTTGGTTCTCCCTCCGTCCATGCGTGTCCACCCGGTGTTTCACGTGTCCCATCTCCGGCCGTACTTGTGTAGTTCTTCTCCCGCCCCGGCTCCTCCTGCGCCGCGTATGGTTGGTGGTGGTCCGGTTTACACGGTGCGGCGTCTTTTGGACGTCCGTCAGGTCCGGGGGCGGGATCAGTTTCTGGTAGACTGGGAGGGTTACGGTCCTGAGGAGCGGTCGTGGGTTCCCTTCCCTGATCGCGGCCTTCTACCGTGACAGGGCTGTTGCCCTGGGCCCGCGGGGTCTCGGGCCTAGAGGGGGGGGTTCTGTCAGGGTTGGACCCAGGCACGTGCCTCCTGCCGCCACTAGGCGGAGCCCGCGAGCTGGTACCAGGGGTAATTGAGCCCGATAGGTTACACCTGTTCGGCTGCCTATTTAAAGCAGGCGACTTCAGCAACGCATTGATGAAGTTGTCTGTAGTCACGTACTCTTACAGCCTAAGCCATATTTTCTCTTACCTTTGTACTACGCTCTAGTTGCTCTCTTTCTCTCGTTTCCCCCCCTGAGTGTTCTCAGGTTTGTTTTGTTTTTTTCTCTTCTCCCTCTGTTCTTCGTCGGTTGTCCTCCAGTGTTCTGGTTGACAGTCTGACAGGTAACCTGGTAAGAAGCCACAGGTCTTGTACCAAAGCTTCGTCTTTTGTTTTGTGTATTTTTTCTCCTCTCCTTCTGACACGTTGAGGTTTCTCCGTGTGATTTTCGTTTCCCTGTTTTTTCCCTTATTAGACGCGTTGTATTTCGTTCCGCGTGTTTTTTGTTTGTTTACTTACCTGACCTGTACACGTCGAGTTCCTCCGTGTCATCCTTCTGTTACCCTTGAGTTTTTATTTTCGTTTTTCCCGCATCAGCGGAGGTTTCGGTTGGCTGTCTTTTGCCGTTTTATTTTTGGTTAGCGTTTGGGTTCTCACCACGTTTAAACCAACGCGTCACCGCCGTGATCGGCGGCAACGCGTTACAGAAATCTCTGACATAGCTTTCGTTGTCCTTCCCCTAAACCATGACGGTGAACAATCTTTGTTTTAAGGTCATTTGAAAGTTGTTTTGAATCTCCCATGCTGCAACTCTTCAGAGAAGATGCAAAGAGGAGAAAAACATACAATTGCCACCCTTAACTACCCTTTCTCATAATTGGAGTCACCTCTGTATGGAGGTCAAGGGTCACTGAACTTACCAAACCAAATTTGAGTTCCAATAATTAGTTCTAAAGGTTTTGAAATCAATAAAATGACAACAGTGCCCAAACTTATGCACCTGCCTATTTTTGTTTAGACAATTATTGCACACTTTCTGTAAATCATATAAACTTCATTTCACTTCTCAAATGTCACTGTGTTTGTCCCCTATATGATATATTTAACTGAATTTTTTTATCCAAACATTCAATGATTTATAAAGGTAAATCAGGAATATTAACAAGGGTGCCCAAACTTTCGCATCCCACTGTACTAAGCATTATTTCAAATCATAACAAGTAAAATTACTGGACAATGGTTCTTCTGCCATTGCATGTCACTGCCCGTCCCCAAAGCAATCAGAGGCCCCTGACACTTCTTAACCACGAACAACATCCCCCACATTCTGACTAAGAGCACCAGCTGTGGTTTCCAGAAATTAACTGTTGTGTCTGCACCACCTCCTTCTGCATGTGTTGTTGTCTGTTTGCTTCTATAAACCTTTCTATTCTGAATTATTGCTCAGAGAAGCACATAGAATGCACGGCTGTATAACTGGATGATTTCTACTGGTCTACCTGAAATTCTGAAGGCTTCATAGTGACTGTAAGAACTGCGTCTTTCACGTCTGCATGACATTAACATTAATACATTCACGTGACCTTGTAGGATGACTTGCGTTTGTTGCATCCTGGATACAATACTGCATACTACTATGGGGACCAGTATCCATTATACAGTACATACTGAGTGGAGTATGCAGTAAGTAGTATGCTATTTCACACAGAGCCTTACACTCCAGTTAGTATCTTGACCTCTTGCTAATTTGTGCCTAATCCCTGGTAGCCTATTTGCTCCTATTTTTACTAGGATTGTTTGACCATCGTATCATCAGTAAAGCTCCAGTGGACCTAATCACCTGTGTCTAGTGTGAAGGTTGATCTCCTCATCTGTACAGTCCTGCTTCTTCTCAGCTCCTGGTCTATGACCAACATATGTAAATGCTGAGTGAGCCTGTTAAAGGCAACACTCCTGCTCATTATGCAAAGCTCACAACACAAGGCTGGGAGAAGATCTGGACATCCTGCTGTCTTCTGATCATGGAGCCAAACAGGAGATTCTTTGGCCATGTTCTGGTCTATGAAGTCTCCTCTACAAGCATGGCTGTGTGTGACCTCTTAGAGATCAGGGTTATAAAACCCCAACGGTCACTTCAGCCCTGCCGTACCACAATTCAACTTCCTCCCATATTATTTTCCTTCATTTCATGTTTACCATTCCATCCCTTCAAGTGTTTGCCCATTATTAGTCTCACCTGTTTTCCCTCTAAACTATGTATTTAACCCCGTGTGTCCTCTCCTTCACCACTGGACATTGTCATTGTTAGCCAGCAATTCTCTCCGTGCCTCGTGACATCTCTGTTTCACTGTTGGTGATGTACACTGGATTTGTTTCCATGCCAGACTGTCGTGGCTGTTTGATGGATCGTTCTGTGGACTGTGGATGTGGAACTGCTGTTAAAAAAATAATGTTGCTCCCCTCTGCACCTACAACCTGCCTCTTGCTACACAGCGTTACAGGAAGTTCCTTGGAATTCATGTGAAGCTCATGTCATGTCAGCATTACATAATGGCCAAATACCATCTGACTGAACGTTACTCTAAGAACGAGCAATAGGCTGCAAGGGGTGGAGTAAGAAAATACAGTAACACTTGTTCTTTGCCCCATTTGCTCATGTACTTGATTTGAGACTCTTTGTAATGTTGCATATAAAAAGGTGATGCCACAGGTGTTAGATGGTGGTGTGAATATGTGACTAAACCCACAGAGCTGCATGAGCACAGAAAAACACAACCACAACAACTGTTAACCTGCTTCATTAGGAAGTGCAAAGCATGCACAAAACAGTTACACACAGCTCCTTGGTACAAGAATACAAATGAAAACATTTCTTAATAGGCCACGAAATACAATGTGCTAAGTTTCTAAGCTTGTTAAAGATTAAATTAACTGTAACCATATTGAAGATGTTTTTTTCTGTAAGACTGAAGTCTTCTGTGTAGTAGCAGTGTTATATGGGGGTGTTGGATCATTTTCAGCACTGCAGTCACACTGATATGAGGCTGGAGTGTTAGTGTTTCTATATATTTATCTTCTTATATTTACTTATCTTAATTAGTTTTATTTACTTTACTTTTTTATTATATTGTTTACTTTACTTTTTACATTTTATGTTATTTTACTTTAATTTCTTTAACATTTTCTTTTTGTCTTCTTTTTATGTTTCTTTTATTTATACTGTAAAGCACTTTGAGTTGCATGTATGTATGAAAGGTGCTATATAAATAAAGATTATTATTATTATTATTATTATATGGAGCTGATAAAATGGACAAACATTTTAGAAACAAGTAGGTGCTCAATGTTACATAATGTATTTTGCTGATAAAAAAAATAAGCTAAAGTAAAAGGTATGAAAGAATTATTTTCTGCATTTGAACAGCTCCATCTAACAATCCAGGCAAATACCTTTGTCTTCCAATTTTAAAGAAATATTTTGGTCATGAGTCCAAAGTACATGTCTCAGATGGCATTGCATAAAATAGGAAAAATAAGTCCTGGAAATGTAAACTAATTTCGTTTTTTTTAATTTATTTTTTTAATAGGAAACTAGCCCACAACAAACTGCAAGTGGATGATCAGCATTGAGGGACATATCGTCTATGAGGGCATTCAGACAACTTTTGCATCAGGGCTTGCTGCACCGTTTGCAGTGTTCTACATTTTCAACCTCCAGTATCAAGACGAAGCCTCCAAAACCCTGCAAAAAATGGAATTTATTCAAAGGTAGCTATTACTGAACGCAAATTACATATAGTACTAAGTTCAGCAGTAATGTATGTAGCGGTGAAAGTTAAGATAATTTTAAGGCCTGATGGAAGAGGAGTTCCCACTCCATGTTGACCAGTGTGAGACAATAATTGCAACACTTAAGTGCAAAGGTTATTGGATGTATAGGATGACCAGAGGTGGGCAGTAACGAAGTACATTTACTTAAGTACTGTACTTAAGTACAGTTCTTGAGTATTTGTACTTTACTTAAGTTGATTTTTTTAAAATACTTATGACTTTCACTTCACTACAGTTGAATAACAAATACAGTACTTATCACTCCACTACATTTCTGTCCAGCTCTCGTTACTCGTTACTTCCACACACAACTCTCCTCTCCTCCCCCGATAGTATTTTCACAGGTGACAGCCTATCAGCAATCAAGGATGTGTCTGTGAGGTGTAAAATCAAGTTCGGTGTCGCTAGTCGTTCTTTTCCTAAATAACAGCAACATGAACGGAGACGGCGGTGATGGAGCATGCCAGGGTTGCCAACTTTTCAAGATCGCTTGGAGGGAGATTTGAACCTGGACTTGGTGGCGAGTGTAAATTGTTGTTCGGGGGGTGGCGAACGTTACCGGGGCGGTGAAAAATGGACACAAATTAAGTATTATATCGCGATCGCCGGTGGTTGATAGATATAGATCAGAGGTAAATAAACTAGATTTTTTTTCGGCGTGAGATATCGGAACTGTGGCGTGAGAGCGTGTGAAAACGGTCAAATGCGTGTGTCTCACGCTCAATGCGTGAGAGCTGGCAACCCTGGCATGCTCTTTTGCACCCATGGCTGTATCTCGACAAAATGTTCCAGTTTTCTGAACGGATGAATCATTCCTATCGTTTTAAATGCATGCTTTGTTTGCCAAAAACAAACTATATCACTGCATACAAAAATTCACCGTCCCACCTAGGGAAGTATATTACGGTATGCAGCCTAAATGTTTTGTTAAGTGACTATGTAGTCAGAGGAGCTTTGCAGTAAGGCTAGTGAAATGACTTTGCCTGCTCACTCCACTGCTAGGTCTGCTAGGATCACTATAAATAATGTTAACATTATATTGGCAAGTAATTCAAACTACGGAAACATCAATAAGGGAAACCGTGTGGGTTAATCCAATCTTGTCAAATAATGTTTCCATTCTAATGTCAGTGTAGAATTAATGTCAATAATTCTAATGTGGCTGTGATTTCTAGTTTGAAAAGAGTTTGTTAGCATGTTGGGTGGCATGGAGTTGGCGGGCTTTAGCCATACTGCAAAAGGTTGTAGCAAGGTTGGACTACCAAGATGCCACACTGCTAATTTTACTTTGTCTTTGTTAATATTGACTGTAGCATAATGTTGTATTGGATGACTGAATACCTAACTAGCAAAGAGAGAAAACCGTCATTTTATTATTGACTTTTAATATGGTAACATAATTTGCTTAAACAGGTTAGGCTAGGCTAATCAGTGAATTGTGGTTTTAGAAAATGTTTTTGTTCCTTAAACTAAAGTGTAGGTTAAACTTTTCTGCTACCACTACCTGAATGATGTACATCATTGGAATATGCCTTATGGATTATTATCAAAGACTGTATGAATATTATGCCCAAAGAGGATTTGGTAGGATGTATAATACTTAATATATAATAAAAACTATAACTTTTTTACAAATGTGACGGAAGGTGTACTTTAATACTTAAGTATTTTTAAAAGCAAGTACTTCAGTACTTTCACTTAAGTAAGATTTTGAACATGCAACTTTCACTTGTATCGGAGTAGCATTTGACCAGTGGTATCTGTACTTTGACTCAAGTAATGAAATTGAGTACTTCGTCCGCCTCTGAGGATGACCAGATGTTTAACCATACTGAAGTTCCACTAATATTGGATTCTGTTTTGAGTAATTTTGTAAGTTTTATTGTAAAAATCTTTAAGGTGTTATCATGTTCTTGAATTTGTCCAATATAGGTTGAGAACTCCTCTTGCCGTCATCCCCCCCCCCCCCCCCCCGTCCCCCCCCCGTCCCCAGTGCCATCTGCGCCCCTGAATTCAACTACTTGAAATACTACTTTACTTCTGCTACTCCCTCAAAAATAGTAAAAGACAACTGTTCTTCAATCTTCTTAGTTTAACTACATCAAGTACTGTCTTCTTTTTCAAGGTGAACCAAGCACACATTTCTGAAAATATAACCTTTTCTAGTTTCTGTTTGGCTTTATTTGATATTTTACCATTTTTTGACATTTCTGCTCAATGTCTTTGTTGTTTTATAGATATTTGTCATCGGTGATGGAGGATATCAGCACATTGAAATTTGTATGTTTTTTCACTGTTTGCTCTCCCTTTTATCTCTCTAATTTTTTGGCTTTTATTCTTCCAGAAGGTTAAAACCAGCGCTACAGTTTTCTTGATGCCATTTTAAGTTAGCACTAAACTGTTCTTGATTCTGTTGTAAACTGTTCTTGATTCTGTTGCACTATACACTCTCTGTGCTGCTGTAAGTCAACGCTGCCCTTTGTTATTGTGTGCCACTGCTTGTGAGGCAAATAAAACTGTAATTCAGGTGTACAAATAATTAAGGACCTTAAATAAACTACAGCAATATCTGGAAATCTACTTTTGTATTTGTGGGCATCCAACATATCCAACACTGCTAAATTACAATACAGCCACAGGAAAATAGCAGCAATGTACTGTAAACTTACCATAAATACACAGTTAGTTTACTGTGATATACTGTAATTCAATTTACAGCACAATACTGTTAAAATAAATTACAGTAGATGCACTGTAAAATAACAGTAAAATGCTGGCGTCTCTGCTGCCAGTATTTTACTGTTAATTTACAGTATAATTTTTTCAGTACACTGTAATTCAATTTACAGTACAATACTGTTAAAATAAATTACAGTAGATGCACTGTTAAATAACAGTAAAATACTGGCGTCTCTGCTGCCAGTATTTTACTGTTAATATACAGTGAAATTTTTACAGTGCAAGGTTGAATCCCAGGGAAACTGATAACTGACCCTGGAAAGCAGCATCCATAGTTTTTTTCTACACACACAGTTTGACTATAAGAATCTGGACCGAGAGAGAAAATTCAGTTACTGCATGAAGCGTAAGCTTTACATCATACTTTTATACTTTTATATTTAGTTACTCTCTTGCTATCAAATAAATATTGCTTAATATATTATAAGACCTCAACTTTTGTTCTGTTGTCAATTCCACCACAGAATTTGGCGTAGTCGGCAGGATGAGTGAGGATCATAACAAAGGAATGAACTGAAGCTCACCGAGGACGCTCCTCAGTCTGGGACTGAGCTGGATGATGGAAAACCCACAAGCTAAAGGGAAAGTACCGCCAGGGTGTAGCTGAAAGTTCTGACCTCACTGACGACTCCTGCCTCATCCGACGAGCAAAAAGAACATGGTGGTGGCACGTAATCGTAAGTAAATAAAAAAAACTTATTTGTAGTTTTCAACGGAATAGGCATCCCTGCCTGCATTGAAATAGGAAAGGAATATTACTCTGGGAGCAATAAAACGCCTATCAAGAGAATAGGCCTATTTAGATGCCTAACTAGAGAAAAGGCCATTATTAGACGTACATTAACGTATTAAGGACCTGGGTCGATTCAGTGTGAGGCAATAGGAGAGACCTATTCGCAGCCATTGTTGGAACTAAACTGAGATCCAATATCGTTGGACAACGAGTTGTCCTTCTCAACACGTGTCAAAACTGACCAGATCCTTCAGATTTCTCCTCTGCAACATACGGAGAATACGACCCTTCCTTTCACAGGAAGCTACTCAAGTGCTTGTGCAGTTTCTAGTAATCTCTAAGCTGGACTACTGCAATTCCCTACTTGCAGGTCTTCCTCTACGGGTCATCAGACCTCTACAACTAATTCAGAATGCTGCAGCACAACTGGTCTTCAATCTATCCAAGTTCTCACATGTGACTCCTCTGCTACGCTCTCTTCACTGGCTTCCAGTAGCGGCATGCATCAGATATAAAAACTTGATGCTTGCTTACAAAGCCAAAAATGGACTGGCCCCTCCCTACATGATGTCCATGGTAAAAAGCCGATCCGTACAGCGAACACTCAGAACCTCAAGCTTGGCTCGACTTGAAACTCCATGCTTAAAGTCTCATGGAAGACAAAGCTCCAGACTATTCTCCGTCCTGGCTCCAAGATGGTGGAACGATCTTCCATTAGCTGCAAGGACTGCAGAGTCTATTGCTATCTTCAAGCGTAGACTGAAGACCCACCTGTTTGTTGAGTTCTTACCAGAGCACTAACTCAGCTAATACCACTTGCCGTTGTTCTTAAATTGTATGTCTGTCTAAGGTTATTTGCGCTTCTTGGCAAATGTGTAACTTGCAAAACACTTGGTAATGACATTGACTCCTGTAGTGTAGTAGTAGTCTTGACTCAATGGTGTCTTGAATCCTGGCCTATCCGTATTATTACCTAGGATGTATTCTGTGATCAGAAGCAAAGCACTTTGTAAGTCGCTCTGGATAAGAGCATCTGCTAAATGCCGCAAATGTAAATGTAAATGTAAATATATGTTAAGCAGTAAATAAGTGTATTTTGATAGCAATTTGTATTTTTGATAGCAATTTGTATTTTAAATAGCAATTTGTATTTTGATCATTTAAAGGATGGGTTTAAGTAACAGCAAATATATGACTTTGATGTCAGCCAACATCCCAATAGCCTCTTTGAACAGATGAATAGACTTTATGGTACTGACTGCTGCAAACATGTTTCATACTGGATAGAAAATTGTGGGTTTGCGCCAAGTGGCTCATTGAGTGTGGTGTATTTGAGAAAGTTGATACAGAGTGTTCAAGAGAGACCTAAAAAGGATAATAAGAAAGCATGCAAGTATTTTGATGACAATAAGGAAGATATGTTGCAAGTGTTGGTTAGAGGAGGCTCAAAAAAGAGCTAATATGCAAAAGAAGGTTAGGCAGGTAGCGCATGGAGAAAATACTAATAAGGTGTCCCAGTGTGTCTCCTTAGCTGATCCTGACCTTGATGCCGCCCCAACGAGACATCGCCCACCAGCTGTTGATGAACAACCAGCTGGAGCACCCAGGGGAGAGAGAGGCGCTGCAGCTACACCACTCCCAGACCCGCTTCACAATACACACCAACTGTCATATGCTGCCGGACCGTCTGACAGCTCCAGGGGAGAAGGCAGTGCCCAGACCTCCACGTTGTCCAAGGGACCCTCACAGAATAGCTTTAGAGGGGAGATGTGGAATGCTCTAGACAAATGACGCCAGCAAGCAGATCTTGTAGGTCATGGAGTTGAGGCGTCTAACTATGACGTAGGGGCCTGCGTAATGGTCTCCAAGCCTGCCTCCTTTGCCCAAGCGCCCATCCTCGGTAGACACCAACACCTCGTCTCCGACTTGATAGGAGGGCTCTTCGCTGGAGCGCGCACAATGTGTCCTTATGTTCGCTGCAGTACACTCGTAGGAACCTCCCCATCTCTTGGTTAGCATGCTCCACCTGTCCGTTAGCCTGTGGGTGATATCCTGAGGTAAGGCTCACCGTGATGCTCAGCTTTGACAGGAATTCTTGCCACACCCGCGAGGTGAACTGCGACCCCCTGTCCGACACGATATCCTCAGGCAGCCCAAACTGTCTGAATATGTATCGGAACAGGAGATCCGCTGTCTCCCAAGCAGTGGGCAGGCCGGGCAGAGGGAGAAATTGCACCATTTTTGGATGCGCATAGATCCATGACGAAATCCAGCACGATATGAGTCCACGGTTGCTCTGGAATAGGCAGCGAATAGAGTTTACCTGCCGGCAGGGAGCATGGCACTTTGCTGTGAGCACACACGGAGCAGGAGGCTACATGTGCAAGCACATCGCGGTGCAATCCCGGCCACCGGTATCTAGCCCCGAACAGTTGTGCTGTTCTACTGGATCTGGAATGACCAGTCTCCATGGAGGTGTGCTCCCAGCTGATGAGGGCAGAACGCTAAGCGGGAGGCATGTACCTTCGATGAGTAGGGCAGCTAGGATGAGGATTAGCTGCAGCGATTGCGGATTCCACTAATCCCACGAAGCAGTCCGGGGACAGCACAGGTTCATCGCTCCTGGACTCCGCGCGTCCCAGGCTTCTGTCCGCAGGTTCTTGTCGCCACGTCTGTATGTCACTTGAAAACAAAACCTTGAAAAGAATAGCGACCACCTAGCCTGCCTTGGATTCATGCACTTAGTATTCTTCAGGTACTCAAGATTCTTGTGATCTGATCTGTTTGACCCCACGGTGACCTACACTGATGTTCAATGCATCCACTTCCACTATAAATGCTTTACTCTGGTCAGGTTGGTGTAGTATGGGGACAATGACAAATGCTTGTTTTAATTCTGCGAATGCATTTGTCGCCTCTGCTGTCCAGCACAGTTTTTTAGCTCGCCCGCATAACAGATCAGGTAAAGGCCTCACAATTTGGTTATACGCACAGATGAACCATCTATAGAAATTCATGAAGCCCAGAAACCTTTGGAGCTCGTGCCTTATGTGAGACTGTGTCCAACCAACCACCGCCTCCACCTTACCAGCTTGCATGTGCACAGCACCTGGCCTGATGGTGTAGCCCAGGAAGTTTACCTCCTGCAGGTGGAACTTAGACACAGGTGTTAGTATTGCGGTGATTGGGACCTAGGGAGTGGTTTAGTGCTAGAGGGAGTGTGCTGTAGGGGTTGCACCTACTAATCCTTTAAAGTAGATATAATTTGTTTTACCTTAATTATTAATCAGTCTCATTAATTTAGAATCAGTCTCATATTCTAATTATACCAGAACCACAAGTTTAGTTATCAACTAAAGGTAATTAATGGTTTGGTATCTGAAGGATTTAACTATGAATTCTTTGGAGGTTTTGGCATCAACCACTTTTGAATGACATCAACACAGACAATGTGGTGAAAATAAATGATACATTTATTTAAAACCAACTATTCTAAAACACAAACAGCATCAACAGGTATCAGTATATTAACAGTGAAGACTGGGTATCTAGTGTGTGTGTGTGTGTGTGTGTGTGTAAAAAGGGGAGGAGAGTAGTGTGCGCACGCGCTTGTGCGCATGTGAGGAGGCGGGGGTTGTAGTTTCAGTTCTCCTATAGAGAACAAAGCAACTAAAATGGCGCCGACTTTAAACAGTAGAGCAGCGCGACTGTATGTTAATGAGCTCAGCTGGTTTATTCCAACGTGGTCAGAACAAAGAGTAATGGAGCTAGCTTAATAACTAAAAATTAATGTGGTGTGTCTGAGAATGGGGAAGACTACAAGTTGTCCATTAATCAGATAAATAAAAAATGGTGGCATGCACAGCAAAGAGAACTTTGTATATACAAATCTTGATGAAGATTATGAAAATAAAGTTAAACACATTCAGAATGTATTAACAGAAAACTTGGTTAACTCTACAGTCCAAGTAACTTTGCCCTTTTATAAACTATGCCCAGCGGTAAGACTCTCACGTGTTGAGGATTTTTGGTGGTTTCGTCGTCCTCCCTGAATTAGGTGGGAATTTCCACCACAGGCTCCTCGTTGATAAAGTGACGTCGTCCAGGTGTGCTGGGAAACGTCCTTCTGGATATGAAGTCCAGGAATGAGAGTCTCGTTCACGGTTTAACAGGGAATTGATCGCCTTTGTTTCAGTCAGTGTGGCCGCGTCAGCAAGCTTGATTGAAGTAGTTCGGTGAATCTGTTGCTGCGGTAACGTTGATCAGTTGATGGTTAGATTGTACCGTAACTCGGGCTCATTAATTAAGTAGTATGACTCTCAGCTGTTTGCTGTTAGTCGTATCAAAGTTCGCATGCTCTCAATAAAGAAAACCGGAGAGAGAGAAATGGCGGAGCCTCTCTTTAATAGGTCTAACCTCGGTGTCGGTCAAACCAGAGAGAGAGAGATTGATGGCTGATCAGGGTATTTAAGTACCTGGAAACCACGTACTTTAGATACACCCTTTCTTCCGTCAAAGCAAGCTTGTTCAATGTGTTGCCAGTGGTACTGCCACCTGCTGGTTTAGCATGGTACCTACAGTGCTGTGCAGGTGTGTGAGTGGGTGCACGTGCCCTCGGGTGGCGGCCCGGCCTCCTCACTGTGACAATTGCCCTATAAATTCAGTTTTGGTATTACAAGACTTTTCTTATGCTAGCAAACACAAGTTTATGTAAAGGGAATAACTAAAGTTATATACAAGATGAAGGAATATTATGTCTTCTTATGTCTACTGTGACTCAGAACATTGTGAACATTGTGTCCTTTTTATGTTCTCTGTGACCCCTGCCACCGTATTTCACACCTCTCACCCTGCATGTGAAAGTTCTCTATGTGCCAGAGACAGGCTTATCATTTCCTCTCAAGGTGTTATGCTTCCCGTCTGCTATGCTACATACAGAAGAGTTATGCTCAGTCTGCACAAACACGCCTGCGTGAGAAAGAATGTGCTTGTTTCCATATATGGTAGAATTTATTGCCTATGTTAGAATAGCAACATTGAGCCCACCCTGCTGCTTGCATGCACAGGGATGGTCTGTGTATGTATAAATGAGAGGAGCGCCCTCTCATCTGTTGAACATTTGAGATACAGCCTGCCTGTGCGAATAAACTCCTCCTTTTTGCAAGAGAGTTGTTTGTTCCTCAATTGTTCCGGGAGCTCCCTGCCACACACTTCTCTGCAGAGTGTTACTCTCAATTGAAGATTAGTACCAGGTGATCCTCCGTGACCCTCCGCTCATTGCTGAACACAAGAAAGGTGCTTTCTACTGAGAAAAATACCTTCACACAAGAATAACACTAATTTCAATGTGATCAATAAAAATAAAATTTTATAATTATATATGTGGTGATAAAACATTATAAAAACATTAGCATGATCATGGTGACCGAAAATTATAATAACGCATCATTACTCTTTTGACTGTGCAGTTTTGATTGGATTTATATAGTAATAAATTTATAAAGTATATCTTATCTTATCTTATCTTATACTGTATATACTGGAAGGCCAAATTGGCAAGGTTAGGGTATATAAACCCAAATATCTTCAGTTTAGATCCTGCTTCCTCTTGTTCCCTAAAACCACAAACAGGACCTTGAAAAAGCTTGAGCACAGCAAGACCACAGGGAACTGAACAACAACATGATCTCCAAAAACTACACTGAGCATAGTTGTTAGCACATGCTGATATAGCCTGACACTGGCAGCTCTGACACTCTTTAAGTTCCACAATATTCCTCTTCCTTTAGAGACCTAGAAGAGAAAGAAACTTTATAAAATATCTTGACAAATTACTTTAAAGAACAACACACGTTGTTGTGGAGATTGAATGGAAGTTTTTAAAAGCAAACATCATGCCTCAGTGTGTAAAACATTGAGAAATGTTCATTTTAAATGCTAATTTATTTTGTCCTATAGGGCACTTCTTTAAGCATGCCCTACAGGTTAATCTAGGAAATGTTAAGGAACTGTTCTCTTCTTGCAGGGATCAGTTCTTCCTCACTCCACAGACTCCAGATGGTCCAGATGGACTCCAGATGGTCCAGACTCAATGCTGCTCCCTGCCTTCTCACTCACACTCGCTATCACAACCATATTACACCTGGTCTCAAAGATCTCAACTAGGCCTCCTGTAAAATATCACGTTTGAGTCAATGTCCTTCTGCTCACTTGTGAAACTTTTAATAGCTTCACTCCATCCTGCATGTCTGAACTTCTCTATCCTTACAAACTCAACAACACTCTCCAGATGATGATGGAGAACAGGTGTGATGTGGTCCTGAGTGGAGATGATGGAGAACAGGTGTGATGAGGTGATGGAGAACAGGTTTGATGTGATCAGGAGTGGAGATGATTGAGAACAGGTGTGATGTGGTCATGAGTGAAGATGGTGGAGAACAGGTGTGATGTGGTCATGAGTGGAGATGGTGGAGAACAGGTGTGAAGTAGTCAGGAGTGCAGGTGAGTAGCCGAGCAGCAATTTTGTACCATCTGAAGTTTATGGAGTGAGGAGGAGCTAATGCCAGCCAACAAGGAGTTACAGTAATCTAGTCTACTGGACTGAGAAAGGGATTGTCAAATTATGGATATTCTACGCATATGAAAGGAGATACATATGTATATAGACATATCCATATATTAACATAAACACTGACTCATTAATCTCTTGAGTCATTCCCCCATCATATACACTGTTTCACCCTGTCTCCTATCATTAAATGTTTTACACAGTTTAGCTAATTTTGTGGTTATGGTTGTTAACATGGTTGTTAAAATTTATGCAAATGTGTGTCCAAGATGTACAGTGAAGAGCAAAAGGACTGGTATGTACTGTACTATAGTACTGTAATTTAGTACGGCACTATACTATAGTACTGTTTAGTACTGTACTAGACTACAGTACTAGTACTGTGTAGTTATACATATACATATATAGGTCAAAAAAAGAAACAAAAATATCAAAAGTCAATACACAAGTCAATGTTTTCCTCATGTGCCCAACATATGGCATGGTGATCAGTGGTGTTGTGCCCATTACCACTGTCTGGTGTTTATGAAGCAGAGCTGTGGTGCTGTAATGTTCACCATTACCTGACGTCTGTTTCAGTTCTGAGTACAGTGTACACGCACCCCCACTGGCCTCTCTGGTCTTCCCTAACAGTGGGCAACACACAGGAGTGAGTTTTCACCACAAACAACACACAGGAGTGAGCTTTCACCACAAACACCACCACACAGGAGTGAGCTTTCACCACAAACAACAACACACAGGAGTGAGGATACACCACAAACAACAACAAACATGAGTGAGCATTTTCCACAAACAACAACAAACATGAGTGAGCTTTCACCACAAACACCACCACACAGGAGTGAGCTTTCACCACATACAACACCACACAGGTGTGAGCTTTCACCACAAGCAACAACACACAGGAGTGAGCTTTCACCACAAACAATGTCTCCTTTTATGGAACAGCTTCCGTAGTTGCCATGTTATGTTACAGGAGCTGAAACCATTTAGTCTATTAAATACCAAAGTGCTTTACTGCATAATACACAACAGTTTACATTCACATATACTTTCTCAATTTCACTCACAAGCACGTAGTCTCACACAGTCTCACCTGTTACTTTTGGTTTCTTATTGTCTTTTATTTCAATATCAGCATAAGTCAACGCACTGGGTCCTGCATCATCTATAAAAGAAAATAAACCCTGTTCTTTCCCCACGGTCATTTACTAACATACTGCTTCATTAATGACCCTCCAAGTACATTATTCAGACATCCCTACCACAGACCTTGGCCAGTCACACCCTGTAGTCTTCAGTAAGTCTTTGCTGCATAACTAAATACAGAATACTGGTCTTAACAAATTAAAATTATGGGTATTGTTTGGTCTCTAATTTCCCAGAGAAGACATGAATACAGTCTTTACAAAGATTTATATATTGTCTAAATTCAGTTGCCATCTTAACACTTATATAACAAAGACAGTGTCACTATTGTTTTTGCTACGTGTGTAATGCTGAGTTAGCAGAGTGATAAGGAGATGGACACACGCTGAAGTCTGGGGAGTCTTCATGCAACAACCAACACAGTGACAGTTTTCATTTGAACTACTAAAATACAAAATTTGCTCAAAATTCATTCCAAAAATTTACATGTTTCCAGGTATGTAACTGCCTGGCCAAGAAATGTCACACACTAATATTTTGTTGGACTGCCTTTAGCTTTGATTACTGCATGCACTCGCCGTGGCATTGTTTCCACAAGTTTCTGCAACATCACAATATTTAACTGTCCCGAGTTGCATACCCCCAATTTTTTTTTGACCACATTCTTTCCAGGACCATGTTTCCCCACTGTCCCCTCTGTCCCACTTTTCAATAATGCGTTGGACAGTTCTTAACCCAATTTTAACACTTTCAGTGTCACGTTGAGGACCCCGGCCCCTCCCTTTTGGGCGTGTGTAAACGTTGTCCACGTGCTTTGTCTGCGTCTGCGGAACTATGTGGTGAAGGCTATGTTGTGTGAATAATGTGTCTCACCTGTGAATCGTCTCGTAATCACATGGGGCTAATGTGGTCTGTCTATTTAATGTGCGCTCGCGCAGTGTCCTGTGCTCGTCGTTGTCTAAAGTCTACACGTCTCAGTGTGTATGTATACGTGTTCCGTGTGCGCTATTGCGCAATTTCTATTTAAAATAAAAGTGACGTCAGTCTAAAGGAGGATTCAGTGTCTCATCCTTCGCCACGACCCCATCGTCACATAACGACGAGCCATGTGAGACACCATGCCGGGCTATGCCTCCCGACCTAAGAGGGGCAATCGAGCCAGCAAGCGGCGCCATCGCGCCTCTTCTCCTGGCCAGCGCTGCCAAGCCACCGCCAACCCCGAGCTCATGGAGCAGGACCCGCTATGCGCCTATATGCTGCGCATGGCTCGGGAATCCTCCGTCCCCGAGATAGCGGACAACTTCCTCGAGCAGGCACGGCGGATATGGCGAGAGCGACACCCCTCTCCTTCCCGCAAACCCTCGCCTCTGAGGATGGGTGCGTTCGTGCTTTGCTCGACGGAGAGCACTCCAGAGAGCGAGTTTGGGGAGGAGGATTCGCCAAGCGAGGGGGAGGAGGAAGAGGACTATCCTCGGTCTGAGGACTCCACCTCCACTGTGGACTACGGTGGGGAGGGGGAGGAAGCCTACCCTCCGTCGCTAGACGATGTCTCCACCGTCGACTACGGTGAAGAGGAGGAGGAGGAGTCAGAGGAAGAGGACTACCTCCCTCCGCCCGTGGTTCCCTCTCCCCCCGTCGAGGAGGGCGAGGAAGAGGTCGAGGAGCAAGAGTGTGACGAGGAGGAGTACCCCTCCCCGTCAGAGTGCTCCGCATGCCCCGAGGAAGACGGTGGGGAGGAGGAGGAGAATGGGGAGTACCCTCCGTCCGAGGGCTCCTACACGGAGGAGGAGGAGAGCCCTTCCCCCTCGGAACTGTCCGCCGGGACGGTGAAGAGGAGGAGGAGTCCAGAGGCGGGTTCGTCCCCCGAGCTCTCCCCAGCCAGCGACATGGACTGTTCCCGGGGTGGCAGCTCGGGACAGCCCATGAGCTGGAGCCGTGGCAGTGATGAGGAGATGGAGACGGAGGAGGCCCCTCCCACTGCCAGGTCCGGAGGGAGATCCCCGGGCGAGGAGGGATTCCCGTACGGCCCACCGAGGGTTGGGACCAACCGCGCTGCACCTGGCGCGTCGGCCAACCGCGCTCCACCAGGCGCGTCCGCCAGCCGCGCTGCGCCCGGTGGAGGGTATGCAGCAAGGGCAGGAGGAGCACCGCCCACCGCAGCGCCTGCAGCACCAGTGGCTCCCGATCTCACTCCCCTCATCGCTCTCCTTCTGGCATGCAGCCTGGCGCCTGTTTCATGTGTGTGTGTGCCTGTGTTCGTAAGTCTACCCGTCTGTGTACCTAACCCCCTCTTCCCGTTTGTGTCTATGTGTGTAAGCGTGCCTGTTTGTGTTTTTGTAACCGTGCCGTTGTCTAACGTCTTTTCCCCTGTGTTCCCAGGGAGGGTGTTCTAGGCGGTCCGTGGCGGACGCTTCCCCGAGGGCAGTCACCTCCCAGACGCAGGACTGAGCGCGTCGGATCCGCCCATCGTCGTGGGTTCGGGGCACTCGGTCCTGTTGGCACCCCGGGACGGGTAGTGCCCTTGGAGGGGGCGTCTGTCACGTTGAGGACCCCGGCCCCTCCCTTTTGGGCGTGTGTAAACGTTGTCCACGTGCTTTGTCTGCGTCTGCGGAACTCTGTGGTGAAGGCTATGTTGTGTGAATAATGTGTCTCACCTGTGAATCGTCTCGTAATCACATGGGGCTAATGTGGTCTGTCAGTTTCCTGTGCTCGTCGTTGTCTAAAGTCTACACGTCTCAGTGTGTATGTATACGTGTTCCGTGTGCGCTATTGCGCAATTTCTATTTAAAATAAAAGTGACGTCAGTCTAAAGGAGGATTCGGTGTCTCATCCTTCGCCACGACCCCATCGTCACATTCAGCAGTCAACTCAGATGTTTTAGCAGTTTCAGTAGTCTCCTCAGATGATTTTAGTAATTTCAGTAGTCTCCTTAGATGATTTTAGTAATTTCAGTAGTCTCCTTAGATGTTTTCTCTGCTGGATGCATGCCAATAATTTCCCCTTCTGAAACGGATTATCATCTTTTCCACGACCACAGCACATGTCTTTCTTACCTCTTACCCATTTGCTTAGTTCAATCCAGGCAGTGACTTTTTTGGCCAGGCAGAGTGTGTGTGTGTTTGTGTGTGTGTGTGTGTGTGTGTGTGTGTGTGTGTGTGTGTGTGTGTGTGTGTGTGTGTGTGTGTGTGTGTACACGACAAATCCAACAATCCTACCTGTTTGTATTTCAATTTCAGCATAAATCACATCGCTGGGTCCTGCACCATCATCTATTAAAGAGAAAATAGACAGCTTTCCCTCTTTTTCATTCTACTGTCATATCATTTTAAATTTGCACTGTGTGCTTTTTTGTTATTAAAATTACATTGTGTGGCATTACTGTGTCAAGAGAAGAAGATGATAAATGTGGTGACCTTGTGCTGCTGCACAACACATTACATCAAAAGTCAGTCAAATCACATGAACATGATTTGAGAGAGAGAGAGAGGAAAAGAGTTTTTGAGAAGAATTTATAGCATTTTTTATGTCTAATTTATCATTAAGTGTTGTCAGTGGTATTTACCTTTACTGTGACGTCTGTAGTTTTTCAACTCAATTAGGGCATATGTTCCATCCTGTGGTCCTGTTGATGTGTTATCTGCTATCAAAACCAGACATCAGATCAATTTGATAAGTAGTAAAGATAAATCTCAAAGACATACAGATTTCTTGTAATTTCTCATGTGTTTTATTAGTCACAGTGTGTGCATGTCATCGTTGGATGAAGCAGTAAAAATCATCCATTGAGTCAAATTTAATTTGAGATGATCTCTACCTGTAATCCTATTACCAACGTTGGCATAAACCTGATCACTGCCTATTAAAGAGGAAATAAGGCCTTGTAAATAAATGTGTTATTTCACACACACACACACACACACACACACACACACACACACACAAAAGCTGGAAGGTTCATTAGAAACACAGACCAACCTGGCTGTAGCAGTGAAGGTCCTGAAAGAGAACTCCCAGGCCCAGAGCAGCTCTGGCTAGTGTTCTGCTGACGTCCAGTAGGGGGAGACGGAGATCCTGAACCTTCTTACACAGTAAAACGGCAGTAGAGTTAACACAATCACTTACATGGTCTGTCGTTAATGTGTATTCGCTAAACATTTGGGAAAAATTATAAAGTTATTGATATCACACTGAAGAGCACATTCACCATGGTGTAGAGAGTTCATTTGTCTTTAGATAGTCTATAAAACTACCACATGCTACAGGAAAGTGTCTGCTTTCAAACCTTTGTTCTTCTTAAAGCTCCAGAGTAAGATAAGTAAGATAATGAACAACAGGGTTAAACAGAGTCCCACGATTAATCCAACTGGTACATCACTGGACCCAGAACCTAAAATAAATGTACATTCAGAGCACTTTAGGTCTTCTGAAATGATGGAAAATAAATCAAATATCAAGAGATGGATTTCTCACCTCTGACTGAGACCCAGCTATGTGGAGACTCTCTACTCTCTGGGTATTTACAGTAGTAGAGACCCTCGTCTGATTTTGAGATGGCAGGGATGGTTATCTGTCCTGTGGTCTGGGTCTGAAAGGGTGATCCATCTTTATAGAAGGATGCTGTGAGGTTTGAAGGTGTCTGGCTGCATAAACATCGTAGAGTGAGAGAATCTCCCTCAGTCACGGGGTGGACAGGACTGTCCAGGATCACATCACCATCTGTGAAAAAGAGACACAGAAAACAAAGTGTGGAAAATACACACAGGTATCTTCACATACATTAAATATTATTAATTTAATACTACAAACAAAATGTTGTAGATTTATTGTATTCTATGTTTAGTCTTATATTGGATTCAAATAAAATAAAAGTATTGAAATCTGACCATGCACTGTGATGTTGACAGGATTACTGCTCCCTGCAGATTCAGACTGACACCAGTAGACTCCAGTGTGGGATGTGGAGAGAGAGCTGATGGTGCATGTAGATCCTGTAACTGATCCCCAGCCTGATGAACAATCTGACACACTCCTGTTCTGTGTGTATTGCAGGACTGTCCATGCAGTAGAGTGACTCTGGTCCTCACAGCTCAGTGAGAGAGAGTGACCACTGAAGTGTTGACGTCTGTTGGGACTGATGATCAGAGACAGTAGAGAAGGCACACCTGTCAAAGGCAGAAAGATCAGACATTGTAGAAAGCTGCTCAATACTGGAAAAACTAAAGCTACATAAATTAACAGTTCACTATACTACAAGGAAACTGATAGAAAATACTCAGGAGGAAGGCAGTCCATTAAAATAACATCATTTACTTTACCACACCAAACAGTGTGAATGCCCAAACACACCAGCACACATCTGATCTCAGATCTGTACTCCTCATGTTCTGGTCACTCTGAGCCTTTTGTAGTTTTTAATTCTGCAACACTGTAGTGTTAACTGTACTGTCTACTTAAACGTGTCGTCTTCCTAACATATAAATAAAGAGTATAAATAAAGGGTTTTACTGAATTAACTGCCTTATCTTTGCAACACTGTGCACTTTTAACTGTTATCTTCATAATACTGTATTGCTAACTGTTTTATCTTTGTAACAACATTGCTATATTGTTAATTAGTGTCTATTGTGATCTCTACTCCTCATGTTTTGTTAAATTCTGCAACACTATATTGTTAACTGTGCTGTCTACTTAACACTGCGTCTTCTTATTAAGAGTGTAATTAAAGGGTTTTACTGAATTAACTGTATTATCTTTGCAACACTGTGTACTTTTACCTTTTATCTTCGTAACACTGTATTGCTGTTTTATCTTTGTAACACCACTGTTAGCTTTATTGTCTTCTTAACACTATATTGTTACTGTATTATCTGGCACTCTATTGTTAACAGTATTATCTTTAACACCATATTACTAACTGTATTATCTTGTATAATAACTATAATATTCTTAACACTATATTGTAGTGTACAACTTAACCGTAGTTGTATTGTCTTAACACTACATTATTAACTGTACTGGGATCTTAACATTACATTATTAACCTTATATACTGGGATCTTAACACTACATTATTAACATTATGTACTTGGATCTTAACACAACATTATTAACTCTACTGGGATCTTAACACAACATTATTAACATTATGTACTGGGATCTTAACACTATATTATTAACATTATGTACTGGGATCGTAACACTGTGTTCCAGTCTAAAGGTGGTGCTCTGCTCCTCCACTTATGCTGGTACTGACACATGTTGCCACTGGGAGATCCTGCCTGTGTCTGTAGCTGGAACTCAGTGAAGCTTCTTTTGTGCAGTCATCAGCCCATCAGTCTAAACCAGCCTTGTGTCTCCTCTGCTATAAGGATGCTGTTCATGTGTTCACCAGTATATACTATCACTTAGCAGAAACACCCTTACCAGTAACGTTTACCCAGAGTGCATCACTGTAGTGTGTGTAGTAGACTGGGTTTCCTCTTCCTCCTCTGCACCAGTACTGGCCTCCATCAGAGGGCGTCACTGAGCTGATGGTGGTGGAGCTGGTTTCAGTGCTGGTCTCATTCTCCGGGTTCTGTGTGTGTTTGGACCAGTAAAACCTCCACCCAGCAGACTGCTCCAGCTTACAGTACAGAGTCACTGGGTTTCCTATCAGTGTAGCTCCTTGAAAGCTGGATGTGAGTTCAGGTTTCGGTTTCACTGTTGATGGAGATGAATCAAATGGTTCAGGACATAAAGTGAGTTCACACACTGCTTCCAGAAGCTTTACCACAGTCATGATTTAACAGAGACACACACTATACTAGGATGTAACATCTCAACCTGAGGAGGAACTGATGCTGATCTGATCTGCTGGTGACCTGAACCTGACAGTGAAGTATTTAACTCAGACAGACTGAAGCTAAAAACTACAGCACTGTAATGATATACATGTCTAATCTCTCTCAATACATAAATAGTGAGCTCATGGTGAGATGAGATTGAGGTTATGAGGTTAAGAAATTATCACACTCACCTGATACAGTCAGTGTAACATCATAACTGGTGTGGGAGTTGCGGGATCCTCCTGCCTCTGTTCCTCTACAGGTGTATTTACCTGCATGCGACTCTGTAACATAACTGATTTTGTACACCTGACCACTGTGGACATGTCTGTCTGATCCCTCTTCATACCAGCTGTACTGCCACCTAGTGACATCTCCTCCCACTATGTTACATCTGAGAGTGACAGTCTCTCCTACAAATACCTGTGGATCAGGCTCTATGGAGACCACAGCTGTTGGTCTTTCTGTGGAAAAACAACAAAATATTTCTATTGTCACAAATCTATATACTACACTCAGTCCAACCAGTTTGAGAGCTCCACTGGTCTATGAGTATTTTAGCTCTGCTGACTGTGTTCTCATACAGGAATAATCGTGTTTATGTATCTGATAAACATTATGGATTGTGGACTCCTCCTTATTTATATCTTCACTAATCCATCTGTACTGCTACACCATGTCCTGCATGTGAGAGTGATCTCTCCTAGATCAGATGTGAGTGGTCTCTCCTAGATCAGATGTGTGATCTCTCCTAGATCAGATGTGAGTGGTCTCTCCTAGATCAGATGTGAGTGATCTCACCTAGATCAGATGTGAGTGGTCTCTCCTAGATCAGATGTGAGTGGTTTCTCCTAGATCAGATGTGAGTGATCTCACCTAGATCAGATGTGAGTGATCTCACCTAGATCAGATGTGAGTGATCTCTCCTAGATCAGATGTGAGTGATCTCACCTAGATCAGATGTGAGTGATCTCTCCTTGATCAGATGTGAGTGATCTCTCCTAGATCAGATGTGAGTGATCTCACCTAGATCAGATGTGAGTGATCTCTCCTTGATCAGATGTGAGTGATCTCTCCTAGATCAGATGTGAGTGATCTCACCTAGATCAGATGTGAGTGATCTCTCCTTGATCAGATGTGAGTGGTCTCTCTTAAATCAGATGTTAGTGGTTTCTCCTAGATCAGATGTGAGTGATCTCACCTAGATCAGATGTGAGGGATCTCTCCTAGATCAGATGTGAGTGATCTCACCTAGATCAGATGTGATTGATCTCTCCTAGATCAGGTGTGAGTGGTCTCTCCTAGATCAGATGTGAGTGATCTCTCCTAGATCAGATGTGAGTGATCTCACCTAGATCAGATGTGAGTGATCTCTCCTAGATCAGATGTGAGTGATCTTTCCTAGATCAGATGTGATTGATCTCTCCTAAATCAGATGTGAGTGGTCTCTCCTAGATCAGATGTGTGAGTGATCTCTCCTAGATCAGATGTGAGTGATCTCTCCTAGATCAGATGGCTGTACTTTGTGTTTAGGCTAATGTCTTGCATTCCAAAATGAATAAATGATCTCAAAATTATATCATGATTAAAAACTATTTTTATATACACATGCTGCATATTTTTCTAAATACATTTTCTAAAAAAATAAAAACCAAAGTATTAGAAATATGAAAAGGTAGAGCATACCTGTTACTGTGATCTCAACATCACTGTAATATGTGTTGAAGTTTCCCTTCTGCGCATAGCAACCATACTTGAAAATTCCTACATGAATTTCTTTCTGATTTATTGTTTTTGTGTATTTAGCTACCCTAATCCAATTTGTGGCATGAGCATATTTTCTGTACCAGTAAAATGTCCATCCTACAGATGGCTGCACATCACAGCTCAGAATAACGGTATCTCCAGTGTAGACGGAGCTCTGAGGACTCACGCTCACGGTTGGTTTGGGTTTATCTGTTGAGATATAATGTTGAATTAATGAGATTCTCTCACTATATAAGTAGATGTTAGTAGATGAACCCACAACCCTCTGGTCACAAGACCAGTTCCCTACCACAGGACCATGACTGCCCCTAAAAAGCAAACCAGCGTAGTCGGCAGGATGTTTAACAAGTAATACAAGTTTAGAATGTCACTGCCAGAATTTTTACATGTACCAGCATGAGGAGTACCATTCGTCACATAAATCACTTAGAAAACTTGATTAGAATGTGTCAATAATAAATAAATATTATTCTTCTATTGAATCTTATTCATTATCATATATGTGAAGAGGTGCTGTCTGGTCCTGTCTACTCTCTTTGTGCATCTATTCATTTAATTAACTTTGTCTGGGTCTGAGGATTTATCTCTTTCCTGAGGATTTATTTGAGTTCTTCGGTCACCAATGGTGTGATGCTCTTGATCTGTAGTTAGGAGATAAATGAGAAAAGCTAAATTTGGTTTCTTCTGACCTTTGAACTCTGGTGAGACAGGTGCACTCCAACACCACCGACACCGCTAGTGTCACCAGAGTGTGAATGAACTCAGCACACAAGTGTTAGTTAAGCATGTTGTCTTCATGCAGATCATGTGTGCCACTGTTTGTAATTCATTTACATTTGTATTAGTTTCTCCCTGTTTCTCTCTCCCCTCTTCATGTGTGTCTGTGGCTGGTATTCCTTTTCAAAGTGTGAACGTGTGTAAACGTCTCTTTCAGTTTCTGTTTTAACACAGAGTTGGTGGTTGTGTGCTTGTGAGTTATGACACACAAACACTGTTTCCTGTCTCTGAGTGGATCTCCAGATGGACAATGAATACAAATGAAATATTCCAGTACATCTTGGGTGACCAGTCTACTAAGGGCTCTGGTTGTAGGTTTTTGTTCCAACCAGGAGACCCATCTGATTCCACCGAACCAGCAGTTTAAATCTTCAGTAAGTGGATTATTCATACTGGGCTTGGTCATATTGTTTTGTGCATGTACTTTTAACATCTGCAGTCCCATTGGCCCTTGAGAATAAACGTACCCCCCTCTAAGTGAAGATATGAGTGTGAATCACCTTGAGCTTGTACACTGCAGATGAACAGGACCAGCACTAGAAATGTGGAGAAACACAAGACATCATGCATTAATGGGAAATATTCACCAGTATTACAGGACATTATTGGAAATATTCACCACTATCACAGGCTCCAAATGCCTGCAGATCTGAATTTGATAAAACATCTCAAGTTACACAGAATCTGTGCTAATGCTGCTTCAAATATCACATTCATTATTCTCAGATACTCATAGGAAGACTCAAAGGAATAAACGTTCATATTGTTCACCGTTTTATCCCGTACCATGTAAAAAAGACAATTTCATTGCACTTTTCATTTAATCTCCATAGCAACTGATACCGTCACTAACATGATTGAAGTGCTGAAAACACTGCCTAACAAATCTAACAAAGTACAAATGTTCAAACTGAGAAATTAAACTTCTGATATAATCAACTATCAACATCATAAACCATTTATTTCAACATATTATCATTCACTGTAATGAAGACAAAGACATAGTTCACTCACAGAGCAACACAGATAGAAGTCTGAACTCCATACCATCCTAATACTGACTGACTGACAGCAATAATATGTGGAACTTATACACTGAATAATTTAGAATATTAAATATGCATGTGCAGATATGCTGGTGAGGAGCAAAAGCAACAGTTTGACACAGGAAGTAGAGAGTGAACAGCTGCTGGTTCTGTATGAGAAGTGAGTAATTTTTGCTACTGACACCTTTAGTGTCACCAGAGTGTGATGGATCTCGACATTCAAGTGCTAGTTAAGCATGTTGTGTTCATGCAGCTAAACTCTAAACAGCTTATTGGTTTTACCCATAGGACTGGTAACGTTAGCTAATGAAATATCAGGGTTGCCAACTCTCACGCAATGAGCGTGAGACACACGCATTTGACCATCTTCACACGCTCTCATGCCACACTTGCAATTTCTCACGCCGAAAAAAAAACACTATTTTTTTTTACCTCTGATGATCCATATCTACGATTCAATGAGTTACTCCCCCCCGGCAACAACTTACGTTCGCCACCCAGAGGCCATGACTGAGGTGCCCTTGAGCAAGGCACCTAACCCCAACTACTCCCTGGGCACCGGGCTAGGGCTGGCCACCGCTCTGGGCACATGTGATCCACAGCCCCCTAGTGATCACTAGTGTGTGTGTTTGTGTGTGTGTTCTATCTGCACAGATGGGTAAAAAGCGGAGGACAAATTTTGATTGCGGTGTAAAAAATCACAATTGACAAAATATGGCAAATTTACATTTACACTGCTTTCCACCAGTATGTTGACTGTCCTACCAGGAAAAACAGAACTATTGATCTCCTTTACTCCAATGTAAAGGACGCATACACCGCCACACCCCTCCCCCATCTGGGAAAATCTGACCACAACCTGCTCTACTTTCTGAGGAGGCTGGGGTCCTTCAACATCTGTAGGAAGCTCCTGCAGATGTTCTATCAGACTGTGGTGTCCAGCTGTCTCTTCTATGCAGTGGTGTGCTAGGGAGGAAGTATGAAAAGGAGGGACGAGATGCGACTGGACAAGCTGGTCAGGTGTGCAGGGTCTGTAGTTGGTGTGGAGCTGGACTCTCTGGTTATGGTGGCAGAGAGGAGAACACTGCACAAACTGCTCTCCATCATGGAAGATGATGATAACCCACTGCACACCATCATTATGGACCAAAGGAGCAAGTTCAGTGGCAGGTTCCTGTCTCAGAGCAACTCTACAGACAGTCTCAAGAAATCCTTTGCCCCGATAGCCATTAGACTCTTCAACTCCTCCCAGTGGAGTCGGAAGAGGGGAGAGGACAGATGAGGAACAAGTCTCTTCTGTTTTACAACAGCTTATTTATTAATTCGCTACCTGCACTATAACCTTACGGTGCATCTGCCCTTCTGGACACTGGTCATCTTACTGTATACCCCGAACATTTTTTTACTGTAAGTCCGTATATTCACACTCTTGGACACTTTAACACTTTTTTGTACATCCCGTATATTTGCACTACTGGACATGGCACATACTAGTTTCAGTTTTACCGAATTTCTCTTTTACCGAATTTCTCTTGTACTGCACTACCTCTTATCTTCGGTCGTGATACTTGCACACTTATATAGTCATATTTTTTATGACTGTGATTGTACGTACTTCCAGTACTTCTTTTTGTTTATACTGTACCACTCTTATTACTGTGATTTGTACTATGTTTGTATTGTGTAACTGCTACTGGCTGCTAAATTTCCTTCTGGATCAATAAAGTATATACCTACCTACCTACCTACCTACCTACCTACCTATCTGTGCAGCTCCCTCTGTCCTTACTGTGGTGGACAATCGTGTAGATGCATGTTGGGACTGATTATTGATGTCTATCTCTTCTCTGTACTTTCCACTGAGAGCTGGTGTTAAGGACTGGGGTGCTGGTTACTGAAACAGTCCAGTGTTTGTTAACGGGCCCAGTTCCCAAAACCACTAGAGGGTTGTATCATTTTATTCCCTTATGTTTATACACAGCTATCTGGTCAACATTGTGTATTCTCTTCACTGTTTATACTCCGTCACTGACAGACTAGAATAGAAGTTAAACTGCATCTCCTTATCAACCAACTCTTCTCTGACACTGTGTACACAGTATTTATGTTTGGTTGATATGATTGTAGCTTTTAATAACTGGCAGTGCGTGATTTTTTGCAAACATGTGAAGTAAAGGTAAGGTAAAACTACTGGGGCATTGGTTCTTGGACCACTTCATCCACCTTCCTTCCCAGGACCAATATGTGTACATAGTAATACATAAAATACATATACAGTATGTAGACAATACAGAGAGATTTACACAATCACACAAACCATCACATACATGTCAACAATACAAAGAGAATAAAACAAAGCAGAAGAGCTAGCTATAGCTAGAAAAATAGGAACAGTAGGAGCAGACCTAATATCTAGAGGTCGGTGGTCCCACAGTTTCTGTGCTGCAACTGCAAAGGTTCAATCACCTTTGACCTTCAGCCCAGACTGAGGCACTATTAACCTTACAGATGAGTAAGGTTGCTGTAGGAAACAGCTGAGTATTAACAACTCCAAAAGTGCACGCAAATAGGCCTCATGGAAGGACACAGCACCATTTTGAAACACTTAGTAGTGCTTAGTAGTGTGATTGTGTCACACAATCTTAAATCACACAAGAGAGAAGCAAAGCAGAGCGTTCTGTTGATCTTTGTCATGGTTCCAATGATCTCAGGTAGACTCTTTGTGTCTAATTCATCACTGAAGATAAAACAGATGGTTTAACAGTAGGGCCCACTTTCCTGTTCGTCAAGCCTCTTTTGAAGTTAAATGAATTATTATTAGGCTAGCCCAAGTGATTAAAGACCTATCATGTCACTTTGACTATTCACTCACCTTTGAGTTAAATGCCTTACATTTTTCCCACATTGATTAACTGTAAGATCCCTGTAAGTCATGAGTCGTAATTTTGTGTGCTCAAAACTGTATAGAATGCATCATTTATTTTCATTCGGTGACGTTTATTTGTCTCTGTGTCTCAAAGTGGTGGTGATATTGGGGGCTGAACATCTTTTTTAGAGATACTAGAGTAAGTAAACACACTGGGGATTCCATTGTTCTGCTGGGGGACTTCAGTGCACACGTGGGCAATGATGGTAGGGCGTGATTTGGAGGAATGGCTTCTCCGATCTGAACCAGTGTGGTGTTCTGTTATTGGACTTCTGTGCTCATCGGTCTGTCCATAATGAACACCATGTTCGAGCACAGAGGTGTCCATAACTGCACATGGCACCAGGAAACCTTAGATCGCAGCTCGATGATCAATTTTGTAATCGTGTCATCGGACTTGTGACTGTGTGTCTTGAACACTTAGGTAAAGAGAGGAGCTGAGCTGTCGACCGATCACCACCTAGTGGTGAGTTGGATCAGATGGCGGGCGAGGATGCCTGACAGACCTGGCAGACCCAAACGTATCGTGAGGGTTTGCTGAGAACGTCTGGCAGATGAACCTGTCAGAAAGCGGTTCCCAACCAACACTGTATACAGTGGGGCTGGGGATCTGCTGACCTCGACTGGGGATGTCACTAGGCAGTGGAAAGAATACTTCAAGGATTCTTCTCAATCCCACCATCGTGCCTTCCACAGAGGAAGCAGAGCTGGAGGACCCGGGTGGGGGTTTGCCCATCACTCAGGCTGAGGTGACCAGGGTAGTAGTGAAACTCCTTGGTGGCAAGGCTCCAGGGGTGGACGAGATCCGCCCTGAGTTCCTTAAGGCTCTGGATGTCGTGGGGCTGTCCTGGCTGACACATCCGTGCAACATCATGTGTACATCGGGGGCAGTGCCTCTGGACCAGCAAACCAGGGTGGTGGTTCCCCTCTTTAAAAAAGGGGACCGGAGGATGGGCTCCAACTATTGGGGGATCACCCTCCTCAGCCTCCCTGGTAAGGTCTATGCAAGGGTTCTGGAGAAGAGAGCCGGTCGATAGTTGAGTCTCAGTTACAAGAGGAACAATGTGGGTTTCGTCCTGGTCATGGAACACTGGACTAGCTTTTTTACTGCTACGGGCTATCCAGTCCCTGTACAAACAGAGCAGGAGCTTGGTTGGCATGGTCGGCAGTAAGTCAGACTGGTTCCCGGTGGGAGCTGGACTCCACCAGGGCTGCCCTTTGTCACCGATTCTGTTCATAACTTATGGACAGAATTTCTCGGCGTAGCCAAGTGGTAGAGGGTGTTCGGTTTGGTGGCCTCAGAATTCCATGTCTCCTTTTTGCGGATGATGTGGTCCTGTTGGCATCATCGGGCCGAGACCTGCAGCTGTCGCTGGATCAGTTTGCTGCCGAGTGTGAGATGGCTTAGATGAGAATCAGCACCTTTAAAACTGAGACCATGGTACTCAGATGGACAAGGGTGGAGTGCCCTCTCTGGGCTGAGTCCTTGCCTCAAGTTTAAGTATCTCGGGTTCTTGATCATGTGTAAGGGAAGGATGGGACGAGAGATTGACAGACGGATCGGTGTTGTGGCTGCAGTATTTTCGGACACTGTACAGGACCGTTGTGGTGATGAGGTAGTTGAGTCAAAAGGCAAAGCTCTCAATTTACTGGTTAATCTATGCTCTGGGTAGTGACCAAAAGATTAAGATCGCAAATACAAGCGGCTGAAATAGGTTTTCTCTGCAGCGTGTCCGGGCTCTGTGTTAGAGATAAGGTACGGAGCATGGTAATCTGGGAGAGACTGGGAGAGAGAGTAGAGACGCAATAAACAACAATAATAATTGTGATGGATAAAACACATCAGTTTATTTACAGTTAGCTTCTACTACACTCACTATAATAACGTGGCTAATATAAACTAAACAAACCTAACCGGTTGTATTTTCAGGTGCCTTATGAAGTTTGCATTCTTCGGTTATGTCCAAGGATTTTAAACTCCCTACAGTCACAGGCTCCACGTATGGTACTCCAGCCATGACAACCTTGTTTGTTTACCTAACACTTCTCCCCAATTTCCTGCTCGCGATAAGTGAAGTTGCGATATGTCACGAGAAAATGATTTGTGTCCCAAATCACCAAAACAAAAGTAAAGAATAATGCCAAAATAAACATACAAATAATTATTTTTCTAGAACTGTATTGCTTTTTAGTCTTTCTATGTTTTCCCCTTTGTAAATAATCCTTGGTTTTATGAAAGGCACTATATAAATTGAAATCCACATACCAGAACTACAATAGAAGTTCAGCATTTCCAGCTTTTATAATCCTGACATCTGCAGTTACTGGCAGGCTCCATCAAACTTGATCAGTCAAACAAATCAGTGATACTTTAGACTTGGTTTTGGTTCTACGTCTAATTTAACAGAGATTTTAATATAACAGAGTTAAACATAAAAGCAAAGAGACATAAATAAAAATACATTGCAAAGTCAGTGATGAGTCTACAAGACTATATAGATCATAGGTAATTCGCAAATAAAACAAACAAAAAAACTCTCTAAAAGAGTCTTAAAAAGTAAATTAAACTAATAAACATGGAAATTCAGTAATGTAATATGATTGATAATATATGTGGAATAAATGCTAGCATATCATTGCAGTGGAGAATATTAGCATGGTTCAACCAGAAGCAAATATGAAAAAGGGAACAATATATTACAACCATGTAAAGTTCAAATAGAAAATGAAAATGTTGATACACACGCGCACACACACACACACACATTATACTACGTACTGAGACAACTCACAGATTACCTCACATATTAACTGGGTACATTTTAACAAGTGAAGTTGTTGTACATCCCTGGTTTTTATTAGTGCAATTCCAACTTGGGGGTTTTAAAACACACTGCAGAATAATACGATGGGGAAAAAATACAGAACTGGTTCTCTTCAAGATGAGGTTTCAGCTTCTCCCACTGTATACTTTCTGGTCGTCTTATCAGGTTTAGCTGTGAACATATTTCCGGAATAAAGTGCATTTTTAATCATAATAAATTTATCACATTTACATTCTACATCTTATACATAGTATCAATGACAAAAATCAATACAAAAACCAGCCTGGATAATCAACAATTGATGAGGAGCCTTTAGCAGCCATATGATCCGTATATTCTAGAAGCACTACTGGATCTCTTCCTTTGTGCCAACGTTTTTAAAGTCTCATCTACAACACTTAGAATTTCACATAGTATAAAGTATAAAACTTAAAACGGTAAACTTAAATAAAAATATAATGAGTAAAAAAATTCCTGCTCAAAATGAATCCCATGTAAGACCAGTTTACATTAGGCTAAAATGTTGTGAGACGGCTACTGTGGGACAAGTAGTGGGACTGATAGTTGACTGGAAGAATAATAATAACAATATTTACTAAAATTCTGGTTTGCTTTAAGTGTTTGTTTGCAGTCAGTGACGTGTTTCTAATGCATGGTGATCTTTCTAAGCTAAACAAGGGTTCTTACCTCGAGCTCTGTAGCATCTGAATCCCAGAACAATTAACATTAGCAGGAATAGAGATGCTGGCAGTAGAATACTGAGCAGTCTGAGGATGGACATTGGAGTATGTGACTCCCCAGACACTAATGAAACACAATGCGTGCACACATACACAATTAAAAACATTAAAAGGGGGTGTCAACTTTGGTTGCATACATATTCTTCCTGTGAATCTCTGAAATATACAAAATATTGAATAGTATAATTTTGTTGTATAGATGTCAAAATAGAATTTTTCAAATCTTCTTGAAACAATACTAGACTTCACTGCTTATTATTGCAAGTGCAGAAATGATTTTTTAGAACTTATATATTTTATATATATTCATATATATCTTTTGTTCACCAAATTGCACTCACTATAACATTCTAAGTAGCCTTACCCAGCACTTGGATTTTAGAAGGATTACTGGTTCCTCCAGATTCAGACTGACACCAGTAGACTCCAGTGTGGGATGTGGAGAGAGAGCTGATGGTGCATGTAGATCCTGTAACTGATCCCCAGCCTGATGAACAATCTGACACTCTCCCAATATCTGTATAACGTCTCACTCTCCATCCAGTGGAGCCTCTCTGGTCCTCACAGCTCAGTGAGAGTGAGTCACCACTGGAGTGTTTACTTCTGTTGGGACTGATGACCAGAGAGACTCTGGGAGATATACCTGAAAAAAAGCAAAGAGAGAAACTTTTTATCTTACACATGCTAAATAAATGTTATTTTATTTGTCCAGCAACTGAAGAAACTCTAGCCGAAATGCCCTGTTAAGTATGCTGCAGTATCTTTTCATTTGTAATTATAATAAATTGCAGTTACTTCATTGGTACTATATGAACATATGTTAAATATGTGGATGCAGTAATAATGATCCAATCCAATACATACATAGAAATTTCCTTCGTTAGCTGAACTCAAAATATATTTCCGCATTTCCTCACCAGTGACCCACAGTGTCTGTGGGTTGCTGTAATGCGTCTGATACGCTGGTTCTCCTCTCTCTGCTCTGCACACATAAACTCCAGTGTGATTAACAGCTGCAGAGCTCACAGTGTATGATCCTCCAGCTCCTCTGATGCTGTCTGGGAGGAGCGTGTGTTCATCTCTGTACCAGCTGAACGTCCAGCCTGTAGAGGAGCCTCTAACCTCACAGCTTAGGTTCACTGGGTCTCCTTCAGCCAGCCAGCTCTGTGTAGACCTTCTCAGTACCACCTGGGCTGCATCTAGATCATACACAGTTTCAGACATGTTGCATGGCAACAATGTGCGCTTGCTAGGGCAACACATGAGCAAATAAACAGACTCACCTGACACAGTCAGTGTACACACATCACTGGTGTCTGAGCTCTGAGAGTCACTTCTCTGTCCACTGCAGGTGTATTTGCCTCCATCAGCCTCTGTAACAGGCCCGATTGTGCACTCCCGTGTTGTCCTACATTTGTTGACTTTATTGCTGTCCTTATACCAGCGGTAGGTCCACTTAGTGCCCATATCAGCCTCGATGTTGCATATCAGAGTGACGGTCTCTCCTTTGAAAACTATTTTATCCGGATTTACGACCAATTCAGGTTTTGGCCTCTCTGTTAAAACATAATGAAAAATCTACTTGACCAAATAATATACAATCATGTTGTCACGTTGTGGGGGGGGCCCCCTACCGGTCGCCCCCGGTTACAGCAGCAGCGGTCCTGTTTTTTGTCACGTGATGTTCGTCCTTCAGGTGGGTGGGACCTGTGATCCGTCTCACCTGAGGGTCGTTTGTTCGTCTATATACGTCTTGTCTTTGTACCAGTTGACTGCTGGTTATTATTTCCTTCATTTGGAACAATGCACGGGTTTTTGGTTTGCACACTTTCTATTAAACCATCCTCTTTCCCTGAGACTTGGCGTGATCGCTTCCTTTTTGAGTTGCTCACCCTGCCCGTCACAGAATAACCAGCCACCTTTCGGAAGCCGCCAGTCTCCCTTACTTTCTCCTTCGTTCGTGGTCATGTCTCGTGGTGTTTGTCTATGTGCTGTGTGTTTGTCGTGTATTGTCTGAGAGTGTGTTGAGTCTGTCCCCACTCGTCCCGCCGTGTTTAAATGTTGTTTGTGTTTAAACCCGTAAAATCACACGGCGGTGACTAGAGCTGGGGACCGGTAGACTCCGCTCTCGCCCAGCAAAACTACCGGTGCCTCACATTGCGCACGTCCGTTGTCCGTTATCGTCTATATATGTGTGTGTGTGTGTATGTACGTTGTAGTGTTTTGTTTTAATAACGACGCGGACGTGAGCGAGTGTGTGAGTGTGCCGTGGTGTGTGTTTCGCTGGTGGTGTTCGTGTGTGTATGTAGTCGGGTCCACCGGTGCGTGCCGCGCGCTAAAACGCGTGAGACACGTCTCTCTGCTTCTTTCGCCTCGCTCACCCGATATCCCGCGGTGACGGGGGTGAGCGACTGCGAGTCCGAGAGACGCGTCGCTGTGGGCGTGGCGCGCAAGCCGCTCGCGCATTGCTCTCTCTCTCCAAAGATCTACGGATCCCGTGGTGAGAACGGTGAGAGAGAGAGAGCTGGAGTGGGCGCGTCACGCTCCGCAGAGCGCGCGCATCGGTGGGTCCTGTCCGTTTGTTTGTGTTCTGTCTTTGCGTGTTCGTTTTGTCCTAGAGTGTAGCGTGCTTTGTTTTATGTAATTCCTCTCTTGCACCCCTCTTCACTGTGTGTGGGGAGGGGTCCATTTGAGGTCCCGTGCCACTGGATGTGGCACGGAGGGCACCTTGGGTGCGTATGTGTTATATGTTGTGTCTGTGTTTTTTGTTTTGTTGTTCCCCGGAGGGGCCCCCCCTAAATATGTTTTTGGGGGGGAGCTATGGGGTTCCTGAGCCACGACATGTGGCTCAGAAGGCACTGCTCCATCAGAAGACCTGACCGGTTGGGAGGGACCCCTGAGCAAAGAGGAGCCCCTGTACCCCTTTGTAGGCAAAGGACGCCTGGGGTGTAAGGACAGGGTGTCTCCTCATGCCAAGAAGGGGTCCCTTCCCCCCTGTGTAAAAGGGGGGTCAGTGGTCGGAGCAGTGCGTGTTTTGTGTTATGTATCGTCTGTGTGCGTGTGTGTGTGTGATGTGTTGCAGGTCGCTCCTGGTGGTGGACTGCGGTACTCCCGGACCTAGTGGGGTCTCCAGGAGGAGACCCTCTCCTTCGAGCTCGGGGTGACCAGCGTGTCCCTGTTGCGGATTGCCAGGGCCCTGGTCTCTGGCGCTCCTGGGTTGGGTGGAGGAGTCCACCTTGAGATGAGGGGCCCCGGGGAGGGGTTCACTCCCCAGGAGTCTGGGGTGACCCCTAGCGAAAAGGGCAGGGGTCAGCTCCGAGCGAGGAGGTAGGTTCGGGAGGTGTTTGTGGAAGCCGTGGCCGCACCCCAGTGTGGCGGCCTGCACACATCCACACCTGTGACGTTCGTTGGGCCATGTGCTCCCGGTCCGCACACAGCGGTGGGGCTTAAGCGGCCTAAGGCCGGTTAGGGCGCGAGGGCCCTGTGACCGACCGGGGCGTGGTTATCGTCTTGTTGACGGTCCGGTCGGTCCAGGGTCCCGCCCAGGAGACGAGCTAACTTGTGTGTTTTTATGTTTCAGATCAGGACGGCAGGGAACGGGTCCCTGTCTTGTCCCCGCCCTCCCGCCCCTTTGTGTTTTGTGTGCTGCCGCTGTAAGCCGCACATCCGGAGGGGAGTGCGGCTTTGGTGGGGGGGTCTGTCACGTTGTGGGGGGGGGGGGGGGGGGGCCCTACCGGTCGCCCCCGGTTACAGCGGCAGCGGTCCTGTTTTTTGTCACGTGATGTTCGTCCTTCAGGTGGGTGGGACCCGTGATCCATCTCACCTGAGGGTCGTTTGTTCGTCTATATACGTCTTGTCTTTGTACCAGTTGACTGCTGGTTATTATTTCCTTCATTTGGAACAATGCACGGGTTTTTGGTTTGCACACTTTCTATTAAACCATCCTCTTTCCCTGAGACTTGGCGTGATCGCTTCCTTTTTGAGTTGCTCACCCTGCCCGTCACACATGTGTTCTGGGTACTTGTAGTAAAATGCAATAAACCTGCAAGGTACGAACACTGAAGTGTTTTTGTACCTGCAGTAGCAGTGAAACATTTGGACACACCCTTTTCTTTTACTGGTTGCTTTAAAAATGGGAAAGGAATCAAACCAATAAAGTAACACATGTAATTATGCTGTAATCAAAATCAAAGTGGATTTTCAAGACACCAAAAGCCTCTTAAATGCAAAAATGTGCATTCTTGTGTTACACACAGGCTTGGTGAGATTGCAATTAAATGAATATATAAATGAATAACTAGGTGAGTGTAACGTTCATTTCCGTGATAGGTTAGGCCTGAACTAAAATAAATTGTTTTTCAGAGCTGATGTGTTTTTCCTCCATCTCCCCAGGTCCTGTGTCCATCTTGGATACTATTATGGCTCCTGTGTCTGGCTTAACAATCAGATTTTAATGGAGAAGTCATGTAGAATTAAGGAGTCAATCCGGCCCATACATAAGCATCTTAATTTTGTTTTACCAAAAAATTATGAATGTATAATCCATTGCATAAAAAGACAATAATGACCCAGGGATAGGTAGTGCATGGATAGGGACAACTGCGCTGTAATCTGTAATTAGATTATGATGGAACTTCTAAAATGTTCATAAAAAATGATTATATCAGTATTTTTTACTGACAAGTAAAAGGTCTTTAAAACATTTGTTTAATAAGACAGTAACTGATCTCTGCAGATCTTACAAGCTGATTGTAACGTAGCTCGCGCTGCGTAGTGAGGGGACGGACACAAATGCTGAGAAGAGCGAGATTTATTACAGGACATTCCATAATCGTAGTCGAAGTCACAGGCAGGAGTCATAACCGGAGAGCCATCCAAGTGAGACAAGTACAGGGGCATGATCAAGACAGACACTAAACAAAACCAGGCAGGATAACACAGAACAGAGCATGAACCAACAGAGAGTATTAACACCGGGAACAGGGCACATGAATCACAAAAGCACAAGAGAAAGAATAACCGACAAGGGGCTAGGGAAACACAGGGACTATAAGTACACAGAACTAACAAGACACAGCTGAGGGCGATTACGACACGGGCGTGGCAGAGTGACAGCTAGGAGAGGGGGCGTAGCCATACGTGACATTACCCCCCCTCAAAGCGTGCCACTCCGGGGCACGCAAGGGCAGACAGGACAGGGAATCAGACTAGGACAAGACAGGGAACCACGGCAGACGGCGAGGAACAGGGGACATGATTATTAGGTTAACATGTCTTACTCACCAAATGCTTTGATCCAGAGTGCATCACTGTAGTGTGTGTAGTAGACTGGGTTTCCTCTTCCAGCTCTGCACCAGTACTGGCCTCCATCAGAGGACGTCACTGAGCTGATGATGGTGGAGCTGGTTTCAGTGCTGGTCTCATTATCTGGGTTCTGTGTGTGTTTGGACCAGTAAAACCTCCACCCAGCAGACTGCTCCAGCTTACAGTATAGAATCACTGGGTTTCCTATCAGTGCAGCTCCTTGAAGGCTGGATGTGAGTTCAGGTTTAGGTTTCACTGCTGATGGAGATTAATCAAATGGTTCAGGACATAAAAATAACCCAGTCACTAAAGTTATCTAATCATTAAATATTTTTTGCATCATCACTCATTTTGTGGACACATATACTGACCTTTCACAGTGAGGGTAACAGTACTGTACTGTGAGGCACTTGGTCTACCTGGTCGCTCTCCTCTACACCTGTACTGTTCCCCATTAACCACAGAATCTCTGCTGATGATAACAGTGTCTCTGTTTACAGTGTAATGTACTGACTGAACCAGTGGAATCCACTGCTGCGTTTCACCGTGTTTATCCCACTGATACGTCCAGCCGTCGAAGGCTTTAACTTCACACTTCAGAGTGACTGACTCTCCCGTGAATACAGGACCCTGTGGATCCACACTTATTGTAGCTCTGGGTAGAGCTGTGAAATAAAAAAAGGAGACAACATTGATGTACACTCCTGGAATAAAGTCTAACATTATCATAAAAATATGTAATAACTCATTTATAGGAGTAGTTAAATGAATTATGTGCATGACATGGAGTTCACCTTTTGCAATGATGGTAACTTCGGGACTGTATTGTGTTGTGCTTGGTCTGTGAAATCGTTCTCCTCTACACCGGTACTTATCCCCGTTCACCACAGCATCCCTGCTGATATTGAGACCGTGTTTGTTTATGGTGTAATTCTCAGACTCAGTCACTGATGTCCACAAGGACGTGGCGGTGTTCTTCTTGTACCAGTTGTATTTCCACCCATTAAAACCTTTAACCTCACAGTTCAGAGAGACTGGCTCCCCAGTGAACATGGAACTCTGTGGCCATGTTGTTATGGAAGCTTCAGGTGGGACTGTGAGAACAAAGGAGTCAGATAGCATTAAGCATAGCATTAGGAATAGCACCTGGAGAACCTTTGTGTATGTCTTTGTGTGTGTGTGTGTGTGTGTGTGTGTGTGTGTGTGTGTGTGTGTGTGTGTGTGTGTGTGTGTGTGTGTACAAGGGCTATGAAGATTTTTGCAAGCCATTGTAAACAGGTAATATTAAACACTTAATTGAAAATACCTTCCACTCCTGTAAAAGACATTGACACATAACACAGAGTGAGTCTGGGGTGTAACAAGAACATGTGATGACAAAGGAAGAACAGACACACAAGATAAACAAACTGGTTTAAGAAACGAAAAAAAGAACCCAGGAAAGTAAAGACTAAACAGGAAACTAGACACAAGGATCATGGGAGTCTGCCAGTCCAGCAGTCACATGTTTTGTTGTCTGGTGAAAGACTCCATGTGACCCCAGAGATTCTCCAGGAGCATGAGGTGAGAGGTCGTCTAATGAGGTTTATTCATTCCTTGTATGAACGTATTCTTGGCATTAAGTGATGCTTGTTTGGGCTGGGGACTGGGATTCTACCAAGGGTTCAGATATTTTTTCCACTTGGGTTTGTGATATTCACAGACAATACGCTCTGCATGTCATTGTGTGCTTATGGTGTCCCATAGTAATCTCAACCAGTTTTTCACCTCTTTCATCAACATTTGAAGAATTCATCACAAAGCTTTGTGTCTTATTTGCTTATTTTGCTAAGAACAATGAAGGATCTCCTGGTTTGTCCACTTTCAACAGGGGGTGGGAATCTATTCATGCCTGAAATCAACTTATTCACCTCCACCAAAAATAAATGAAAAAGAATAAGTTTCAAATTGGCTCACATAATGTATGTCAGTCCATGTCCTACTTATCTAATGATGAGGAATTCCATATGTAAATTTGTTAAACAAACGCTCTCTAACCTGGTTGCTCTATACAGCAGGTTGTCATCCCAGTATAGAAAGACGATCACACTCACCTAATACAGTCAGTGTAAGAACATCAGTGGTTTGGGAGTAGTGGGATCCATCATATGCTGTAACTTCACAGGTGTAGTTACCTGCGTGAGATTCTTCAACAGAATTGATTTTGTGTACCTGTTCACTGGTGGGAGGACTGACTGAATCCTCTTTCTTCCAGTGATAATGGAAAGTATTGACACTGTCTCCTTCTACGAGACACGTGAGATTGACATTCTCTCCCACGTACACAGGATTAGCAGGATTTGTAGAGATCACAGCTTTTTTTAGCTCTGTGGAAACATGATAAAACATGTTCCTTGCAAAAGGAAGTATGATGTTTCTTAAACAAAATGCAATTCACACTAAACTTTACTGAAGCAAATAGTTTGCATCATTAACAACATCATCATTAAAGTGGTTCTAGTGTCTATTTGAGCCCATGGGCTTCAAGAATACACTATAGTGTATTTATAGATTTTTACCCAAATGTTTAGTGTGATCTTAGTGGAAAATCTGCAGTCATGTCAAATGGAGGCACCAGTGTTAACTGTGTCCCTGATTGGTTGGTCATCCCTTGCTGCTACGGAAGAGACTGTTACGCTTTTCTCAAATCACTTATCTCTAATCTAAATGTAAAATGTTATATAGAAACGTGTGATTTATGCTGTCATACAACTGCAGTGATCTTACATGCACACTGAATATTATTCTGACAATAAACCAGTTGAGTCCATAAAATGCATATAATTTACCTTGAGGTTGTACGCAATGGATGAGGACGATCAGTACTAATAGCAGAGACAAATAAACATAGCACATGATGCATTAATGTAAACAGTTGTTTAGAATAACAGTCAGAATGAACTAAAATGTGCAGTGTTTTAGTATGAGAATCTAATTAAGTCAGAGTGTCAGACTAAAATTGTATGAATGTAAACTAAACACACACATACATGTATATATATAAACAAACAAAATAGACACAAGGAGCACATGGGAGTCTGCCAGTCCAGCAGTCACGTATTGTGGATCTGGTGAAAGACCCAATGTGACCCCAGAGATTCTCCAGGTGCATGAGGTGGGAAGTCGTCTAATGAGGGCTGTTCAATTCTTGTATCCGTGTATTCTTAGAGTGAAAGTTGTGTCCGCATTCTTGGCATTAAGTGAAGCTTGTTTGGGCTGACCTTGCCTTCATATGACCTTATAGGCACATTTGACTGTTGTGTAATCAGTTCGATAAATGTCTGCTGCTTTAAAAATCTAGATCTAGATGTATTCTCTACTAATCTAATGCACACAGAGAATTCATAAAGCTATATAGATGTGGTCATGGTAAGTCTTTTCTGACTACATGCATGGATTTGTCATGGTCTCCCTTTCAGTTTTGTCCCTTCCTTGTCTGATTTGCGTGTCTCTGTCCTTCCTTGTGTCCAAGTGTGTTTTCCTCCCTTTCTTGTTAGTCTGTAAGCCTCTTTCTAGTTCCTGTGATTTCCTGTCTTAATCCTTTCCATGTCTTTGCTTGACATATTTTATTTCTAGTTTCTTACCATGTCATTTTGTTCTGCTCTTCCTAGTTGTTTAATTAGTTCAAGGCCTTTATGTTACCCAGCTTCATTTCTGACTCTGTGACTATGAACTTCAGTAGTTTGGAGTGTTATGGCAGTTTTTCAAAATGGTGGATTTTGGGCAGACTTTAAAAACTTGCTCATTTTCATTTTGATATGTCTCAGGCCACAATCATTAAGACATGGAAACACAGAGGTGCTGTTATGAATGGCAATAAAGTGCTTTACAAGTGTTTTCAAATTTTCAATATATATGGTTTTTGTGCCTCAATCCCAAGTCTAATAACACAGGTAAACATCATTCTAATTAATGACAATGTGAAGAGAACATTTACTCACAGAGCATCACAGGGAAAGGCCCAAGCTCCATGTTACCCCACTAACCAGTCTGTGACGAAGACTTCCTGTTTACTTCCAGTCAAATCATACATATGAGAGAGAAAGGGGAGGAAGAGAGATGAGGTAAAGTTGTAATCCTTTATCACAGTTCCATTAGAGAAGGACTAAACTGGATTAGGAGGATTATCGCTGCAACGTGGTCATTAACTTATTTGAAATTACCATTACCAATTCAAATATTAGTTCATATTAACACCAATAAAATACTTCCAGGCAAAGCTGGCAAATAGAACTGGGACTTTCTAAGCATCGAAGTATGAAAGCAATAAGAATGGAATATACATTGAACTGGAATTAAGGAGGTTCCTGCAGTCATAAGCCTTTCAAGCAATGCAAAAACAAACAAACAAACAAACAAAAACAACCACAGATACTAATTCACACACAGTCAACTTTATTGGTTAACACTTATTTTTAAAATTTATATAACTAGAGAATCTACAGAAAGCCAGAGAACTACGGAATCACGAAAATGAAAGCAAAATTAACAAAGTTCAAAACATTAGGTACAATTCTAGTGTTACCATTCACCACAGAGTGGAGAGGTTACAACAGTCAATTACTTTGTGCAATATATCACACAAGACCACAAGATCACACAAAGTTGTTGCAGCATCACTCAGTAAACAAACCTTAGTGTAACCACACAGGCAGGAGCAGATTCCTCCACACCACTGGAGTGCAGGCAGACTGTGATCACAGAAAAAGGAATTAACACAATTAACAGGACAATACATTGTTATCAAACAAATCAAAGTAAAAATAACTAAATAAATAAAAGATAAAAACAAACTTACCATAAAAGAAAATCAAGAAACACAATTTTGCAGACAAACATTATGGAAGTCCATACATGTCACTGTGTACAAGCCACAATGTTCACTGCAGTGTGTAGGTTTTGGCACTGCAGTAAATGACGTGAGGAATGTAGACTCTGGCTGATCACATAGTTAAGAGGTTGCTGGAATTTAACTTCTGAACTGGTTGAAATGGGGTTACAAATAGTGAATCACTTATCCACCTCTGTGAACCTCTGTGACAAAATTGTATTGTTGGCATTAATTAAACATGAATAATAATAATAATAAAATATTATGTCAGTGTTAGTCAGAGTCTGAGGGTGACAACATTAAACATGTAATCTTAATGTGTAAATTTAATGTGCAATGTGTAACATGACAGGAGCTATTTTAGTCAAATCCAATCAAACACAACGAGACGCTTATTTGGTGGGATGTTTGGTTTGGAGTTGATGGTCACTGCTTTGTGCTGACTGTCCCACTCACAGATGTATTGAAATATAACACTGTAGTATCTCAAAGAACGAACAAGAAACAATGAAGCCCACACAGAGGCCCGTGTCACAGAAGACTCCGCCCCCTATCATCACCCACCCCCGTGCCATCCAGAAGACTCCGCCCCCTATCCTCACCCACCCCTGTGTCATCCAGAAGAACAGGCCTCTGTTTAGCCAGACCAGCTTTTGCCATAGCAGCAGTGACCTGCTGTGCTCGACTGACCTCCATCCTACTTAACATAGAGGGTTCAGACATGGATCCTCACCAGACACTTTACATTTACATTATTACCTTCTTCTCTAGATAGTTCATCACTCAATGTACTGCCAGTATAATCGTGTTACCGTGCTGCTGCTTTTGATGGTCTTATGATGATGTAGCTTACACACGTTATTAATATGTTCTCGTTGCTGGTTCCTATTTCCCTCGTATGTTGTGCACTTTGTAAATCTACATACTGTGCTGCCCACACACACACACACACACACACACACACAATATGTGGAAACATATTGTTCTATGTATATTCTATGTGTTAGTTGTTTTACATTTAATGTATTGGGCTTTGAGTTCATTTTCAGTATAATGCACATGCATTTCAAAACACATGCACAGCAGGGCACAATAAGGTTGATACAATGTAATATAGTCCCTGCATGTACCTGAGACAAGTCTGAATGAAATAAATACAACACTCCACAGCTGTGACTGCATTATGCAATGCTGATTTTGAATTATATAATATACTGTATACTACAGATATTCGTCACACACATTCTTGTAGATAATAGAGGAAAATCCTGTTGTCATTATGGCATACACACATTAGCAGTACACAAAGCATTACATATGCACCAGTCTCCCAAGCTGACGTAACTCTATGCAGGTCATGAACAAAACAGCAGCAACATAAGATGAAAGGAGACTTACGTTAAGACTCTCTTTAATATTCCAGATCCAGACCTAAGAGACAAAACTTTCTTCCAAAGCAAGATTTAGGAAACATGCAAAAAGCCCAGTTGATAGGTGGGGTCACCATGCAGGACGTGAACAGGAAACCATAGGGAGTAATTCAAAGCAACAGGAAACCAAACCAAACTGAGAGGTTCAGACTGACCTGTCAGGTTAACGCTACATGTACAAGCCATCCAATCAATGTTTCATTGAATTTTTGGTTAAGAGTAAAACTATCACAGAAAATCTTAACCCTACAGCACAGAGCAGATGTGAGACCATTGGTACAAGATAACTTGTTCAACATAACCTGCTTATTAATTAACAACAACACATTCAATAGCCTATGATTTTTGGCCAGCCTTCAACTCTATACATGCATGCATTCTTATATATAGTTCTGTCCCTTTAGGTCTATACAACTATAACCTTTTCTTCTTAAAAAAATTCAGATCTTCATCTTTAGATTGTTAACTCAAACACAATAAAATAATAATAATAATAATAAAAGTATATAATAAAAATGAATTTGTTAAACACTAACATTAAATGTGTTATCATAACATTAAATCTGCTGTAGTTTTAAAACATTTGTAGAATATTATAGATATTAATAATATTACTTAGTTTTATGTATTACGTTTAATATATACATTTCTGGTTTTATAATTACATTAAGGAGTTTATTTACACAGAATCTTACTCATCACACTTGAGTTTGCTTTACAATAAAAAGATCACACTCATCACAGAACGAGTAATGCACTCAATAGTGTCTTTCATCCATATCAGAAACTCTGTTAGGTCAAAATGCCTTTGTGTATTTGCCTGCAGCTAAGCCTTCCTAGTTAGTCCAGAGATAAACATCCTGTATGAAAAAATGAATAAATGGTTGGCCTTCCTCCAACAACCTGTACAAAAAGACAATAGCCTAAGTCCCGAGTCCTTTGCCAAACATTGAAAGCCATATCTGGACCAGTTCCCACATCTCCAGGCACTAATCCATCTGCTCTAGGCCTTGCTTCCTTCCCGGGTCCACACTTACCACTTTGCTGAGTCAAAGAGCACTTATGCATTAACAGTATATGTTATAACACACTTCAAAGAGCCATAGAGGTCCTCACAGCTGCTCTGAGATGAGTGAAGATGAGAGAAATACACAGAGAGGGTCAAGAACAAAGATGCAGCCCAACACGGGCTTAAAAACACCCAATAACAAGGAGTGAAACAGGACACAGGTGCAGCACAGAGAGGCGCAGAACATGCAACTATGAGCACTAGCTGGACACAATGAAGCATGGCAGGGACACCATGAAGAGGGCGTGGCAGGGACACGATGAAGCATGGCAGGGACACCATGAAGCATGGCAGGGACACCATTTGATTAGATCTTTATTCCTCAGAGACAATGCACAACAAATACATTAACCTAGAGATCAGGAGAGATGCATTGTGCCAGGTTATAGCAATAAGCTAATTTCCACCTGTAGTCCCAGGACAGGTTGATGTTTAGACAGAATAACAGAATAATTTTGTTCAATGGATGAACGAAACCGTTAAACACAAATACGGGCATACAACATATAAAATTCATCTTCAATTACACCATTCATAAAACTTACACAAATCCTCCAGTTATTACAAAACACTAATTTGTTCACATACACACACCTGTACATCATCAAACTTTCCCAGACACACCTCTCACTCTTGCTTAGATAAGAGCCATTTCTTTGTCAGATGTGCGAACGTTGGGAAATCTCATTTGGCAAAGTATTCCAATGACTCATGGCAACAACTGAAAACGCAGATTTAGCAAAGGAGGTCCTATATTTTGGGATGCTCCACTCTCCTCTAGAGGTTGCTCTTGTGACTCGAGCTGTTTTTCCTGTTTTCCACGATGAAGAGGGACACAATGAAGAAGGTGTGGCAGGGACACACAGACATTCACACCCACAAGAAATCTGATTCCTGACTTCCACCACATGCTCCTTGTTTGCCTGTTTGATTCTGCTTTATTTACCCCCACTGGAAAGCTGGTTCAGTGCCAAGTATTGTTTCTCACGGCTTTTTTTAGGACTATACGGTTAGTCGGTCAGTCCAGCCAAGAGGGAAAAAAAACAGTTGGGTTAGAATTAAGTATCACTGTGAAGTCACGTTGGCTATTATGCAGGTGCCTGTGTAGGATGTATATAGATGCACAGAGGCTTCCGCAGAATAATCACTGATGGAGGTACCTGACAATAAGTACTTGTATAAGTATTTGTAAATATACTAACATGTATTAAAAAATAAGTATTTTTAAATTAGTCAGAATAGAATAAAGTGTAGCTAATGTGGCTGGGCACTGCAAAGTAGCTGCAAATGCACATATTTATAAAAGCTGTTGTGGCATAGTGAAAATTGGAATGAACAAGTGAAAATGGCTTCAGTCACTATGCAGTGGAGAGGATCAACTCAAACTGCATTTGAGAATATCAATGTTAGGTAGACTGTGTCGTGGAAATTTTCTAATAAATGGATGAGGACTCAGACGTGGTTAAATGATTAATTTATTACAAAAATATAAATATATATAAATAGGACAAAGACAGACACAAGACAGACACAGACATGAGAGTCTCATTCAAGCATGACAACTCTGAAGGCAGGGGGGCGCTCCCCCTGCTTATATACAATCTTAAACACAATTCAGCAGTTCTAACAGCAGGTTATCTTTAGCACAGCATGTTCCAAAACATAAGCGTCCAGCAGGTTACTTTGTCTCACATGTGTGTATCTCCTAATATGGACTTCCCTAGAGTTAGCGGAAGCAACTGATGTATCAGTTCAACACAGAGAAAGCTAAATGACCCAAGACTAGTAGCCTAGTGACTACCAGTTAACAGAGTGCTCTTACCCTCAGCACTCTCCCTGACCTGGGTCACGTAGCACACATGCATAATATGAACTAAACATGGTTACACTGAATTACACTACTTCATTATTGTAGTCCTTCTGCTTATGTCCTAAATCATAAAGTTCATAATGATCTCTTATAATAATTAAACATAATCTAATCAATAGTTATTAATCAATAATCAATAAATTCTCTCACAACTGACAGCTATATATTGACCACTATAAAGAAAAACTGCTCATCCAGTTTTCATGGAGCTGAACACAGTGAAAAGGAAAATAGGTAGAGTTGGATCATAATTTGATTAAAGATTGTATAAAAGTTTTATATTATAATCCAGATGAGATACCTATACAGGTTGTCACGTTGTGGGGGGGCCCCCTACCGGTCGCCCCCGGTTACAGCGGCAGCGGTCCTGTTTTTGGTCACGTGATGTTCGTCCCTCAGGTGGGCGGGACCCGTGATCCGTCTCACCTGAGGGTCGTTTGTTCGTCTATATACGTCTTGTCTTTGTACCAGTTGACTGCTGGTTATTATTTCCTTCATTTGGAACAATGCATGGGTTTTTGGTTTGCACACTTTCTATTAAACCATCCTCTTTCCCTGAGACTTGGCGTGATCGCTTCCTTTTTGAGTTGCTCACCCTGCCCGTCACACAGGTGGGAAGTGTTGTCCATCTTCTGTTAACTTCCTTTGGTCCTTTTGAGTTGTCGTGGAAATTCTTCGTCACAACAATCAGGGTCGCTCTGTAAGAACAGTTACGAGTGCTCAAAGTAGCAACACACACAGTTTGTTACTTCACCAAAATTCTTGTTTATTTCACATTTTGTCAGATCTTATATACCTTGAGTGACTGATCATGTATACAAAGTCATACCATTTGCTCAATGAGTCAGCTAGCTGGCTCTCCTCTTCCAGAGGACCATTTCCTCTGGACCTACGCATTTCCACCCACCCACCCCCCACACATATACACACACGCACGCACGCATGCACACAGTCCTTGTACATTTAGGATCCTGGGGGGCAGGCGTGTAACCAGAGGTTGACGAGGTGGGCCTGCTGCCATGGTTCACCCGTCTCCTCACCACTGTCTGTCCCTCAGTTTTTACTGCACCTTAGACATTGAGGGCCTTTGAGGGGACGGTGTGGACGAACACTGGCCAGTGGGCCTGGGCTTGTCCACGTTGGTCCCAACACCTGTCCCCTCAATTTTAACAGCACCATAGTATCACACACTACCACACATACACATACACCAACACCTACACACAACACAGCACTGGGGGTGGAGGGGTGGGAAGGCCTTCCTTCACCCGTTTCCTGCTCCCTGCCGGGGCGGGGGTGGGTCGCAGGCGCGGGGCCGGGCTGGTGGCGTCCTGGAAACTACTACCGATCCTTGCTGGTCCAGCCATTTGCCCCCGCCGCGGAGGGTGTGTTGGTTTGGAGGTATGTGTGTCTTTGTCCTATCTTTTTATACAGGTAGGTGAATGAGTACATGTTGGGGGGAATATATGGGTATGTGTGTATATATCGGGGGAGGCTCTGTTTCCTCTGGTTCCCCTGGACCTGCACTCCTTGGCTGTGGGGGCGGGCATGCGAGGGTCGCTGGGAAGTGCTGCCCTGGGGCTCCACAGCTCCTGGGGGGGCCGAGGGCGGGTGGGATTCCCGGGTCTTTCTCTGCCTACCTCTGGCCTCTGGGGGAATGTTGTCGCAGCTTTCTACCCTTGCTGGTAAGTACATTCCGTACATTTATCCTATGTTGCACAACTAGGTTACACATAAACACACACTCACACATACATCACATCATTTGTGCTAAATGTCTTTGGTACACTTTCTGCTTTACTTTGCTGTGGTCATTCGAGCTGGTTGGGGTTTTTTTTTTTTTTTTTTCTTTTTCTTTATATATAATTATTATTATTATTATTTATTTATTTATTTTTTCCCCCTGCCCTTCTGTCTTTTCCCTTTTTATTCTTTCTCTCCCCCTCTTTTCTTGGTCCACCTAACCCCAATAATTATCACTTTGCATATTGTTATAATTGTTATAATTGTCATTTGAACTGTACATAAAAACAAAGTTGTCCTCCAAAGATGGGGGGGGGGGGGTGGAGGTGGGCCATTTAATAAAAAAAATAAAATAAAAAAAATAAAAAAGTCATACCATTTACAGACACAAGATTATACAGATAAGATATCTGTTAGTATCAGTAATGCCTGCCTAAGCACAGCATAAATTCTGCACTTTACTAATTTACTAATGCTATTAAGAGAAAAACGTTTGATCAGTAGCTACATTTTGGTATAATGTTTGTAATCTTAAAATTTTGCATAAATTGTATAATCTGATGGAAAGATGTAAAAACAAACAAACAAACAAAAAGGTTTGGGATATGTTATATACAGGGTTGCCAACTTTTCAAGATCACTTGGAGTGAGATTTGAACCTGGAGGGGTGGCAAGTGTAAATTGGTGGAGGGGGGGGGGGGGGTGTTGGCGAACGTAAGTTGAGGGGGGGGGGGGGGTTGTTGTGAATGTAAATTGTTACCGGGCAGGGTGTAAAATGGACAAAAATTTAGTATTATATCGTGATTGATTGATCGCCAGTAGTTGATGCCAACTCATTGAATCATAGATGTGGATCAGAGGTAAATAAACTGGATTTTTTTTTTGGCGTGAGAAATCGGATGTATGGCGTGTGAGTGTGTGAAGACAGTCAAATGCGTGTGTCTCACGCTCAATGCGTGAGAGTTGGCAACCCTGTAGATATAATGAAAAGTCACAGCAACAGATGAATACACCAATTCAAGACACCAAGTACCTTTGTCACATCATGTCTTATCTCTTTAACTTGTTAATAACAATTGTATTAAACCAAAATTGCTAGCTAGGAAAATCATTTGTGCAATCGTTCTTAGCTAGCAAGCTAGATAGTTACCTACAATTTACTAGTTGTTTGCTACTGACAGAAGCTAGGTCATGCTAGTTATGTTAGTTATCGACTCCAAAAATGCTAGTAGGCTGGCTTAACCACCATGTTAAGATATCAAAACTTGTACTTGGAATAGCTGTATATTGGCTGGCTGGTTATTTAACTAGCACAAACTTCAATATGAACTTAATTTTTAAATATTTATGTACACACATTAAAATTTCTCAATTTGAGTAAATGCTGATGTAAAACAACACAATTTGCTTATTTTTAGATTCATTAACTTAACACTAGAAGTCCCTGAAATTTCAACCACCCCCCTGAAGTCCCTAAAGAGGGTCCAAAGAACCTTGGTCCAAACTGACACCTCTGGTGGCTCCAATTAACATCCATTCATTTGCAAAAGTGTCCACTGCCTGAGGAATCAGCAGGGGGGAGAAGAGCTGAACTTGCCTCCAGTGTTATGTAAATGAGGCGTGTGTCAGGTATGGGTGGTTGCTGCTGAAAGCTTGCACCTCCTTGGCTGCCATATGAGACTGTGCAAGATCTCTTGCAAGAAGTCTCCTCATCTACAGAACCATATGTTTGAGATTTGAATTGTGAAAGGTTGAAATAATGTGAAATTGACACAAACATAATATTTGAATTATAATGGCATATAAGTGGCATATTGATTAGTCAAAATGGCTCTGATATTTTTAACCTTATTTTAAGTAGTTTTGTCTTTTGAAAAACTGCTAATAGGTAAAAATGTTTTTACATAAATGTATACAAAGTTATCTTACTGTACAACTTGCACGTTGTAACTATGCAACACTTTAGCATCTTAATTGTGACGCTGGCGTGCCGGAGGAAGCAAGAGACACGACGAGCGTCTTGGAATGAACAATGAACGTTTAATAGACACAAACACGTACAGTCCAGCACAAGTGGAGCAAGCACGCAGACGCGATGCTTGCACAGGCATGAACTATAGACAAAGACGAGCACTAGACACCGCGCGAACGCACAATAAATAGGTGAGTTACACAGACCCACGTGACCTCGAGACAAGGCACAGGTGTAACAAACGAACACGCTCACAAACAACCTACACCCACGGAAGTACATACATGGACATAACGACACGCAGACGACGTAACGGCACGCCCACAGGGAAGAGTCCGGAGCTGTTCCGTAACATTAATTCTCACCCCTACAAGGTACAGAACCTGGTAACTATAAATCCAAATATTTTAAGAACAACTAGCTAAAGTAGTAGTGCATTAACAATACAATCACGTCCTTAACCTTTTCAGTTTGTTGCATCTTTTTATCTGTTTACACGTTTGGCTGTAAAGAACATCAGGGCTTTGACAGGGCACCAAACACACTGATCAAAAGTAACTGATCTACAAGACAGTTGGCAGGGTTGCCAACTCTCACACATTGAGCGTGAGACACACGCATTTTACTGCTCTCATGCCACACACTATCTCACACCGAAAAAAAAAACTAGTTCATTTACTAGTTTGCTTTGGCGCCAACCACCGGTGAGCGATAGATTGCCCTATAACACTTAATTTGTGTCTATTTTATGTTCGCCACCCCCTGTCGACAACTTACGTTTGCCACCCCCCGCCCCGTCAGCAATTTAAACTCGCCACCTCATCCAGGTTCAAATCTCACTCCAAGCAATCTTCAAAAGTTGGCAACCCTGGGCATCTTAACCTTACCTTGAATGTGTAATAACTAAGTTCATTATGGTTCATAATTGCAATGGAAAACGATTAACCTAAAAAAGCTATCTCTCTGAAAGCTACATCTTACAAATGGCACAACAGAACATCAGCTACATAAGTAAATACAATGCTGTGTGTTCTTTTGACACCAGTGAAAGTTGGGTCACAAGGAGTCAAAAATTCAGTCAAAGAATATTCTATTAATACTGGCCTTGACTTCCATTACTGGACAAGCCCAAAATATGACCATGACCGGGAATGACCTTACATGTGTCTACACCAGGGCGAGGCTAGGGTATTTGTAGTGGTGTTAATGACGATGGTGTTAACCAGGGGCGAGGCTAGGGTATTTGTAGTGGTGTTAATGACGATGGTGTTAACCAGGGGCGAGGCTAGGGTATTTGTAGTGGTGTTAATGATGATGGTGTTAATCAGGGGCGAGGCTAGGGTATTTGTAGTGGTGTTAATGATGATGGTGTTAACCAGGGGCGAGGCTAGGGTATTTGTAGTGGTGTTAATGATGATGGTGTTAATCAGGGGTGGGGCTAGGGTATTTGTAGTGGTGTTAATGATGATGGTGTTAATCAGGGGCGAGGCTAGGGTATTTGTAGTGGTGTTAATGACGATGGTGTTAACCAGGGGCGAGGCTAGGGTATTTGTAGTGGTGTTAATGACGATGGTGTTAACCAGGGGCGGGGCTAGGGTATTTGTAGTGGTGTTAATGACGATGGTGTTAATCAGGGGCGAGGCTAGGGTATTTGTAGTCGTGTTAATGACGATGGTGTTAACCAGGGGCGAGGCTAGGGTATTTGTAGTGGTGTTAATGACGATGGTGTTAACCAGGGGCGAGGCTAGGGTATTTGTAGTGGTGTTAATGACGATGGTGTTAATCAGGGGCGGGGCTAGGGTATTTGTAGTGGTGTTAATGACGATGGTGTTAACCAGGGGCGAGGCTAGGGTATTTGTAGTGGTGTTAATGACGATGGTGTTAATCAGGGGCGAGGCTAGGGTATTTGTAGTGGTGTTAATGACGATGGTGTTAATCAGGGGCGGGGCTAGGGTATTTGTAGTGGTGTTAATGACGATGGTGTTAATCAGGGGCGGGGCTAGGGTATTTGTAGTGGTGTTAATGATGATGGTGTTAACCAGGGGCGAGGCTAGGGTATTTGTAGTGGTGTTAATGATGATGGTGTTAACCAGGGGCGAGGCTAGGGTATTTGTAGTGGTGTTAATGATGATGGTGTTAACCAGGGGCGAGGCTAGGGTATTTGTAGTGGTGTTAATGATGATGGTGTTAACCAGGGGCGAGGCTAGGGTATTTGTAGTGGTGTTAATGATGATGGTGTTAATCAGGGGCGAGGCTAGGGTATTTGTAGTGGTGTTAATGATGATGGTGTTAACCAGGGGCGAGGCTAGGGTATTTTTAGTGGTGTTAATGATGATGGTGTTAATCAGGGGCGAGGCTAGGGTATTTTTAGTGGTGCTAGAGCGCCACCGTGAGGTTGCTCAGCACCCCCTGGCTCAACACATTTTTAAAATATAATATTATGCAATAAACTTGCTCTGCACCTGCGCAATACTTTGGTTCGACTGGCCAATCTGGCAACCCTGCTTCAAAACGAGGCTTGTGACCAGTCCACTTATCAACTATATCTCTTCTGATTGGTTGGCACATTCACGCGACTGCTTGCTGCTAGAATTGTCTACAGCTTGGCATTTTGTTCTGGTCGTAAGCTAGCTGTTCACATTCTACATTTCTGGATCTGCGAGGCAGCCAGCACCTGAGCTGGGGTGAGAAGGTATGTTTCTTCACTGCAAAAAAAAAAATCTTAACAAGTAAAATTAAGTCATTTTAAGGCAATAAATCTGAAAATTGAAATGAAGTCAAGATTGAATGTTGTAGGGGAAAACACAACTCAAAGCAAAACTAAGCTCCAAAATTTATAAATGTACTAGTTCGCCTCAATTGGTGAGAAAAAATGTGCCTCTGTGAGCACTGGGGGCTGGGCACCCCTAAAGACCAGATCCTAAAATCGCCCCTGGTCTACACTATACTGCGGAATTGCTTGACACAAAACATCAGGGGACAACTCACTTCCCTGAGCACTCAAGATAGTCTTTCCACTCATACTGCAATTTTGTGAATGATTTCTAGAGGAAAACACATAACACTAACATGACTGAAATGTCTGAGTGCTGAGGACATCACCCCTTTTTCTTAAGAACAATTAAGAGATATGACTTAGATATGACTTAGTGTTCCTTAGCACTGGCAACCACACAGCCCGACACTTCCTCTTGCTCCGCTCCTTTGTATCTAGATTTAGATGTCTTTGCATTTGCATGCAAACTCATGGAGCTCATCCATACTCCACAAGTAAGCTTCCTCATGTACCTTTACCTGAGGAGGTGGTATTTCTCCAGCATACCTTGGAGCCCCCTTCCCAGGGCAGATCATGGATTGGTTCTACACCATGATCTCTCAGCACCATTCTCATATTGGATGAGGGACCTCTTTGGAAAGGGCCACATCTTTAAGTCTCTCAAAGGTCACTACATAAATGGACTTCCTCTGCCCAACAGTTCTCAATGGAGACCGAACAAAATCAAACTGATCATTACATGACTGATTTATTTCTCCCACAATCTAGAGATTCTGACAATGAAATCTGTAAAACACACCACAGGGGTGGTTTCACCATTACGGACAGATGTAGCTTGTACAACAGGCAGAATGAGCAGCTGTGTTGACCCTTTTGCTTTATTCAATTTTAGGGGCATTACAGTGCAATTACAGTGCAATTTAGGGGCATTACAGTGCAATTGGAACTTCACTCCATGGGAACCACTGAACATGTCCATGCTGAGTTAGACCAGAGGTCTCCCATCAAATCTCAGTTAAAATAATTTATCTTAAGTGTTACTCTTCTCCTTCTAAACTTTACAGAATTCAGTTATAATTCTGCCACTTTTACTTTTTATGCTGCTATTTGAATGCGTGTGAGTTGGAGACTTTCTTTCATTAACAAATTCTGTCCTGCCCTTGGTGTACCCTGCCTTCGCCCGGAGATGCTGGGATTGGCTCCAGCCCCCCCGTGACTCCGGCTAGCAGGATTCAGCGGTTCGGATAATGGGTGGATGGATGTGTAAAAGCACGAGACACACAAACTTTCTCTAGAAAGAAATACCTAAGGTAACACACAGTGCATGGAAAAAAAGTGACATGTACAACTGAGTTTATTTGCTTGGTATAATTATAACACAATCAGTAATGGAAAAAGAAATGCATGATTTTATAAAATGGGTTATATTTTGGTTATACTGGGTCATGTTTTGTATGTATATATTTACATAAAGTGGTCTATAAGACCATCAATATATCTTGTGCAATGAGGCATTAGATCAGGGGTGGCCAACCCGTCAGAGACCAAGAGGCACTTTTTTTACTGTGTTACGGCAAAGAGCCACATCATACATGGGCACACTTGACCATCACCAGGGTTGCCAAGATCACTTGGTGAGATTTGATCTTGTAAATTGTTGACGGTGGTGGCGAGTGTAAATTATTAGTGGGGGGGATGTAAAATGGACACAAATTAAGTATTAAGGAAAAACAAACACAAACTTCGATATAAACATAAGACGTGATATGCTTCAGGACTTTGTCACGTTTGGAGCACACTACGAGCTCTGTTATGTATGCAACTGTTGTTTTCTAAGTAAAAAGTGTATAAACTGCGTTATCAACACTCGTTATAACGCCACTGACCTGCGCTCACCTTTAGGAAGAAGAGAACAAACAGCGGCAGTAGTGTTGAAGCCTCCCTCAGTCGTGTGCGGTGCCTTTGCTGCACCTCGTATGTGGTTTATTACAAAACGTGTGACAGAAGCGTCTCACCAACGAGACTCAAAGCAGTGTCACTTCATGCCACTAATCTCACGTTTTCCACTACGCCGGTTTTAAAAGTGTTAGCGGCTCGCTAGGCTTGTAAACAAACCGCGCACCACGAAGATGTAGCAGTGTGTCGCCCTCAGAGTTGATGAGGTAACCGGGCCACGACACAGACCATTAGTGCAGGTGCGAGCGCGGGCGCTGGGGAGCCGCATGAAACCAGGCAAAGAGCTTGCGAGCCGCAGGTTGGCCACTCCTGCATTAGATCATACATGATTGATAGGTCAATTTACTTAATGTGCTTCAAGTATGCCTATAACAGATGGATAGTGATACATAAAACAAATGACAAAATTCAAAGACAAAAATGGAAATTCTGCATACAAAATATATATATTTTTTCATTCTAATTTACATTAGATATATACCTGAGACATGAATTCCTCCTGAAAGTCAAATTCTGAACACACCCACACTGATAATTCATATACTTATCAAAAAGTCACAACCCAAACTGTTTCAAGTATGGGTTTAACATACAGTTCACAGCATCATCATTGCGTGGCAACCGCTTCATGAAGTCCTTAACGGCATAGACAGATCCTTGGAAGCCCCAGGCCTCTATCATTATATCTATAAGGTCTAGCTTATTCTTTTTTTCCAGTTTACCTCTGGGTATATGCACAAGGTTTGTAGTGTTCGTCATTAAATGCCTGAGCTTCTTCAACTGTTTTTTAGAGAGGTCCTCCAGCAAATTGCACAAAGATGTCTTCCAGTCTTTTTCTGTTAAGAGAACATTTTCTAGGAAACAGAAGATTAGAATTAGGAAAAGGTAACTGCATGGTCATTCATTTCTAAAGTACCTAATTTTTTATTATTGTAATTACCGGTATTTTACACAAGAGGCTGTCAATTTGTGTCAGTTACCTGGTGGAATCTTACCTTCCATTTTTGCTCCCTCCTCAGTTTTGATTTTATTTGCATGATTATCTAAAGTGTCAGAGGTCAGATGAAAATTTCAAGTAGTGTTTCATTAGCTTTCATAGACACTTGAAATGTAACGTTAACCTACTGTAAATGTCATACTAATGGTCATGTTACTGGAATAAGATAATAGCGAATATATTTAATATGAAGACATCATGGTGGATTTGCAAAGTATGTCTGAAACATTGGCTGAAATTCTCATATATATATAAATGTATATATATAAATGTATATATATAAATCACATTTATCTATTCAATTGTTACCCTTCCTAACTGGACAGAAGCCAACATTTAATAAATATCAATTCAAGTGCTTGTTACCATTAACATTGAGAATCACTCTGCGATTCCACCTGGTTCTTAATTGCTTCCCTTTCTCTTGAAGCTTCACTTGGAGTTCAGACACTTCATTACCAATGAACAGCTCAAAGGCTGCGTGGTGGTCTGCATCACCAGCAGCCTGGAAAGTGTATGTCTAGAAAACGGTTAACAGAAGGAAAACATTTATTTATGCTCCTGTAGGTCATACATCAAATATTAGATATTGGGGGAAGGGGGGCAAATATTAGCATGCATCACTGTTATTGTTACCTGTCATTGTTACACTGCATACTTCTAAATTACATCATATCATATTGTACAGTACTGGAGTGTGACGTTGGGTGCACAGGCAAGGACGAGGCACGGAGTCCTACTTCCTTTAGCACGAACGTTTATTTCACACAAATATCACAGACAACGCACGTATAACCTCTAAACATACAGAAACGTGAATGACTCAAACAACGACGAGCACAGGACACTGCACAAACGCACATTAAGTAGACAAACCACATAAACTCCACGTGATAAGACGAGCCACAGGTGAGACGAATTAGCACAAGACGCACCCGCACCCACGGAGATCCACAGACGCAGACGAGTAGACGCAGACAACGTAAACACACGCCCAAAAGGGAGGGGTCGGGGACCGTAACGTGACATGGAGAAACTAGCTTAGTTTTTTTGTGTGGAACCAATTTACAATTTAAATTGTAATTAAATTATAAATTATTATAAATTATTCTTTATTTATATAGGAAAAGTCACGCAAAAATGCTTGCAATCCAAAGGGGTCATAAAGGAAGGATTCATATTAGACTGCAAGATTTCCAAAAGAGCAAAAACAGCATTTGATTTAATAATTTATACATTTCTGCCCTATTCAGTTCAAACATTTGAATATTAATATTAATCTGCTGTGTCACCACACCTTGGGCTGAACCTTACAATGCTTGAGATTAGAAGTCAAGCAGTACTTCCCCTTTTGGGTTAAAATGCAGTCAGAACTGGTTTTGATGGGTGTATATCCTTGTTGCTGTCTTTTTATCTATGAAGATAGAAAAAGTGAAGTAATGCTAAAGATACATAGACAGGAACACATATATCTGAATGCTGATATTAAATACTGATACTGAAGTACCTCACGATGTGAAACAGTTCTGGATAGCAGAAACACCCAGAGTCTCTTTTCTTTTTTATTGATCTGCTCAAGGAAAAGCAGAACTTGTCCTCGGACAGAACGAGTCATAGATCCTTTCCTATGTACTGTCCCATAAGAAGAGAGACCATTAATGTGTACACCCACATGAGTGCATGTCAGGTTCACTGGGGCCAGGATCTGCATGCTGCCGTCATGCATATGAGCCACAGAAATGTCTCCCAAACTGTCGGCTGTTATAAGAGAAAGGGATGCAATTAACACTTTCTTACTTCCTATCATTTTCCTATCAATACATTTATTCGTGTATTTTTTCACCAGAGAATCAAGTTCGACAGAAGAAATGTCAGAATTTACTGACAGAAATCAGTCCTGTTTCAACTGAAAAAAAGACTTTATTGCTGCTGTGGTTCGGAGGACTCTGAAATGTATCAAAAGCCTGAAAATTTGTTGACACTATTAAATCATTCATGTCTTGAAATATGTTATATCGAGATAGAAAAATAAGTTGCTATAGTTAATACCCAATGGACTACCAATGTTGATTCTAACCACAGTTACCAAGGTACAGCAAGTGCTAGTGTATGGTATTTTGATTGATTTTTCAAGCTCTCTGGCTTTTTCCATTTCATGTAAGGTTGTAATTCACCCTGTTTGCTCTGGTTTTCCACACTGGATGCTGGGTTCAACCCTACTTTAGGGTATGCCCCCCCCCCTTACCTGGTTCTTGGTTTTACCTTCTGTTTCACAGTGTGGGAGATAAAGTTGGTAAATTTCTCCCTTAAGGGTTTTTATTTCATAAAGTGGTCCAGCAGGTTTATAGCTGTGTTTGGAAAAACAGTGAATGTCCCAGTTGATCACTTTGTATTCAACAAATCCGCTACCCTTCATGCCAAATATCAGCTGTGTTGATCTGCACTGGAAGTCACCACCAATTTCACACTGAAATCTGTAATAAAAAAAAGCATATAAATGATCCTAAATTACGATCTGATACTTTTCTAAGCAAAGGTAAGACTCCAGAGGTTTTCACATGAATTATATACATAACTGTCCCAGGCAAAATACATTGTGTTGAAGACAGCCTTAGGCTAGGCCAGGTCTAGACCAAGCCTTTGATCAACCAATAGGGTGTGATACTGACATGTGCCTGAGACAAATGTGTGGTCTCCAAACAGGCTTTGACACTGAAACCAGTCTTGAGTAACAAAACTCTAGAATTACATGTACCTTGTGGCCCAATTAAGGTGCCGAAGCTGAAGTATTATAATGTATTACCTGTACATTATGTGGTCATCATGAATATATATATCAGGGTCAAACATGGCCACTGTAGTTATTCTCTGTGGATAGTAATAGTTTATAAACATTGCACATTCAAGACAAAAGCAACAATAAAACTTCTAATGCAATTAGGTTAAATAACATTCAAACAAATATTTGAATATGCAATATATTTCAAAATGTTAAATGGTAAAGGGTTAGCATTTTAATATTCTATACCTTAGTCAAGATCTCAAATGGTGCTTTTGCCACAAACACACACTCAGGATCTTTTGTGACCAAAGACTTTGAAATATTTTCTTCCTCTGCCTGCACACATGTGGGTGTGTTATGGAGAGTTTCTAAGGAGTGAAGAGCAAACCAAAAATTTGTAAAGTTCTGGTATGTGCTCATATTAATTAGTTAAATGAATGGTAATGGTATTTCTGAATGTCCTACCTTGATAGTGCAAGTTCTTAATGAACAGCCTCATGTCTGTGATGAAGTTATTGAAAATGCTGTGGAGAAAGTAAGCAACATCAATCAGTCCGTTCTGTTACTATCACAGCAACCACCATTCAACAACACAAAAAGTCGAATGTTACTCACCGTACAGTCTGTGTGCTAGTTAGAACTGTCTGTAGACGCTGTGCCCCATGATCAGTGATGTCATTGTTACTTAGACTGGTTTAAAAATAAAATCACATGATTAAGGAATGGTCTAAAATACATACGTAACAGTCCATAATTGTCCACTAATAGTTTTGCTTGCAGACATGTTGTCCTGTGTCTGCTGGATCACACTTACTCGAGGAGCAGCACTTTGTGGAGGTGTGGGAGCAACAATTCAAGGCAGCCATCAGTGAGCTGGCAGTGACTGAGGTTGAGATGCGTGAGATCCTCAGAGTGCTCCAGGACCAATCCCAGTGACTCACAGGAATGACAGTCCAGAGAAGTATGACTGAGGTCTATTTCTTTTCCAAGGGCTCTGGAGAGAGCTTTGGTTCTGTTCCAAGAATCTGCTTTCTCAACACACCGAGTCAGCAAGATGAGCTGTAGGAGATGGGGTTTGTCAAGTCTGGGAAAGGAACACAAACCACATTCCTATGTCATGACAGATTCTCCCGTCAGTTTTCCAAAATTTCCAATATTGAATTTTGAAGGTGCACAATTCATGTACCATTAGGGCATTTCTACTAAGAGGTAAAATAAAAATGTGGAATAATTTATTAGCATTAAACTGATTCTTCTGTTGTCCTGGCTACTATGTGGCACTATTACCTTTACAAAGATGATCTTACCTGAGACGCATGTGACTTAGAGCAGGAAACAGTTGCTCTAGTGCACAGTCTTCAGCCTGACAATCAAGCATAATCAAGTCTGTGTCACAGTCTGATAACTGAATGGCAGATGAAATGGACTGACAATCCTTAATGCTGAGAACCATCGGTTCCCTGCTGCCTTGTTCAAGCAGGCCGACCGCGGAGGGCTGGGAGAAATCAAGCTTCTTTTGCAATGCCATCATGAGACTCGTGGCAACCCTCTTCTCCCGTGAAACAGAACAGACATGAAGAAGCTCCACCAGCAAATGCCTGTCGACTCTACAGAAGAATAGTACGCAGTTGTGACATTTATTGCAGTGACCATTGACTATAATACATAAGTGTATTTAAAGCCAAGGGATACTGCATTCACTAGAGGTGTTTAAATGAGATCAAACAGCTCAATTCAGTAAAACAGTAATCTGACTGAGACTCTGAGGATTGCGAATACGTTTAGAAATGTTTGCATTTAACTGAGAGCCATTAGAAACAACCTTTCAAATGTTTGTTTATATAAGAATATTCAAAAGGTAATGGTGTTATTTTATTCTAGAAATATGTAGGCAATAAAATAGAAAAAAAGCATATTTTGATACAAATACAGATGAAAGAACAACCTGAGGTGAGACACTCTGGGCATGAGTAGGAGGATACTTTTGGTTTCTTCCTTTGGGATGGTTGCACCTGAGAGGTCGAGCCTGACGTCATCACTGTAATGGAGGGCAAAGCGCAGAGCACTGCAGTCATATCTGTCCAGCTCTTGGTCACTCAGATGAATCCAGTTGCCCGATGTTTTCAATAAACTTGTCACCAAGTGGCCAGCACGACTTGCATATATCTCCTTTAGAGCATTCTTCACAAACTGGGAGTTGGTTCTGCATAGATAGGAGATTCATTACATGCATTGCATAGCATTTAATCTATTGCATACAATAGTAGTTCTCTTAGGTGATCAAATCCAAACACTCCTACACAGCAGGGCCAGTTAACTACACCAGTCTTTTGAATAGGTCTTGAGGCAGCACCTTCCATCTGTTTAGTTTCTGTTACTAAATATGTCATATGTGTGTCATGTTTGAACCTCACTCATTCATTTTCTTACTTACTCACTGAGATGAATCCTGTGCAACAATTCTAGAAGATCCTGCATGTTTATGGTGGCAAATCTATTCTTCCGAGAATCAAGTGTCAAAGGTATATTGGACGTCTGGAGGAGATATTGTAGTTTGTTCCAAGGCAAGCTGGAGGAGCTCAAGTCTCCACCAACCTTCTCCAAAAAGGACCGAGTAAGGTTGTCATCCTGGGCTTCAGAAACAATCTCAACCAGCTGCTTCATAGTTTCATCAGACATTCTGCCAGACAACAAGAAAGCACATACAATAAATAAGCAAAAAAAAAATCTTAATAACAGATCAATTGAATAAGTATAAATGCACAAGACACAAAGAAAAGTTCAATTATTGTTGCATAGTATTAATAGATACCCAATTATAACAGTAAGACAATTGCCATACTCTAAGTAAAGATAGTAATCAACAGTGTTGTATAAAGTATTAGAGACCAATAATTGAGTAAAAGTACAAGTACTCTATCAAAAAATTGACTTGAGTAGAAGTTGAAGTGTTCTTTAAAAACTTTACTTAAGTAGAAGTTCAGAAGTATTCAGCATTTTTTGTACTTAAGTATTGCAAGTAGTTTATTCTAAAATGTATTGCTCAAGTACTGAAAGTAAAAAGTATTGTATTTTGAATAAATTAAAGAAAGCTGTCAAAGTTTAATTATCAATTGTTTTTTTCAAAGACCACAAACACAAGTGGTCTGTATGTACAAACAAGTTGTCACGGTGAGGCGGCCCCCTACCGGTCGCCTCCGTCCACAGCGGCTGTTGTTGTTTTGTTACATCGTGTGCATCCCTCAGGTGGGCGGAGCCCATGATCTGTCTCACCTGAGGGTCGTTGGTTTGCCTATATATGTCTTGTCTTTGTACCAGTTGACCGCTGGTCCTTATATCCTTATTTTGGATCTATTGCACGGGTTTTTGGTTTGCACACTTTCAATTAAACCATCCCTTTTCCCTGAGACTTGACATGATCACTTCCTTTTTAGTTGCTCACCCTGCCCGTCACAGAATGACCAGCCACCTTTCGGAAGCCGCCAGTCTCTTTTTCTTTCTCCTTCGTTCGTGGTCATGTCTCATAGTAAGTGTTTGTCTGCGTGGTGTTTTGTGAAGAGTTCCGCCGTGCTTTTGTGTTGTGTTTGTGGCACGGCAAGGACCAGGGTTGTCTGCCCTGGGAAAACTCTTCGTGTCTGTTGTCTGTTTGTTTTGAAGAGTTCCACCGTGCGTTCTTGTTTGTGGCACGGCGAGGACCAGGGCGTCTTCCCTGGGAAGACTCTTCTTGTTTTGTGTGGGTTAAAATGTGTGTACTGGTTAACGGACGTGAGGATCAGTATGCGTGCTCGTTGTGTTTATTGTTAAATGTTTTATGTGTGACGCGCATGCCGCTCCTCACCGTCGCCTCGCTCCCCATTTTGTCTTGTGTTTCATGTGGGGAGCGACTGCGATCATGAGCGGCGCGTCACTGTGTGTGTACTGTATATGTAGAGTGCGCATGTGTGGGTCCCGTCTGTTTGTGTGTACACCGTTTTTGTTTGTCTAGTATTAGCATGTGTGTTTTGTCCTAGCGTGTTGTCAACTGTTTACATGTAATTCCACGCATGCTCCTCCCCTTAAATGTGTGTTTGGGGGGGGGGGACCGGCTGTGGTCCCATGCCACGGGTGTGGGACGGAGGGCGTCGCTCCCGAGGGAGTAGGGTAGGGTAGGGCGCGTTTGTGTTTTGTGTTTGTGTGTGAGGTTGTGTTTTCTGTGCAGGTGCTTCTCCTTGGCGGTGTTCCTGGACCTTCTGGGGATCTCCACCTGGCAGGAGCCCCTTGTGTTGTGGGGTGACCGGAGCCCGGTCATAAAGAGCCCCTCCCTAGAGGGCTGGGGCCCCCGGATGTTTGGGGACCATGGGGCTCCGGTCTGAAACGCTCCTGCTGAAGATGGAGATCCTCCCTCCTGCCCGGGGTGACCAGGGGGCCCTTGGGGCTGCTCCCCAGCCCGCATCGGGGGTGCTCTGGGCCTCGGTCTCTGGCGCTCCTGGGTTGGGTGGAGGAGTCCACCTTGCGATGAGGGGCCCCGGGAGGGGTTGGCTCCCCAGGAGGCTGGGGTCACCCCTAGCAGAAGGCAGGGGTCAGCTCTGGGAGGAGGTAGGTCCAGGAGGTGAAGTAGCCACGCCTTGGAGAGGTAGCTTGCACACACACACATACACGAGGGACGAGAAAGGAGCCGTAGCTCCTCGTCCTCACACCTGTGGGGCTCACCGGCTGAAGGCTGGTTAGGGCGTGAGGGCCCTGCGACCGACCGGGGCGTGGTTTTGTGTTATTAACGGCCCAGTCGGTCCAGGGTCCCGCCCAGGGAGGTGAGCTGAGTAATGTTGTAAGTTTTGTGTTTCAGCTCCCGGACTGCAGGAGGTGTGTCCCTGCCTTCCTGCCCCTTCATGTTTTGTGTGCAGCCGCTGTGCCACACACCCAGTGGAGGGGAGTGCGGCTTGGTGGGGGGGTCTGTCACGGCGAGGCGGCCCCCTACCGGTCGCCTCCGTCCACAGCGGCTGTTGTTGTTTTGTTACGTTGTGTGCGTCCCTCAGGTGGGCGGAGCCCATGATCCGTCTCACCTGAGGGCCTATATATGTCTTGTCTTTGTACCAGTTGACCGCTGGTCATTATATCCTTATTTTGGTTCTATTGCACGGGTTTTTGGTTTGCACACTTTCAATTAAACCATCCTTTTTCCCTGAGACTTGGCGTGATCGCTTCCTTTTTAGTTGCTCACCCTGCCCGTCACACAAGTAGCAACTTTAAAAACTAGGCTTAGGGTGAGGGTGAGCCTATTACACTGTGGTTACCCCCAATAAATGCCCTTACCCTAAAAAAACACTACACTACTACATGCATGATTAGTCAGCATGAAAAGAGACACGGCTTACTGTTTCTAAAAACACAACTCAGCGTGACGTCGCCTTTATGATTGCCAGCTAATGTTAAGTGAATACTGCAGCACGTCATGAACATAATTAGGTTAGTTAGCTAAGATATCTAACCTAACTAGCACTTACTGACAACTCAAGCAGGAGTGTCTTCTGTGCGTTATATTTATAACTTACATTGATGTGGGGTGGTCTTCTTCCTCACCCTCACCGCCACGATCACTCGATGTTGAAGGTGTGGAAGGAGCCAATATATGTACATTTAAAAAAGCTTATTATGCAGCACTTATGCTGCTCTTCTACTGTTACCAAACATGGTACCATCTCTTTTAATGAGATAAAAAGTGAATTATTTGGAATAATTTCGAGTATATGTGTATTTGTATAAATATGTAAATTAAGCTGAAGGTGATGGAAAATACTGAAAATGGACCTTCAAAGTGCCGTACAAGTGCATGAATTCCACCTTGTAACTTCGCACGCACAAAAATTGAGAGGTGCACAACCTTGCAACACGACCGCACGCGTGGCCAATGCGCATGGGGGTAGCCACCGTGATTGCGTCATTTTTGCTGTGCGGACCCTTGCGGCAGTCACGACGTGTCAAGTGAACCTAGATTACGAAGCTCAAGTGTTTAGTGAAGGCAGCAGCAGAGTAAACGAGACGCGACCGGAGTATGTGCAGTTTTCTCATGAGACAGTCTGATCGCTTGACCCGGTGACAGCGCCAACTATACAGCACGTAAAAAATGTATCAGAGTAAAAGTATTAAACTGATGGAAAATATGTAGTGAAGTAAAAGTGGAAGTAGGAGAAAAAAATAATACTCCAGTAAAGTACAGATACAGCATTTTAGTACTTAAGTACAGTAGTGAAGTAGTTCTACTTCGTTATTATACAAATCTGGTAATCAAAGACATATAACTCAGTTTACCCAAAACTACAATTCAAGCAATCTATTGATATTGTTTTATAGTTGAGATGTTGCAATTTTGACTCATCTTCAGTATTCAAACTTTGCAGACTGACCTAACAGAGAAGGGTCTATCCAAGCACATCAGTGAGATAAGGAATTGGCCCTCCACATGGATTTCAGAAAGATCCAAGCATCTGACAGTCCAAACTCGCAAAATTGATGCCAAACTGCCAATCAGATTACATATCCTCCTTTCCTTTGAACATGGATCATTGGGCTCCAGAGAAAGATCTTCAATAGTAACTGATCTTTGACTCATCAGTCTTACCATCTTTGAAACTTTCAATGCTGCATATTCATTCAACCTATATACATAACACAAACAAGTAGGTAAGATTGTCACACTTCAACTGCAAATTCAAGAAAACAACAACAAAAACCATAAACCGCACCTTAACTTCTGAAACCTATTCAACTCTGAAAATAGAACATTAATTCCTTGGCATGAGACACTTTCTGGAATTAGACAGACGGAGAGGCTTTTTTCTGGACTTGTCCGGCTGAGCACCCTTCCCACTGTTTTGCAAATGCGCCTGGGTAACATTTGCTTTAATGTTACAGAGAAGTTCAATGGTTTTAGAAGCCCTGCAACCTTCTCGGGGTTCCAGTTCTGGACAGCAGAAAGGACCTCACATAAAGTCTGGAAAAAACGCTCACTGCAACTAGATGGGCCAAAAACAAAGAGAGTTTGTAAATCCGTAAAGAAAAGAAACCTATAACATCAGTACACTGTCGTGTTTATTTTAATGAATATATAATTGGGCAAAAGTTGTTTTGTTTTCTTACGTGAGCTGCGACATATGAGGTGCACATTCCACAATGTTCTTCAGTTCACTCTCGTCAATTGACCAGCCTCTGAGCTCCACTGGTCTCTTCACGGATTGGAGTTGCATGGTCAGATGCAGCAAAGACGTCACTCCTTTAGAGAGGTCTAGTACCCACACAGCAGGGGCAGTCTGGTAAATGGGCATCAGTGCAGGTAGGACACTTTTTCCTGTTTGAGACTCGTACTCCCTCACATATGAATACAGGTCCAACAAGAAGCCACTCTGAATCTCCCCTGTACCATCAGCAAATGGAAAGGTCGTGTAGCAGCACACCAGCAACAATGACTTCAGGATTTCACCTCCATCTTCTGATGCCAAAATGAAAAGTTCAACTAGGAGTTTCACTGCACCTCTTATGTTATTTTCCAGGATGAGGCTCAGGTAATTAAATCTGCACCAACAGAAAACATTCTAGATAAGTTTACAATATTATTTACAATTATTTATATAAAGCTTTTCACATCACATGAAAAATCTGTGGCAGAGCAAAGTGCAAGCCATTTAAAGCAAACAAACTATTTAATGAAATACTAAGCTGATGAACTAAGCAAAATGACCTCACTACTTGCTTTCTTTGCTTGTCTTTCTTTGCTTAGTTATACACATGTTTATTTCCTTTGTGTGTATTGGAACAACATCTACAAAACAGAAAGAAAAAGTTTGTTTTGCTGCATCTGGCACGGGTTTCCAAGGTAGGGCTGAACGACTTTGGAAAATAATCTAATTGCAATTTTTTATCTATAAATTGCGATTGCGATTTAAAATCGCGATATTTTCCCACTGTTTTCAGGAAACTGTTTCGGCATTTTTTATACAGCTCAGATACAGGGTTGCCAACTTTTCAAGATCGCTTGGAGTGAGACTTGAACCTGGAGTGGGTGGCGAACGTAATTTGTTGTTGGGGGGGGGGAATGGACTAAATTTAATTTATATCGTGATCGATCGATCGCCTGTGGTTGGAACCAGAGCGAACTAGTAACTTTTTAGTCTAAAGCCTGGTTTATACTTGACGCGAGGGTCCGCGCAGCGAAAATGACGTAATCCCTGTGGCTCCGCCCGTGCGCGAGGGCCTCGCGCGCTGTCCGTTCGCGAGGTCGTGCACCTCTCGAATTTTGTAACTTCGCGCGCGCCGCGTTTCAGCGCGATGGACAAAGTCATGTTTGCCCGGTTCATACACCTTCACAAGGTGGAATTAAAGCACTTGTACGGCACTTTCAAGGTCCATTTCAATATTTCCCAGCACGATAAACTTAATTAAGTTAAATATTTATACATATACTCGAAATGAATCGAAATAATTCGCTTTTTTATCACATTATTTAATGGTTGTTTATTTTCAAAATGCCCAATCTTAACGTCTTCACGTTCTCTCATGTTTCGTCCTGGAATTACAAGAGGAACGTATCGTTTCGGACAACACTGCAAAGCCATATTTACACTGCAGTGACGCTCGCGAAAGTATAAACACCTACACCGCTCGCGCAGGGTCGCGCGAGGTGGGCGGAGTCGCGCGCTACGGTCGCTCGCGAAAGTATAAACCAGGCTTAAGACGCTCAATGCGTGAGAGTTGCCAACCCTGCAGGTATAGCAACTTGGCTAAAATATGTGCGTGAGGGCATTTGGTAGCGCATATCCAGTGTGTTTAACAAAGCCATGAAGCTGGGCTTTTTCACTATATTAACGGACATCATGTCTTTCACTATAAACTCCGTTACTGCCCGAGTTATTTCAGCATGCCCCTTCGAATTATATCCATAAGGAGTTACACTTTCAAACAGTTCGGTCAGTGAACCCTGTCTGCTGGACCGCGGTCAAGCTATCCGCGCTTTTGCGATTCATCCGTGCTTTAAATCTTATTGCGCCTATATGCGTGATTTTACGGTATTTCGCTGCTCACCGCATACTAAAGCTGTATAAGCGCAGAGAAACACTTGCGTATTTGAAGACGCAGCACTGGTCGTTGGCATTTTAGCCTTACAAATATCATACGAGGCTTTGTGGTGTTTTTTTTATGCTGAAGAAGGTTTGTAGTGTTACCTCACGTCATAGCAACAGTAGCAAGACACGTTTTGCAGGGTACCTGACGTTGAGCAGCATCTTTTTAAAAGCCAAAGTAATTTCACACAACTGATGTGCTGCCCCTCTTTTGTATTAGACTTTCAGTTGTGTCAGCTTCTGTCGAGCCTGAAGCCATTGTGCAACAAGTTAAAGTGCGCTGTGTTAACTTCACTTCTGCACCTCCCTGCCTCCTGCTCGGGTTTGCTCCGTTCGTCCTCGGCTCGCTCCCCCAAGTCACGTGACCAGTTTAAATCGCAGCCTGTGCGATTAGAGAATCGCATTTTAAAATATCGCGAGATTATCGCAAATGCAATTAATCGTTCAGCCCTATTCCAAGGCATCATGAAATCTCAAGATTGCTAAAAGATTTTGGGTCACAGTGTAGTGCCCAGTGTCAGAAAGCTGGGCTTGTGTCCTAGGTCATGGGTCTTCAAGCAGGATAATGACCCCAAACATACTTCAAAAAGCATCCCAAAATGTACGGAAACAAAGCACTGGAGAGTTCTCAACTGGCCAGCAATGAGTCTGAATCTAAATCCCATTGAACACCTGTGGAGAGATCCTAAAATTGCTGTTGGGAGAAGGAACCCTTCAAAGATGAGAGACCTGGAGCAGTTTGCAGAAGAAGGAGTGGTCTGGATTCCAGTTGAGAGGTGCAAGAAGCTTGATGATGGTTATAGGAAGTGATTTATTTCAGTTATTTTTTACTAAAGGGTGTGCAACCAAATATTAAGTTGAGGGTGCCAGAAATTTTGTCCAGCCCATTTTTGCAGTTTTGCATGAAATTATATAATGTTTGGCTTGGCTTTTTTTCTGTTTTTTTATGTGTTGTTCCAATACACATACAATATACCGTGTATAACAAAGCATGTGTAATTGCAATAAATTACTGGGATAAATACTTCAGGGGTGCCAACAATTTCAGTCAAGACTGTATACGTAAGTATATAATTAAATAAAAACCAAATGCTGAATGCTGAAACGTCCTTTGTAATTATAGATTAGGTAGCATGAAAAGAGTGGTAAACATATTTACTATATTATCAAATATAACTTTTTTTTATAAAGATAAATATAACATCTATTTAATTATATATGTCTTAACCTTAGTTGTGAAACAAATGGCAGACACTGAAGAAAGCATTTCAGGGAAGTTGTGTCATAAGACCAGCCTCTTAGCTCTACTGGCTTCTTCACTGCTTGGAGTTGCATGGTCAGATGTAGCAAAGACATCACTCCTTTAGAGAGGTCTAGTACCCACACAGCAGGGGCAGTCTGGTAAATGGGCATCAGTGCAGGTAGGACACTTTTTCCTGTTTGAAACTCGTACGCCTTCACTTTGGAGTGCAAATCTAACAAGAAGGCACTCTGACTCTCGCCTGCATCATCAGCAAAGGGGAAGGTGGGATAGGAGCACACTGAGCAGAGCATCCTCAACGTGGCCTCTCCTTCCTCCACCGCACAACGGAACAGGTCCAAGACGACATTAGCAGCATCTTGTCTGCAGGAACCATATCTGTCCAACAGCTCTTCTAATCTGATTAGGGAAATAATAAAAGCAGACATTTGTTTAAATTTAAATCTTAATTTATGTTCTTGATATAGATGGTTTGCTTGCTGAACCTTCTTAAGTGGTTAAAAAAATTGCTATTATACTTCATTGCTTGCAGCTAAACCCAATATTATATCTCTTATTATACTGATATAGTGCATGTGTTCACACTTCAATTTTGATTTTGTGAAACTCTTTTCACTCACCTCCCTGCTAGCATCCTCAACACAGCACAACTTAATTAAAACTGCAGCCAGGGTCATCACACAGAGATTTGTATAGATTACCCTCATTCTGATTAGACTGCATACCTGACTCTTCACACAGAACATATTTCAAAATGCAATGACAACTTCACGCTTTACTCTGCATTTTTCTTCTTTATGTACCTAATGTTTGGTATATTATTTATTTATTGCTTGTATGTTTTGACCCTGTATAAAGTGACTATGGGTCTTTTAAGAGACTGCATTTAACTTACTATGTCATACTTAATGAAAACAATTATCCAAAAATTCACCAAAATTAATAATTACTTTACTGTCCATGTTTTGATGCTTTAAAAAATAATAAAAAACAACAAATAGCAAAAGGGTAATAACAATGATGATATGTAGAAGGATCACCTGAGTTGGACCACACATGGCAGACACTGCAGAAAATGAGCCAGGTCTGTTTTGTTTGAAGTGCCCAACAGTTCTACTGGTTTCTTCACTGCTTGGAGTTGCATGGTCAGATGCAGCAAAGATGTCACTCCTTTAGAGAGGTCTAGTACCCACACAGCAGGGGCAGTCTGGTAAATGGGCATCAGTGCAGGTAGGACACTTTTCCCTGTTTGAGACTCGTACTCCCTCACATATGAATACAGGTCCAACAAGAAGTCACTCTGAATCTCCCCCATGTCAACAGCAAAGGGAAAGGTTGAGTAGCAGCAAACCGTAGACAGCATTTTCAGGGATTTATCATCTCCACTTTCTGATGCACAAATGAAAAGATCTACAAGGAGCTTGATAGCTGCTTTTGTGTCATCTTCCTGAATGTAAATATAGTCATTGAACCTGTTATAAAAAGGCAGAAATGTTAAAGAAATTATTTTATGCAAGCACAGGACAACAATGTAGTTTCAGCCATTCTGTCATTCAGCTTATATCTTACCTCACTTGAGCTACATAAGGTAGACACTGTAGAAAAATCTTAAGTTCATACTCTTCTTGTGACAACAAAAGTTCGACTCTTTGCTTTACTCCTTGCAATTTTAGTAATTCGACAAGGTAAAACGTATTTCTTTGTGAGAGGTCCAGAACCCAATAAGTGGGCCATGCTTGGAATACTGGCTTCAACTTCTCCAAAATCCCCATCTGTTTAGCATGCAGGTAAAGTGTGCTTATGAAACTGCTTTGCTCAGAAGGAGAACGTGAGCATAAATGCTTGTTAATTGACAGCAGTTGTTGAACACACATTTGCCTTGTTTCCATTTCATATAGTGCTCCTTGCAAGAAGAGATCTAGGTGAAACGAGTCCACTGCAGAGTTCCACGCATCCGAGGATCTTCTTGGATAATCAGGTGTGATGATCCTAGAGTGTAATGAAATCAATAAAACTCTACTTAGTAGAGTATTCATTTCAGTCACTGTTGTGTAGGCCTACAAGTTATTACCTGAAGCCAGTAAATGGTTTATTACATATCAGTAATTCTATGGGGTATTATGAAGAGGAAGATGCAATACACCAGACCCAACAATGCAGAGGAGCTGAAGGCCACTATCAGAGCATCCAGGGTTCTCATAACACCTGAGCAGGGCCACAGACTGATGGACTCCACGCCACACTGCACTGCTGCAGTAACTCAGGCAAAAGGACCCACAACTAAGTAGTTAGCACTGTACATGTTCATACTTTTCAGAATGCTTTTTAAGTGGTCTTAAGTAGTGTTCTAATTCTCTGAGTTTGGGGTTTTCATTAGTTGTCAGTTATAATCATCAAATTAAAAGAAATATTTGAACACTTGAAATAGACTGGCGACCTGCCCGTTATGTATCCTGCCTTTGCCTGGTGACCCCCAAAACAAATACACGTGGAAAACCGAAAACAAGGAAGTGAGTACAAAAAGAGAAGATTGCACTGCGCTTGGAGTGTTGGAGATGTGTGTGACAGAATGTCCATCACCATACCTGATCTCTGCAATGTTGTGCAAACTTCCATAAATGTTTTTCAGCAGGGAGTTTGCTACATTTTTCTTCGTATCCAAATGCAAGCATAATTTGACTTTGTTTTGTCTTCTCCCATTTAACACTATATTACTTGCACTGTGAAACATATTCATGTCTCTTTGGTCTTGTTCAGAAAGATGCATCTCAAATCCAAACAATCTCAGCAAGCTCTCAAAATCAGTCTCTGATTCTTGAAGTGCCACTCTCCATATTTGGGACTGCATTGAAGAGGAAGACAGCCTATGAAATAAATCAAATCTGACAGTTCATACAAACATTTTGTGTAGGGGACATGTAAGATATCATAACATTAAGTGAAGCCTCATACTGTCAAGAGCCTTGAACATAATGCAACAAAACTTTTGAAAATATGATTACTGATGTTATACTGTACCTCATGTATAGTACTTGGTAGATTTTAATGAACTCTTAGCTATTTTTAAAAATAACCAGAAAATATTTGTACCTGAGACTCTTCAAATTTGTCAAAGAACCAAGGATCAGCTTTATCCCAGTATCTGCGATGGTGCAGTTCATCAAGTTAAGCTGGATTGTCTGGCTACTGGATTTGCTTATTACATAGGACAAAGCACAGCACTGATGTGGATCCAGAGGTTGGTCATTCAGATCTAGTGTATATTCCACTTTTTGCAGGAAGCTCCGACATGCTTCAGGTGTCTGATATTCATAAAGGCACTGACATACATAGAGGACATTTTCAACCTCTACATCTGCATTTGGATCATCTTCTTCCCCTGAATAGAGGAATGCATTCATGATATCTTGAAAGTATTTGGTAGAGATCAATCTTATCTCATCAGGTATGACCAGACTTTTCAAACTGGCTTCAGTTTTCTGAGACAAGAGCCCACAGAGGAAAATGACAACATACTTCAGGTATGTCCCTTCTTCTTTCTGGCTTTGTTTGAGTAGCTCCCCAATTTCATGAGGAGTCATGAGTAAATAGAGTGCTGACCAAAACTCTTGCATTGTGTTGTGTAGAAACACAAAAGCTGTCTGGGAGGATGATGAGCTCCCTTCCAATGTCACTTGTGTCAAAAAACCATGCAGCACCGTGTCTGTTTTGCTAATTTCTGCCAAGTTGACTGTTTTGGACATTAGTGCCTTATAGGAACTTGATGCTAAAAACAATATATTGTCCTTTCTGTCTTTTATGTATTCATCCAGATTTTCCATTTTCCTGTCCCTGTGCAGGGCAATGCAATGAAGAAAGATGTGCACATACAATTCAGTAATTGTACAGGGCTGATAATCGGCTTCTGATGGGCTGAGCAATATGCAGGCAGTTACAATGAAGGCATACATAGGGACATGACACAGACTTAACAGCTGCAGATTATTCAAAGCACTGATATTGGTCATCTGTTTATCATTTATTCCAAGCATCCACTGAAAGTAGGCCCGGATAGAGGTTTCACTGAAGCCTTGAACCTCAACTCTGAAAGATGTCCAGTCTGACAGATCACCTGCATCATCTGCCTCTGGCCTGCAAGTGATCAAAATCTTTGCATCATTTAAGATTTCTTTCTTCATGATTTTCTCGATCACAGAGCCAGTAACAAAGTTCATGATGCCATCAAAAATAATTACAACATTTTCAGAGTTTTCTTCTATGTCTTTCCACACTGTGTCATCATCCTCCTCTGGCTTAAGATACTTGTTAAAAAGGAAGCAACTTAAAGGTTCACTTTTGGTTGACTGTGATAAAAACCTAATTAATGGTTCATCAAAATAAAACATATAGCTCACTTGACTGTGTTCTCCATGTGCCCAAATCCTCAATATCTCCTGAACTACTGTTGTTTTCCCAATGCCTGGTTTCCCAACGAGCAGGATTATCTTCTCTTTGCTTATAAGCAAATCATGTGGTGACAGTCTTCTCTTGTCTGTAGGGATGTATGTCTTCAGCTTTTTTGTCCTGTTTTTTTTTTTGTAGCCCTTGATTTTAGTGTGAGGCATCACACTCACGTCGTTGTTCAGAACTAGTGGTATGTACTTAAAAGATTTCTCTTTCGCCTTGTGCTTAAGCACATTCATGCTTTGCTTCCACTTTTCATGAAGAATTTCCGTTGCTTTCATTTTAAGTTGTTTCTCATATTTTGAACAAGGCCCTGAGCCTGAAAGAAAAAAACAGATCACTGATCACTGACACTGACTTTATCTGTACAGATATCAGCAGTGCTCTAAATAAACTTGATACAATTATTAAAATTTATCAAATTAATAATGAACCACATGAAGCTGACCACAAATCCTCCACAAACATGCATAAGTGTTATATTGTATTTACTTACTATAATTTCTTTATTTTCTTGATTAGTTGTTTCTGAATGTTGCCTGAATGTTTGTTTGTTTGTTTAGTATATATCTAGTTTAGTATATATAAAAAGCAAGAAAAACACAAGATGCAACTTTTTAACTTTAATTTGAACATTCTTGTTGTTAAGTAAGGAAGCACATTTATATGATTTATACTGTTTCAGCATTACAAATACAATACGTAACAGCAGCACACAGCTAGTCAAAATAATGTATTAGAGCGGGGGGGGGACAGTGATGTCAGTAAGAGTAGACAAGATTAGACTTGAGGTTTAAGGTTAAGATTAAGGTTACTCTAATCCAGCGTTTCTCAAAGTGTGGGGCGCATGGGTATTGCAGGTGGGGCACAAACAATTGGAAGAAATGAGCCTTTCTAAAGCCTGGTTTATACTTTCGCGAGTGACCATAGCGCGTGACTCCGCCCACCTCACGCTACCCTGCGCGAACGGTGGAAGCGTTTATACTTTCCGCGTGCAGTGTTCTCCGAAACGATATGTGGTCGTATAAAGAAATACCCCTCAAAAACAGGGGAAGGAACATTTACCTGATGAATTTTAATGTTGCTTTGTGTTTCAGGTTTGAAAGTGCTGGAATTTTGACTAACGTAGCCTACTTTAAAATGCTTGAAATTGTAATGGTATTTAGTTTCACAACAAATAGCTGTCTGACTGAACAGTTCACTTGTATTACGTTTACAAATAAATTTACAAATAATACCGCACAGCTACACAAACTGTAGCGACTACTACTCCTCACGGTGAATTCCCTAACGGACAGACACTTGGCCACTCAAGGAGTCTTAGCCCTTTAAATGGTCTCTCAGTCTAATTCTGTAGGCTACACAATCATGGGGAAGACTGCTGACTTGACAGTTATACAAAAGACAACCATTGACACCTTACACAAAAAGGGCAAGACATTGCTAGAGAGGTTAGCTGTTCACAGAGCTCTGTGTCCAAGCACATAAACAGAGAGGTGAAGGGAAGGAAAAGATGTGGTAGAAAAAGGTATACCATAACCACACCCTGGAGAGGATTGTGAAACATAACACATTCAAAAATGTGGGGGAGATTCACAAAGACTGGACTGCACTGTAGTCAGTGCTTCAAGAATCAACACGAACAGACGTATGCAAGACTCGGGTTTCAGCTGTCGCATTCCTTGAGCCACTCTTGATCAAGAGACAACGTCAGAAGTAGGGCTGAACGATTTTGGAAAATAATCTAATTGCAATTTTTTATCTATAAATTGCGATTGCGATTTAAAATCGCGATTTTTTCCCATTGTTCCACTTCAGGAAACTCTGTTTCGGCATTTTTTATACAGCTCAGATACAGGGTTGCGGGAGGGGGGGGGGGGGTGTAAAATGGACTAAATTTAAGTATTATTATTATATCGTGATCGATCGATCGCCTGTGGTTGGCGCCAGAGCGAACTACTAATTTTTTAGTCTAAGACGCTCAATGCGTGAGAGATGGCAACCCTGCAGGTATAGCAACTTGGCTAAAATATGTGCGTGAGGGCATTTGGTAGCGCATATCCAGTGTGTTTAACAAAGCCATGAACCAGGGCTTGTTCACTATATTAACGAGCATCATGTCTTTCACTATGAACTCCGTTACTGCCCGAGTTAATTCAGCGTGCCGCTTCGAATTATATACATAAGGAGTTACACTTTCAAACGGTTCGGTCAGTGAACCCTGTCTGCTGGACCGCGGTCAAGCTATCTGCGCTTTCGCGATTCATCCGCGCTTTAAATCTTATTGCGCCTATATGCGTGATTTTACGGTATTTCGTTGCTCACCGCATACTAAAGCTGTATAAGCGCAGAGAAACACTTTTGCGTATTTGAAGATGCAGCACTGGTCGTTGGCATTTTAGCCTTACAAATATCATACAAGGCTTTGTGGTGTTTTTTTAATGCTGAAGAAGGTTTGTAGTGTTTCCTCGCGTCATAGCGACAGTAGCAAGGCACGTTTTACACAGTACCTGACGTTGAGCAGCATCTTTTTAAAAGCCAAAGTAATTTCACACAACTTATGTGCTGCCCCTCTTTGGTATTAGACTTTCAGTTGTGTCAGCTTCTGTCGAGCCTGAAGCCATTGTGCAACAAGTTAAAGTGCGCTGTGTTAACTTCACTTCTCCACCTCCCTGCCTCCTGCTCGGGTTTGCTCCGTTCGTCCTCGGCTCGGCTCGCTCCCAAGTCACGTGACCAGTTTAAATCGCAGCCTGTGCGATTAGACAATCGCGTTTTTAAAAATCGCGAAATTATCACAAATGCAATTAATCGTTCAGCCCTAGTCAGAAGCGTCTCGCCTGAGCGAAAGACAAAAAGGACTGGACTGCTGCTGAGTGGTCCAAAGTTATGTTCTCTGATGAAAGTCTGATTTTGCATTTCCTTTGGAAATCAAGGTCCCAGAGTTTGGAGGAAGAGCGGCACAGAATCCACGTTGCTTGAGGTCCAGCGTAAAGTTTCCATAGTCAGTGGTTTAGGGTGCCATGTCATCTGCTGGTGTTGGTCTACTGCGTTTGAGGTCCAAGGTCAATGCAGCCATCAAGCAGAAAGTTTTAGAGCATTTCATGCTGCTGACCAACTTCATGGAGATGCCAGACATCCCAAGTCTCCCGGAAGCTGCGGGCAGTGGCGTGCACACATAGACATCAGGTAAAGCACCTAAAGCTAAAGCACCACCAACTCTGCCCTTTATCAATGAAAGTGCCCTTTTCGGTTTTTTTTTTTATTATTATTATTTTTTATTATCATTTTACTGGGATCGGTTTGAAATGATCTTTTGAAAACCTGAGCGATTAAAAACAATGCCCTGAAATGAGCCACCACCTCGCACACACCCGACCTCTCTCTTCCTTTAACACACCAGATGCGCTGCAGCAGTTCAGTTCAGCGAGTGGAAGGAAGCGTCTTCAGCACAGCACGCACGGTCACAGATAGACTTCTTCTCACGTCCCCACCAGCCAGGTCACATACACATCAAGTAAAATCGTACCGTTTGCCCTCTAAGCCCAACGTGAAATCATTTTGTTGTGCAGTAAAATGTCTCATACAGCACCAACTACTAAGCATTTTTAGCCGACTGGTCACCTGATAAACTAGTCGCTCTACCCAAATCAATGATAGATAACGTGAGGACGACCACATATAAATAATTAAGGTAGAGTTTGCAAATCTATGTGTTAAGCTGAACGTCTTCTGTTGTATAGGTTTTGTTAGTCAACATAAATTAACACATTCATTTGTGAAAGTAGAAACGGGAAGTTCCCCATTACCTGTGAAAAATGCCCATCTGCATTCAGTAGCCTATAACTCCTTCTCGTACTTTTTGGTCTTTTTACTGTCTTAATTGTAGGCCTATATTGATTTACTAATTGCAAAATATATGCAACAAGGCCTGCAGACAGTGGAGGGTAAACAGAAGTTAACTGAATGACATGACTGTGTATAGTTAATATTGGATATGAATTTTAAATTTTTATCAGTTCGCTGCGTGACTTTTCTACATTGAAAACTCACGTTTAGAGAATGTTACAAATAAAAGTCAAATTTCATTCAACATGTGCCGTGTTCCACGTGCGCTAAAAAGTGCCCTTGAACTCACCCCCCCCCCCCCCCCCCCCCCGAGCTCTTGCCCCCCAAAATGTCTGTGCACGCCACTGGCTGCGGGAGTCTCCCCCATTTCGGTAGTGGCTCCCTGATACCCGCGAGACACATAATCTCCCGGGAATACAGAACGAGTGACCCACACAAACGCGCACACAGGCGACAGACTTTTTTTTCTCTAATCGCGAGTGGGAAGGAGAGAGAGTAAACAGAAAGGGTTCTGATTGGCCTGTTCTCTGCAAAGAGTCACCCTCCCTGAAATCAACTTTTGCAATTTGGGATGTCTGAGATGCAGATTTCATTTTCCAACAGTACTTGGAAACACACATTGCCACGGAAACAGTACACATTGCCAAAGCTACTAGTAACTGTTTTAAGGACGGTAACGCTGTGGGTGTGGTTTAATCATGGTGGACACACATGCTGATGAGAGCCACTGACATTCTAATTGGGGTTTTCACATTTAACATTATTCAACTTTAATGGAGAACAAATGGACAGAATGTGAACGAGTTCTGTACACTAACCAGGGAACAGAAACAAGAAATTTTAACAAAGATCTAACCAAACACACAAGACTATACATTAACAACAAAGTATACAAACTCTCAGGCATAATACATGCAACATTCAAACTAGGAAGCACCATGAAACGTACACCAAAGGATTTACAACCGGCTAACGTAAAAACACAAAGCAGAAACATTAAACACAAAGCTCTTAAACATGAACACTTTACAAAGAAAATCAAAATCCAAGACCAGGTACTTTTACAACAATACTCTTTAGAATGATATTCTAACCAAACTACTGAGGCAATGAACCCCGAGGGTCAACTTTCGACTCCTGCTATATAAGCACATTGAATTAGAGACCGACATGAAACAGCTGGGTAGGCCACGCCTAAAGGTGTGGCACAAAGAAACAAGGAAAGAACTGGGGTGGGTCTTAGAAAGTTAACGATCTTAGAAAGTTACGAACAACTTTAAGAACAACATAACTTTAAGAACGCCAAATTTATGAGTGTTTCCCAAAAGCCTTTGTAGTCTCCAAATTTATGAACGAGTTCTAAGTAGTTCTTAGTTGACTCCGCTTCTGCATCTGCACTGGAAAAGCTCCGCTAGTCGAAAACCACTGATTTACATAACTTTTTTCATTATTACGACACAAAAGTATCATTGGCAAAATGACAATCATAAAAACTAACAACAAATAAGTGTCGAAATTTCAAGTATAAGAAAAAAATTAATAGAACAAATTATTACCTTTGCAATTATGACCGATTGTAGGCTTTTATAAAGGCTATAAATAGGGCACACAATTAAACTTTCATATGTTATTCAAAACCATGGCAAACAAGCAGAGAAAATTTAACTTTCTGTCAAGTGAACTGAGCCAAAAACAAAAGTATACTGGTTTCAATAGCTCAAGGAAGTTCCTCAAATTCAGAAAAAAACAAAACAAAAATGGGACGATACTGCCAAGAATATCAGTGCATGTAGTGGAATTAAGAGATCAGGCATGGCATGTGGCATGACTTCTCTAGTCAAGTAAAAAAAGGGGACAGAACTCAGAAAGGATGTCCACAAGTTCCCTTACTGTTGAGGAGGAGAAGGCACTGGGGATACTGGGCCCCACAGATACTGAAGGGATACCAGGGGATTTGATACAGGAGTTTATAGCTTCAGAGTGGATACCCACTGTCAGCTAGTACATGTCCACCATCAAATGCATCGTCCCTAGCCATCTCACACACTCCAGAATTGGCCCAGATTAAAGGCCCATTCACACCCTACGGTAATTACGGATACGGACCATTTCGTCCGGTTCCGGAGGTCGTTTCATCCGTCAGTGGGTCCGTTGCCAGAGCGCTTACGAATCCGTAGCAACGGAGCAATATAAACGGGAAATCAGGGGGCAGTAGAGAGTCAGAAGCATCGGACGTACACCAATTCGGGAAAATCAATGAAGAAGAGTACTGGACTTTAAAAAATGACGCTCGAGTTAGAAGAGAAACTTTGCGAGTTGGTTAGAGGCTACATTCTGCTACGGTGCCAGGTCATCGCGATAAACAGCGATGCAAAAACAGCTGGGAGGAGATTGCTGGTGCGCCGGTGCCGGAAATTTGACTATACTGCCCTCTAGAGGATGTATTTAAAAAAATCATAACAACGTTGGAACCGGAAAGAGGTATAGTGGCCCCCTACGGAGGCTACGTTTGGTACGGACGGACGAAATTCGTCCGTGTCCGGAGGTATAAAGCAGGCTTAAGGAGTCATGAGTACTCCCAGGCCACTTCTTGGCCACAATGTCCGTAAAGAGGCCTTGGTGGTTGTATATTACTTGTAGATTCAAAGCAGAGAAGCCTTTACGGTGGATGTAGATTGGGCTCAAGAGGCTGGGAGTGTGTGTGGGGATCACCAAGAACTCCAGGAATGTTTACAATTGCATGAAAAACAGCTTTGGTTTCATGTAATGCGTCCCTAGTCCTAGGAAATTATATATATATATATATATATATATATATATTAGGGGTGGGCATAGATAATTGTTTTAATCTAGATTAATCTAGATTAATCTATATTAAAATGGTTCATATGCGTGCTACCCAAGTAATGACTAAAAGTCAGTTTTTGAGATAGGGTTTCTTAATACAGAGGGTGCATTAGACCAGGGGCTCATCTCCTGTTTCCAAAATGCATCAATGACTGCTTGAGAAAGCTGTTCTACTTTGATACTTGAAGAAAAAAAACATGCTCAATAAAATGTAGGCTACTCGTGTTCATCTAATTTATTCAGTTAAACATGAATTTGTAAGCCTACATACTGTACATTAAAAGGGGTTGATAACATGTTTATTCAGCTAAACATGATATTTGAAATGTAAGCCAACATTTAGTACATTTAACCTCACGGATGTAATTTGGCGGGGGGGACTTTTTCAAAAGCCGGTTTTTAGGCCGTAAGGTGAACATCGAAAAGTCCTTCAGAAAAGAAATTCCGCTCCGCGCTATCCGAACCAAACACGCTTCAGCTCATAAAAAAGAACGAGATATGTTGAGGTTTTAAAAAAAGTTTCGCCGCTCAAAATACAGTACTTATTTTGTTCGCAGCGTTTAATGGAAGGACTAGTGCCTGGTAGGCGTAATAACACTTTGGCTCTTGAGAGGTGCCACGGTTGAGACGTCATCAGAATGGACCAATCGGATAGCTGGTATGTCAGCTGAGCTAGTAAACAAGCAGACGTCGTTGTAGCAGCGCGTTGATCCAGCGGTACCGAAGAAGAGGAAATCTCGTCCGAAAGTGTTCAAAAAAGAAATCTTCGAAACATAAGATTTGTTACATGCATATATCGTCTGTTAAACATGAGGAAATACAGAATTTCACCAGCACAAGGTGGAATACTTTTCGAAATAGTCTTCGGCAGTGGCTAGAGTTGCGGGGCGAGTGCAGAGACATAGCAGAAAGTTTCAAACACTCTTGAACTGGATTTGAAGAAATTCCCGATGACGCGGGTTTACATCCCACATGTAACGGAGGATTATTGACCAGCGAGAGATCGGAAGAACTAAACGGCGTCTCGTGCGAGAAACAGAGAGGGGAGATGACCAACAGGACCCCCAAACTACTGGGACTACTCCGACCAGGACACTTCGGTCCAGATCAAGCCTGCCCATCTCGAGCTCTGGCCCCGTTCTTCCTGACATCTGCATAATTTGCAAGAAAGGCTGCAAATTTGTCGTCGCGGGTGGCAGACGCCATAAAGAAGCTTTGACAAAGACACAGACTTTAACTGCAGGTAAGACTGTGTATCACCCTCTCCCCCCACCACACAGTAGGTAGTCTATGCAAATGCATCCCATCCCCCAACACACGCACACACACACACACACACACACACACACACACACACACACACACACACACACAGATGTTGGGAGAAGTTGAATGACTATGTAGCCTACACTGCTACACAATCCTTTGTATTTGTCTAATTCTAATATCAATGTATGTCTGAATTGCCATAATGTGATGTGTGTGGGTGTGAAATTACTTTCCAATACATAACGAAATGTGAAAATGAAATGAAATGTGCCATATTCTGTCAATTGTGATTTTTACACCCCAATCGAAATTTGTCCTCCGCTTTTAACCCATCTGTGCAGTCAGAACACACACACACACACTAGTGATTACTAGGGGGCTGTGGATCACACGTGCCCAGAGCGGTGGGCAGCCCTAGCCCGGCGCCCGGGGAGCAGTTGGGGTTAGGTGCCTTGCTCAAGGACACCTCAGTCATGGCCTGTCTGGGAATCGAACTCACGACCCTCCGGTCACAAGTCCAGTTCCCTAACCGCCAGGCCATGACTGCCCCTAACATCCCTATGCCTATAATACCCCCCCCCCATTGTTTTGAGATCTTTGATATAGAATGAAGCACACTTTGACTTTAATGGGGTACTGGGTATGTTTGTATAAATGTCATAGCATGCCTGATGTTAATATGCCACTGAATACCTGTTTAGAATTGTGGCTCCTCAGCCTGATCCCCTGTCTGATCAACACACTGCTTTACAGCAGCAAGCCCCTCCCCCGGTCCATTCCCCCACCCCCCACTGCCCTCTCTCACACTTGAACACTTGGGACTGTCCCTGTGTGTTGCTGGGCGGCCACAGCAACCACACTTGTCTCTAGAGGTGTGTCCTGGCTGTGCTGTACATCTGTGTGCACAAGAAATCCTTTTTTTGGGTGCAACACCTAGCACCATTTTTACAACACCACACCACCAGGAAAAATGAAGTCTTCATTTTTGTGCCTGCCTATTTATTCATCCTTTGTTCTTTTCTTTTGTACAAGGCAAGTTGCAGGAAGCTGCTGAAGTGAAGGATGACCAGAGCGTCCTCATTCACATCAAGGACAGAGTGTGTGTGTGTGTGTGTGTGTGTGTGTGTGTGTGTGTGTGTGTGTGTGTGTGTGTGTGTGTGTGTGTGTGTAGTGAAGGATGACCAGAGCATCCTCATTCACATCAAGGACACAGACTGAAGATGGAAACCTTCAAGTGACATGATGACAAGAAATCCAGCCCCTGATTCTGTTCTACATGTCACACACTGTGTGTGTGTGAGAGAGAGAGAGAGAGAGAGAGAGAGAGAGATTTTACCTCTATTCTATTTGTGTCATTGTCATTCCTTTTATTATGGTTATGTATATACGTATATAAGTTTATGCCAGTTGATGTGTATACCCTCATTGTTTTGATAGTTTTTTATGTGTTGTTAGTGAATAAATGAATACCTGAAGGTCCTTATTGATAATTATTGATAAATAAAATTATTTCCATTTATTTATAAAAATGACAACATGAAAAGGTAACCTTATCATCCACTTGCACAATAGTTGTTTGTTCTATAAATAAAGCACTGCTTGGAATTCATTTAGCCACTGTTACAAACACATGGATGGCTATCAATAATTATTGGAATTATTTCCATTAATTGATCAACTGACAACATGAAAGGTCAATTGCATAATTGTAATTCGTGCTGTAAATAAAGCAATATTTAGTATTAATTTGGCCCAATTCAGAAATACATGAATGAGGATTATGATAATGCTCATTCATGTATTTCTGAGGGCCAAATAAATACTAAATAGTGCGTTATTGTATATAAAGTGGGCATAAAATAATATTAATCAACGATATTGTTGATAATTATTTTATGCCCACTATAAAATTATATTTTGGGAGATTTCTTTCTGTAGATTATATTTGACAGCACTAGGCAGGTTGTCATTTTTTCCCGTTTGTTGTCGTAAATCGGTTACGTGATTGGTTTAGCGCGGTCACGCGGTGTCTTTTGACGTCAAAATCGTCATTCAGCGTAAGGAAAATAGTTCTTCAGAAAACGTCTCGGTTCAAACAAAGTACTGGATTCTGTGACGCTAAACTTTTTTGGTAAGTGCAATATAACCTGATCGTTTTATCAGCTAACGGGCATGTAGTTCGGAGATCGCGGAGCGGATCAGAACGAAAACGGGGTTCACCTTACGGCCTATTTGGTCCTCTGCAGTTTTACCGGTTAAAAATAAATATTTAAATAGCGACGAATCTAGCGCTAGGACCATGCAGAAAACAACCGTTCCGAGCTCCACGCCGGTAACGTTTTACGTTCCTAAAATGAATTTTCCATGAAACAAACCTGGCGACTTCGTGGCTGCATCCATGTAAACACACGTATGATTTGTAATTCACAGGTTTGAAAACTCGTTCTCGCCCCTACTGTGCAATTCGGTTAGGAATACAGCCGAGCTAAACTATGAAGTTGAAAGTCATCATCGTTTGCTTACCCATTTTGACCCAGTTCCCAACCCAACTTTAAGAATAGATTAACGGCGATAATTTTTATATCGCACGATAAGAGTATCAAATTAACGAATGCCGTTAACGCCGTTAACGGCCCACCACTAATATATATATATATCTAAGAAGCACTGCTTTGCACTTGTTTGGCGGTCTTATGATGGACCATTGAAAAGCTATTGAAATTATTGCAAAAAAAGAAAAAACTTGCCACTTGCATCCGTGTTAACCGTGTTAAGGTTATTTGTAGACGGTGTCTTAGACCTCGGTCACTACAGTACATTTTAAATAACATGTCTACAACTTAAAATATGTATATTACTGACGTAAACAACGTTGTAGGTAGGTAATTGTTTTGGCACTTTTGCCGATACGGTCTTAAAATTATTGAATAAAGAACTCTTCAATAACGAATATGCTAACGTGAAATCAACTTTACCGCAGTGGCGTAATGATGACGTTCACAGGTAAGTTAACGCTTACCTCCCGATAGGTTGTATAAGTCAACAGACCCTCTCTATATAGGTCATACGTTGGCTATCACATACCTGCACTGTCGTCCGTTTGGATATTTGGGTCATTTGCGAAAGGGAAGCAGCTGATCCAGTGATGGAGTTCCGGGTGTTGTTCAACCGGCATCGGGAAAGTTTCGTACCTTGTGATGTCCAAAATTCGCAACAGCTCGTAACAGACATTTTCACCTTTGTTAGCCGCTAAATCCAACAACCGTCCGATCTGATTAATGGTTGTTTTGTCCTTGCCCAAAACGAAGTCTTCCTCAGAGTCTGACAAAAGTTTGCGTTGTCTCAAAGTGTGCAGTATTAAATTCAAATTCTGAAGTCCATTTAAGAGAACGCTCCTGCCGTTTCTGATATAATCCACTGCTGACTGCTGTGTATTTGCCATAATACATATTATCCTTCAATTTGTTCCCCAAAAATTGCGAGATTCCATGAATCTCAAACCCAGCTTGTCAGCTGCAATTAAATGGAAAATCGACTTTCACTCACCTAAATACCCAAACTTGTTAAAGATTCCTTACATATGCAGAATACCCGGTCTAATGCAGAAACGAGAACGAAAGTACAATCAAACCTTTCAGTACCTTTCGTGTAATGGTACAGGAAATGCACAACATCGGCGCTTCAGCAGTCAAGGGACCGTCTATAAAGTTCATGTTCAAGTACACTACATAATTTATTTTGTTTTGTTTTATAATTTTGTCAATTGTGATTTTTACACCCCAATCGAAATTTGTCCTCCGCTTTTAACCCATCTGTGCAGTCAGAACACACACACACACACTAGTGATTACTAGGGGGCTGTGGATCACACGTGCCCAGAGCGGTGGGCAGCCCTAGCCCGGCGCCCGGGGAGCAGTTGGGGTTAGGTGCCTTGCTCAAGGACACCTCAGTCATGGCCTGTCTGGGAATCGAACTCACGACCCTCCGGTCACAAGTCCAGTTCCCTAACCGCCAGGCCATGACTGCCCCTAACATCCCTATGCCTATAATACCCCCCCCCCATTGTTTTGAGATCTTTGATATAGAATGAAGCACACTTTGACTTTAATGGGGTACTGGGTATGTTTGTATAAATGTCATAGCATGCCTGATGTTAATATGCCACTGAATACCTGTTTAGAATTGTGGCTCCTCAGCCTGATCCCCTGTCTGATCAACACACTGCTTTACAGCAGCAAGCCCCTCCCCCGGTCCATTCCCCCACCCCCCACTGCCCTCTCTCACACTTGAACACTTGGGACTGTCCCTGTGTGTTGCTGGGCGGCCACAGCAACCACACTTGTCTCTAGAGGTGTGTCCTGGCTGTGCTGTACATCTGTGTGCACAAGAAATCCTTTTTTTGGGTGCAACACCTAGCACCATTTTTACAACACCACACCACCAGGAAAAATGAAGTCTTCATTTTTTGCCTGCCTATTTATTCATCCTTTGTTCTTTTCTTTTGTACAAGGCAAGTTGCAGGAAGCTGCTGAAGTGAAGGATGACCAGAGCATCCTCATTCACATCAAGGACAGAGTGTGTGTGTGTGTGTGTGTGTGTGTGTGTGTGTGTGTGTGTGTGTAGTGAAGGATGACCAGAGCATCCTCATTCACATCAAGGACACAGACTGAAGATGGAAACCTTCAAGTGACATGATGACAAGAAATCCAGCCCCTGATTCTGTTCTACATGTCACACACTGTGTGTGTGTGTGTGTGTGAGAGAGAGAGAGAGAGAGAGATTTTACCTCTATTCTATTTGTGTCATTGTCATTCCTTTTATTATGGTTATGTATATACGTATATAAGTTTATGCCAGTTGATGTGTATACCCTCATTGTTTTGATAGTTTTTTATGTGTTGTTAGTGAATAAATGAATACCTGAAGGTCCTTATTGATAATTATTGATAAATAAAATTATTTCCATTTATTTATAAAAATGACAACATGAAAAGGTAACCTTATCATCCACTTGCACAATAGTTGTTTGTTCTATAAATAAAGCACTGCTTGGAATTCATTTAGCCACTGTTACAAACACATGGATGGCTATCAATAATTATTGGAATTATTTCCATTAATTGATCAACTGACAACATGAAAGGTCAATTGCATAATTGTAATTCGTGCTGTAAATAAAGCAATATTTAGTATTAATTTGGCCCAATTCAGAAATACATGAATGAGGATTATGATAATGCTCATTCATGTATTTCTGAGGGCCAAATAAATACTAAATAGTGCGTTATTGTATATAAAGTGGGCATAAAATAATATTAATCAACGATATTGTTGATAATTATTTTATGCCCACTATAAAATTATATTTTGGGAGATTTCTTTCTGTAGATTATATTTGACAGCACTAGGCAGGTTGTCATTTTTTCCCGTTTGTTGTCGTAAATCGGTTACGTGATTGGTTTAGCGCGGTCACGCGGTGTCTTTTGACGTCAAAATCGTCATTCAGCGTGAGGAAAATAGTTCTTCAGAAAACGTCTCGGTTCAAACAAAGTACTGGATTCTGTGACGCTAAACTTTTTTGGTAAGTGCAATATAACCTGATCGTTTTATCAGCTAACGGGCATGTAGTTCGGAGATCGCGGAGCGGATCAGAACGAAAACGGGGTTCACCTTACGGCCTATTTGGTCCTCTGCAGTTTTACCGGTTAAAAATAAATATTTAAATAGCGACGAATCTAGCGCTAGGACCATGCAGAAAACAACCGCTCCGAGCTCCACGCCGGTAACGTTTTACATTCCTAAAATGAATTTTCCATGAAACAAACCTGGCGACTTCGTGGCTGCATCCATGTAAACACACGTATGATTTGTAATTCACAGGTTTGAAAACTCGTTCTCGCCCCTACTGTGCAATTTGGTTAGGAATACAGCCGAGCTAAACTATGAAGTTGAAAGTCATCATCGTTTGCTTACCCATTTTGACCCAGTTCCCAACCCAACTTTAAGAATAGATTAACGGCGATAATTTTTATATCGCACGATAAGAGTATCAAATTAACGAATGCCGTTAACGCCGTTAACGGCCCACCACTAATATATATATATATCTAAGAAGCACTGCTTTGCACTTGTTTGGCGGTCTTATGATGGACCATTGAAAAGCTATTGAAATTATTGCAAAAAAAGAAAAAACTTGCCACTTGCATCCGTGTTAACCGTGTTAAGGTTATTTGTAGACGGTGCCTTAGACCTCGGTCACTACAGTACATTTTAAATAACATGTCTACAACTTAAAATATGTATATTACTGACGTAAACAACGTTGTAGGTAGGTAATTGTTTTGGCACTTTTGCCGATACGGTCTTAAAATTATTGAATAAAGAACTCTTCAATAACGAATATGCTAACGTGAAATCAACTTTACCGCAGTGGCGTAATGATGACGTTCACAGGTAAGTTAACGCTTACCTCCCGATAGGTTGTATAAGTCAACAGACCCTCTCTATATAGGTCATACGTTGGCTATCACATACCTGCACTGTCGTCCGTTTGGATATTTGGGTCATTTGCGAAAGGGAAGCAGCTGATCCAGTGATGGAGTTCCGGGTGTTGTTCAACCGGCATCGGGAAAGTTTCGTACCTTGTGATGTCCAAAATTCGCAACAGCTCGTAACAGACATTTTCACCTTTGTTAGCCGCTAAATCCAACAACCGTCCGATCTGATTAATGGTTGTTTTGTCCTTGCCCAAAACGAAGTCTTCCTCAGAGTCTGACAAAAGTTTGCGTTGTCTCAAAGTGTGCAGTATTAAATTCAAATTCTGAAGTCCATTTAAGAGAACGCTCCTGCCGTTTCTGATATAATCCACTGCTGACTGCTGTGTACTTGCCATAATACATATTATCCTTCAATTTGTTCCCCAAAAATTGCGAGATTCCATGAATCTCAAACCCAGCTTGTCAGCTGCAATTAAATGGAAAATCGACTTTCACTCACCTAAATACCCAAACTTGTTAAAGATTCCTTACATATGCAGAATACCCGGTCTAATGCAGAAACGAGAACGAAAGTACAATCAATACAATCAAACCTTTCAGTAGCTTTCGTGTAATGGTACAGGAAATGCACAACATCGGCGCTTCAGCAGTCAAGGGACCGTCTATAAAGTTCATGTTCAAGTACACTACATAATTTATTTTGTTTTGTTTTATTATAATAATAATAATAATAATCTTTATTTGTATAGCACCTTTCATACATACATGTAACTCAAAGTGCTTTACAGTATAAATAAAAAGAAACATTAAAAGGAGATAAGACAAAAAGAAAATGTTAAAAGAAATTAAAGATAAAAATATTAAAATAATATTTTTATATTTACATAAAAAGTAAAAAAGTAAAGTAAATAAGATAAAACTATTAAGATATAGTTTCTTAACTAAAAGCGGATCTAAACAGGAATGTTTTGAGACTGCTCTTAAAACTATGCAGGGATGAAATGCCTCCGAGCTCTTCAGGAAGAGAATTCCAGAGCTGTGGGCCATAGTGGCTAAAAGCACCCTCGCCAATCTTTAATCGGCTTTTAGGAATCACCAGTAGATTACTGTTTGAAGACCTGAGAGACCTGACTGGAACATATCTAACCATCATTTCACTCAGGTAAAGAGGGGCAAGACCATGAAGACATTTAAAAACCATGACTAGAACCTTAAAATCTATTCTAAAGCTGACAGGTAACCAGTGCAGTGAGTGGAGTGCAGGTGTAATATGATCTTTCTTTCTCCTGCGGGTCAGAACCCTTGCAGCCGCGTTCTGAACTCACTGTAGGTGCAAAATAGATCTCTTTGGAAGAGCAGATAGAACACCGTTACAATAATCTATCCTTGATGTGATAAATGCATGGACAAGTTTTTCACTGTCAGCAGGAGAGAGCATATCTCGGACCTTAGCGATGTTTCGAAGATGAAAGTAAGCTGTCTTGCATGTAGTCATGATGTGTGATTTGAAGCTGAGCTCATTATCAAAGGTGACGCCCAGGTTCTTAACACATTGTCTGGCATTCAGATTCATTTGATTTAAATAAGTCTGGACATCATTCCTTTGTGAATCACTGCCAAGAACAAGAACCTCTGTCTTCTGTTTATTTAACTGCAGAAAATTGTCAGACATCCATGTCTGTATATCATCTATGCAGTCAAACAGTGAGCAAATTGATTTTAGTGCTTTAGGTTCTAGCGAAATATAAAGTTGAGTGTCATCTGCATATTGATGATAACTAATACCATGTTTATTAATGATGTGTGGTAATGGAAGCATATATAGGTTGAATAGTAACGACCCAAGAATTTATCCTTGGGGGACGCCACAAGTTATTTTTTGACGTGTGGAGGAAGAGGTACCTAATGCTACATAGTAATCACGCCCAGTTAGGTACAATCTAAACCAGTCTAAGACTAAGCCACTAAGGCCTACCCAGCTCTGTAGTGGATCAAGAAGTATTTCATGATCAAAAGGTGTCAAAAGTGGCGCTTAAATCCAGCAGAAAAAGGACTGAGAGTTTGCTTGCATCCTTATTCAATCTCAAGTCATTTACTACCTTAACTAGGGCTGTTTCAGTGCTGTGGAGAGCTCTGAAACCAGATTGAAAAGTGTCATTTATTTGATTTACTTTGACATAGTCATTCAACTGGTTTGCTAAGAAAGGAAAGGTTAGATATAGGTCGATAATTATTAAGAATTGTGGGATCAAGATTTCTGTTCTTTAATAGTAGTTTAACCATTGCAGTTTTAAGAATTTTAGGGAATTCACCCAATTGCAGAGACTGATTAACAATCGTTAGAACTTCATTTGCTAATGAGCTCAGAACCTGCTTGAAAAAGCATGTTGGTAAAGGGTCCAGTTCACAAGTAGAGGATTTTAGTGATGAGATCACATCAAGTAGTGTTACCATGTCAACTTCTTGGAAATTAGACATATTAAAGTTAGGCTGAGTAACTGATGTAAGGGTTGATGGTCTATTAGTGCTTGTTGCTATGTTCTGCCTTATACTAGTAATCTTGTCCCTAAAAAATATAGCAAACTTCTCACATTTTTTAACTGAAACAGTCTCAGGGAAGCCACAGGAGGTGGGGTTTACTAGCTGATCTATGCTTCTGAACAAGACAGCTGAGTTATTATTGGATGAATTGATTAAGGTAGAGAAATAGTTTTTCCTTGCTGATTTCACTTCACTGTTGTAATTCTGCAATGTTGTTTTATAAATATCAAAATGTACTTGCAATTTTGACTTTCGCCAACGTCTCTCAGCCTGCCTACAATCTTGCCTAAATTTTACAATAGATGGAGTGTTTCTCCAGGGCATCTTAATTTTACCAGAGATTATTTTAGTTACCTTTGGTGCCACAGCATCAATACAGTTCCTAACTCTGTGTGTGAATGTTTCAACTAGCTCATTCCCATTTTCTGAGAGGGGAGGGAGGGAATGTATCATGTCTGTGAAGGCCACGGCACTGCCAGCTCTGAGATAACGCTTGGTTATTGTGCACTTTTCACTGAGTGTTCTAGTAGATAATGACATATTGAAAAATACACCAAAATGGTCAGAGATTGCAACATCAGTCTATACGTTTAGAAATGATCAAATCTAAAATGTGGCCATGCTTATGAGTTGGGCCTGATACATGCTGTATGAGATCGAAAGAGTTTGGCATCCTCATGAATTCTGAAGTGATTGGATTTGTGGATATATCCATGTGAATATTAAAATCCCCAGCAATTAAAACATAATCAAAATCAATTAAAATCCTTGAAAGCATTTCTTCAAAATCTTCAAGAAAATCTGCATGTAGTCTGGGAGGATGATAGATAACAATCAAAAGAACTGAATAAGTACCACCACCTCTCTTATTTACCCTGGAGACATTAAAATAGTTAAAGTCGGGAGGCGAAGCTTCATTTAGCACTATTGCTCCATTGCTATCAAGCCAAGTCTCTGTTAGAAAAAGAAAGTCCAGACAGTAATCTTCAATTAATTTAGCTATTATAAAAGACTTGTTTGTGAGTGAGCGGACGTTTAGTAAGGAGACTTTGAAGACTTGATGTGTTTGATCAGCATCGCCAACATCACATGTGCATTTCACTGGGATCAGATTTTGTTCGTTACAATGTTTTGTACCCTTATGTTTTCTTCTGATTACATTTTTATTTCGATTCTGAGAGCCATGCCACCAGCTATTTAAAATAACTGGAATGTAGCACTGACTATGAGCATGGGTTCCAGTGTGTCAGACCTGAGAATTCACTGAGTGTGCAGGAGAAGTAAGTGAGTTCCTACAAGACTGCAGACTGTAGTGTTGCAGAACCTCTTCAATCTCCTGGAGTTTACCTCTGAGACTGTGGACAGATTCTCTGACAGGAGATGGTGGGCTCCTTTGACTGACATTACTGACGTTACTGCTGGCGGTTGGGTGCAGGTTCCGCATGTGAGTGATTCCATACATTAGATTATCCACAAGCATTTGAGTCCCAGCCCTGTTAGGGTGAAGCTGATCAGGTTTAAAAAGCTTAGGACGCCTCCAAAAGATGTTGAAATTGTCAATGAAGTTTACCTTCCGATGTGCACAGGCTGTAGTGAGCCAGCTGTTTAGAGCCAGCAGTCTGGTAAAGTGACCACTGCCTCGACGTGCAGTTGGTATCGGTCCAGAAATGAACACTTCACACTGGGAAAACTCCAGAATGTCGAGCAGATGGTTAAAATCCTGTTTCAGAATCTCAGACTGTTGTTTGTAAACATCGCTAGAGCCGACATGTACAATCAGTCTTTCCGTAGCTGGATGGTCATGCAATATGTGTGGAATCATGGGTATCACTTCACAGACAGTAACACGAGAAAAGCAAAAGGCCTTAATACTGTTGCTCCATACATCTCTGATAACTGAGTCCCCAATTAGCAGCGTATTGGGCTGTGGCGGTGTTCCTCATCTCCTTTCACCGTTAATGCCTCGGCGGCTTACATGGTTACCACCCCGATGGCCAACATGGTTACCACCCCGATGGCCAACATGATTACCACCCCGATGGCCAACATGATTACCACCCCGATGGCCAACATGGTTAGCATCCCGATGGCTAACCCTCTTAGCATGCTTGTTAGCATGCTGCTGGCTAACACAGTTGGCAGCCTGGTGGTTGGTCCGCGAATGGCCAGAGTTATTTGCATGCTTAGCAGCCAGACTGGAGTCGGATCTCTGATGCTGATTGGGGTGTGTTTGATGTCCTTGATGTCCTTGATAGGGAGGCAGTATGTTGTGATCAGACAGCTCAGTTTCTGCTACTTCAGTTGAGGCGAGAGCTTCATATCTGTTATCTAAAAGAATGTTCTGTTCTGAAGATGGCTGCTTGCCACCGCTGCTGTGCTGGTTTCTGATACGTTCCTTCCCCCGAACAAGAGTCCAGCCCTTATCATTGTTGTTGTTAACGGGATTAGGAGTTGAGGCCAAGATGAGCTTAGGCTTTGCCCCCAGCACATCCCAGCGACAATGCAGAGAAACGTCTCTTTCTTTGCCAGTCACAGGGACGGTTTTGTCAGCGGTTTGTGTGGCAAGAATCGAGTCCAGATATTCTTCCTCCTCCCTTATGGAATGTAAGGTATGGATTCTTTCCTGAAGTTCTGCAACCCTCTGAGACAGTTTGATACACCCAGAGCAAATAGATGATGTGGAAGCATGAGCCATAATCGCAAACGCACCGGGCACACAAGGCTCAAATATCCAAGTTAAAAATCCAAAGTGCAAAATTAACACCCAAGAAGTTCTGGCAGGTATTTCACAGATTTTACTCTTACTGGCGAAAACACAGCAAAAAACTGGAATGGATTATCTAAATGGAAAACCCAGATCGGACTTAAAAAAAAACTGGATCGGCATTTTCTCGTGCCTGCCGATACCCATTTTTTGCAAATATCAGGACAAGCCTACACAGCACACATAAGGCAGGCTTCTGCTAACATGTGACCCTTAACCCTAGATGACGGAATGGTTTTTAAAGACATAACCCCAAAACACATCCTATATAAACCTTACCCATATAGATAACAGCACCTGTATGAACTATAGTCAGGCATTCAAACTTTGTCCATAGACATAACCGTATGAGAACGTTAACTAAGGCTTATACTATGGCACGTTGACCTGAAATGTGACACCGATTAAATAATATTAATGATTTAAATTCAGTCATATAGTCTCTTAAGTAGTCTGGTTGGGCCCGTGCTCGGGTCCCTCGCCTGGTAGGATTGTCTGTGCCGGCCATATCAGGTTTTGTCTCCCGGGCAGTCAGAAAAACAGGCATAAACAGGCATGACGAAGGCAGGGGAAACACTGAACAGGCAGGGAGACACAGGGCACAGGAATAACGGGCGGCAGAATGCAAAACGAGAGTGTAGAACGAACACAACCAAACATCCAAAACAATCGACAAAGGACAAGGGAGACTCAGGGGCTAATATACACAGAACTAAACTAGGGACAGGTGATAATGACACGGGGGCGTGGCAACAAACGAGGAATCACGGAGACAAACGAGCAGGACGGGATGAACAGGCAAGGAACACAGACACGAGGGAACCCGGAGTGACAGCTAAGGGAGGGGGCGAGGCCATACGTGACAGTAAGTAGTTCATAATTACCATGTACATTTAGTTTAGACAGAACTAACAGTGTTGTAATTTACACTTTGTGTATATAACATCTCAAAAAATAATAAGAATACATAAGTGTACTTTTTAGATGGTCCTTTAATAAATCCTAATCCCTTATCAAACTCATTTGTTAAGAAAAATAGCATGAAAAAGCCATCAGTTTTGTACGAGTATTAACAGAACAATCCACTAAAACAGGTCTTCCAGACTGGAACAAAGGCAGAAAGAAGAAAGAAAAAAAAGAAAAACCTCTTTACAGCTGTTTATGAAGTTAATAATGAGTGACAGTCTACTACAACCCACATGTAGTCAGCAAGACAGACAGAAATTTTGACTGCATGGCTAATGAAACCTTTTTTCTGTTTATATATATATATATATATGGTATACATTTAAATAGAAAGTAATATTAACAGATTTTTATAAATCATATTAATAATTAATATAACAACCATTTGCTTTCAGACCATAGACCATCCTTGGTTGTACAGGGTGTTGATTTTGGTCCATAACAAAAAGATTTTTTACATTTTCAGTTCTTGGCAATCCTCATTACTTCCATGTTTACAACTTCTCTCAGTAATATATTTTCCTGCTTCTGCCTCACAGATATATCTGAATTTTCTGGAAGCTTCAGCACAGAAAGCATCTCGTAACCCACACCAGTTGGATTCAAGCTCCATTACAGCACAGTCCTCTCCATCAAGGTATTTATTAGAATAAGTCCCTGTCCAGTTGTCAGGCTCTTTACCAGTCCAGGATCTGGATAACAATGGAACAATAATTCTTTTTAAAAATCAGACAGTGACATTTTATTAAAAATAAATACATTTAAATGTAACCTGCTTTAAAAGCATGTCAACTAGATGTGTATAGAGCTATCATGACATTGCTTTATGGGACCTTCAAATTTACGCTGCTTTTCAGTGTGAGCAGTGAAATGTGAAAAGGACCTACATTAATGATGTATTGAGCTTTGTTCCATCTAACCAGCGCCAGTCTTTCTCCTTTACAGCATCAGTCAGCCCGATCCAGTAGTCCAATTTACCAAAATCAGGCTTTGATTTTTGTAAGAAATTCTATAATTAAAGATTTTCTGTGATTAATGACTAAGATTATCAGTGAGGCAGTTGATTGATTAAAGGCTTTAGACAACATATCCTGATTATCCAGGACTGAGAGACATTCAGCTACTCAAGACAGTAGATTAATTGAACTTTCCTCAACTGGTTGGTGTGATCTAGATTATCCTCAGTGTGATGAAGTGGTTAATCAGGATGTAGATATGAGTAGATATGTAGATATTGGTGTTTACTGAATCAGCGTATTTCTCTTTATGGTCTTAGATGTGTATCTAACTCTGAACTTTCTTCAACTGGTTACTGTGACCTGGATTATCCTCAGTGTGATGAAGCAGGATGTGGATATGAACCTGTTTACTGAACACCAAAATGAAACCAAATGACTCTGAGGGCTGACAATTCTGCCAATGCATTGATTAATAAGTCTTAATTGGAGAACTGTAAAGTACACAAGTGTTTACATGCTGCCCTCCTGCCCTGCAACACTAGACCCAAACCACTCATGCTTTGGGAATCCACAGGATATCTTTATCCCTGAATGCTCCGTTATCACACCTGTATCTCTCATTATGACTGTGTATTTAATCCTGCTTTCATCATTTCTCATTGCTAAGTACTTTACTGCCTTAGATGTGTATCTAACCCTGCTTCTTTTATGGGTCTTGGATTTCTGGACTACTTATTTGTAATATTTCCTAGTTATTGCTGTTTTGGTTTATACACTGTGAACTAGACAGCTTTAAGAGCCACTGACCTGGCCAACTTCAAATTGTTTAGAACTGCCACTGATGTCTCCTATAAAACATCACACCCTGTTCTGTTAACTTTCCTGAGCTAACCAAACTTGGAGAAATGGTTGATGATGATGGTGGTGGTGATGATGATGATGACAGTTGTATTAGGGAGGGAGCACATTGGTGCACTTTGATATTGTTGACTCATTTCTGGCAATTTACTGGTTCTTACTGGCTATGTGGTATTATGGCATGGCCTGATTTACCCTTTAGCTTTAATGGTTGATGCACCTTGGTGTATGTGTAGTTCTTTCTAATTAGAGTACACATAATAGAAAAGTCTATTATAAAACTCTAACAGCAATTTTGTTCTCACAGATACTGATAAAATCAAACAAATTAATATTAATAATTTACTAAATAGTGATAGTATGGATGACATACGTGTTCCAAGTCCTGAATGAATAGACAATCCCTGATTTTTTGTTAGTAAATTTCTAACATTCATGAGGTAAATGTCCATCAGTGAATAAGCATTATGGAGTTACATTACATTCACACATCATCATACCTTCTCCTTTTCACTGTTGATAATCACCAAATCTCCTCCCTCCATAACACAAGCATCACGACTCCTAGTCCAGGTCTTCTGATCAGCAGAGAAGTAGTAACACCTCCCACTGAAGAGCTTCCAACCCTTAGAACAGTTCACAGATATCCCCTTCAGAGCTGCAGCAGAACAGATGAGACGCTAATGAGATCAGAAACAATATGCAATCTGCTACAATACACAATATGAAATCCTGATGTGTACTAAGCTATTTTTTATAAATAAGCCACATTATCGATGTTCTTTGTAATGCTATTGTCACGTATGACCGTGCCCCCCTCCGTTAGCTGTCACTCCAAACTCCCTCGTGTCTGTGTTTCGTGCCTGTTTACCCCGCCCCGCTCGTTCGTCTCTGTGATTACCTTGTTTGTTACCACGCCCCGTGTTATTACCGTCACCTGCCCCTCGTTAGATTCCTTGTATTTAAGCCCCTGAGTCTCCCTTGTCCTTTGTCTGGTATTTTGTTTGTTTCATGTGGATGTTAACTGGTTATATGTTCATTGCTATACCTGACCGTTTATTGTTCCCGTCTTTTGGTTTCCTGTTTGTTCTTGTGTTCCCTCGTGTCCAGTATGCCCGTGTACGCCTGTTTTACTGACTGCCCTCCCGTTATGGACCCTGCCTGGCTTTCTGACGACGATTATGGTATTCCCTTCAATAAATCTCGCTCTTCTCAGCGATTGTGTCCGTCTCCTCGCTCCGTGGCGCGAGCCACGTTACAGCTATAAAAAAAAAGTTGAGGATATTGAGGCCAACCTATCATGATCAATCAGACAACACTTTTACAAATAATCACATAAATACATCCCCCTATGCAGTATTGTGATTATGCAATTTCTTGCATTATCAAAATAACTGAGAAAAATGAAAGAAAAAATGTGATTTGAAATTGTTCAGGGTCAGATTAATAAGTGGAAGTCTGTCATACAACACAAATTAAGGGAGCCCAACACCCAGAATCCTTTGCTCTGGCACCAATGTTCCTCCACCAACGACCTTCGTTCCATTTACTATTTGCAAAATATTGCCTACATCTGGAAAGCATACCGAGCATTTTTTTTATCAATCGTTGCTACTCTCGTCTTTGGATTACCCATCTGTTTTGGCTACCTGGTAGTGTCTGCTCTGTGGTTTCAGATCTAGACTGTTTTTGGATCTTTGCCCTCTGCTTTTCAGTGGCTTTACCTGTTACTGACTTGACCCTTTTCTGCCTCACAACAAATACAGTATCATTAGATCTCCCGTGTCTCCATCTGCAAGCGTCTGTAATTCTGGAAATGTCCGGTCCGTTATCCAGGCGCTGTTTGCAAAAGTCATAGAACAAAATACTTGCTTTGTGTGTTTATGTTGTCATTATTCCTTACTTTTATTTTGGTGATTTGGGATGCAGCCCCTTTTGTCACGACATCCACGTATCGTGAGTGAGAAATGAAAGAACGTCAAACGCTTTGAGGGTGACATGGAATCAGTCGGAGTAGGCCTACTGTACATGGTAGCCTTTGGCTATAAGGGCTTTAAAATTCTTGGACATAAATGAAGAATGGCAATGGGTAAAGAAAGTGGGTAAGAGATTAAAAGACACTGGAATGACCATATCAAACTTCACCCTGAACCTAACAGCCGGATGGGTTTGTTTAGTTTATGCTAGTTAAAACAGCTAATATATAAAGTATTGTTATGTTCCTTAACCTGTCCCTAAGCTTATCCTGGTATTGACTTGAGACTTGACTTGGACTTCAGCCTAAGGACTCCTGATTTGACTTGACTTTGGATTACGCTAAGTAAAGATTTGGTATCTGAAGTATGTTTTCAGAATCTTGTTTTCTAGTTGAGTTTGAATCTACTAAGGAAAAACTGGATCTCACCTTGAACACACTTCTGTTACAGAGGTAAAACTGAATCTCACCTTCAAGTTCTCTGGTCACGTTTTCCTTTTCCGCCTGCAGCTGCTCAATGGTCCTGTTTCTTTCTGGAAAATCAGGATGACACCTGCATGGTTAGTGGATGTGAATAACAAGGTAATGAGAACTAATGTTAAGAACAGTGTAACAAATGTGAGTTAGTGAACATAAACAATTAAGTGAAAGTAATGTTTCCTCTTTCAGAAGTTTATGTGCTTGCAAAAAAGTGAAGACATTTCTGGATTTGGATACATCAAAGTGAAACTCTTCCCAAGAAATAAATCTGTGTTGATTTAAACTGATACACAGATTAATCCAGCATTCATGCCTTGCCCGTTTGTGTAAAGAATGAATACTCCCAAAGCCAGAGTGGCTAATCGGGAGATTCGGGAGTATTCCCGATGGGCCGGCTAATGTCAATCTCTAGTTTGGGCCGATTGGGAGGGAAAAATTATTTTGGGCCGTATTTGGGCATGAAACTCCCGGGCTGAAAAAGGGGCCCACTCCGGCCCTGAATACTCCAGATGTCATGCTATATTCTCGGCTCCTTCCCTTCAGGCGTGTTAACGTAGTCCATGTCTTTATATACATATGTACATGTACATCGGAGCGCATGGCTGGTTGTGTATGCGTTCACTTGTTTCGTTAGTCTAATGCAGGGGTGCCCACACCTTTTCAGCTTGCGAGCTACTTATAAGATGACGAAGTCAAAATGATCTACCTACTCAGTGGCGTGCACACATAGACATCAGGTGGCGCTAAAGCACCACCAACTTTGCCCTTTATCAACGAAAGTGCCCTTTTGAAACTTCGTTTTTTTTTTTTTTTGGTTTTTTTTTTTTTACTATTATTATTATCATTTTACTAAGGTCGGTTTGAAATTATCTTTAGAAAACCTGAGGGATTAAAAACAATGCCCTGAAATGCGCCACCACCTCGCGCACACCCGACCTCTCTCTTCCTTTAACACCAGATGCGCTGCAGCAGCAGTTCAGTTCAGCGAGGTGAAGGAAGAGTCTTCGGCACAGCACACACGGTCACAGATAGACTTCTTCTCCCGTGCCCCACCAGCCAGGTCACATACACATCAAGTCAAATCGTACCGTTTGCCCTCTAAGCCCAACGTGAAATCATTTTGTTGTGCAGTAATTTGTCTCATACAGCACCAAACTACTAAGCATTTTAGCCGACTGGTCATCTGATAAACTAGTCGCTCTAGCCCAAATCAATGATAGATAACGTGAGGATGTCCACATACAAATAATTAAGGTAGAGTTTGCAAATCTATGTGTTAAGCTGAACGTCTTCTGTTGTATAGGTTTTGTTAGGCAACATAAATTAACACATTCATTTCTGAAAGAAGAAACGGGAAATTCCCCATTACCTGTGAAAAATGCCCATCTGCATTCATGTAATGACAACACTCAGTAGCCTATACAGTAACTCCTTCTGGTCTTAATTGTAGGCCTATATTGATTTACTAATTGCAAAATATATGCAACAAGGCCTGCAGACAGTGGAGGGTAAACAGAAGTTAACTGAAGGACATGACTGTATATAGTTAATATTGGATATGAATTATATCAGTCGGCTGCGTGACTTTTTTCCATTGAAAACTCACGTTTGGAGAATGTTACAAATAAAAGTCAAATTTCATTCAACATGTGCTTGTAATTTTTTTTATAATGAAGTGTTCCACGTGCGCTAAAAAGTGCCCTTCACCGCACGCCACTGAACCTACTATAAAAATGCAAGTTATTATTATTAGGGTACTATTTAATATTGTGTATTCTTTCTTTCCTTTTCCTTTTGGGATAAATAATGTATTTTATTTATTTATATTTATAAAGTAAAATATTGTATATTGTAAGCTAGTTGTAGCAAGAAACACTCGCAGTCCTCAATATCCTTGTCACGTTGAGGACCCCGGCCCCTCCCTTTTGGGCGTGTGTCAACGTTGTCTACGTGCTTTGTCTGCGTCAGTGGATATCCGTGGTTAGGGTTTTGTCGTGTGATTAATAAGTCTCACCTGTGAATCGTCTCGTGATCACGTGGGGCTAATGTGGTTTGTCTATTTAATGTGCGCTCGCGCAGTGTCCTGTGCTCGTCGTTGTCTAAGTCTGCACGTTGTGTGCCGTGTTCATGTTAATCGTGCACTGATTGCGCAATATCTGTGTAAATTAAAGAAGTGATCCGTCTCACCTGAGGGTCGTTTGTTCGTCTATATATGTCTTGTCTTTGTACCAGTTGACCGCTGGTTATTATATCCTTAATTTGGATCGACTCACGGGTTTTTTGGTTTGTGCACTTTTCATATTAAACCATCCATTTTCCCTGAGACTTGGCGTGATCGCTTCCTTTTCATTTCGCTCACCCTGCCCGTCACATTATCATCTTTCCGTCTTGGAAGGACTTCTTGTATTTAACAATTAAGTGACTCAGCCGAAATGATGCTTCTGTGGCTGCCTTCGCTTTTGTGGTCAGATGTGAGAAAAAGTACTGTTCGGACAACTAGGATTTTAGAATCCACATAGAATATGACAGTGAAATATAGTGAATATGACATAGTGAAACAAATCCTCCTTCCATAAGTTTTAGGTTTTAGGCTTCTTACTCGGACCAGCTACTGCACTCATATTTACACCATTTGTTGTATTTAAATAAATTGGAAGCTAGCTATGCTGCAAGGTAACTGAACAAGTTAGCGTGGTTTAACATGCATGTGTAGATTGTCTGACGTTCAGACGTCAGATTGGCTAGCATGTATGTCAATCAAAATACAACTGTCAGTGCAGATGGACGATAGCCTGTCATTCATCCCTTACTTTTTAATGTCCTGCAATCTACCCACACTTCCTTTGCGATCGACCAGTATATTGCGATCAACGTATTGGGCACCCCTGGTCTAACCTGGTCTAATGTGTTTCACATGGTGCTTGTTACGTTATGTGTATATAGTGTGTGTGTTTGTATTGTCCTGTGTTCATCTTTGTTTGAAGTCTGATGAATATTACGTACTTGTTAAATGTCGTTTCCAGACGCTGTGAGCATGTTCTACAACATTTGTAATAAAAACAACTTATTTGAACGCACCTTGGCTTCACATCCTCAAAACCCTCGCAACCGTGACACCAGATAGCAATTTTCCATTTGAAATCTAGGAACAAAGTTATGTCCCTGCTATTACAATATAATCTCACCTGAGATCTGATTGACCAAACTGGTCTCATGAGCAGAAAGATCCTGCTTTTCTTTAACCAGGTTTTCAGTGATTTCCTTCAGGTAATTTCCATTGTAGAAGACTAAACTACTAAAGCACCACATGCACCCCGACTGATTCAGCACTCACACCATGTCTTTGATAATTACATATGAACAAGATAAACAATAAAGTACTTTTACAAAATCTGACTATGACCAGATAACGTGTTTACTTTTAAGTTCTTAAGAAAGTCTTCAGGAAATCTCTATTCTGCTATAAAACGGACAGCAACAGCTGTCATAATTCCTCTTGTGCCATGTGGTTTTGTTTTTGTTTCTGCCTGGTGATGTGTCTGTGTTCTCCGCCCCTAATGTTCCTCACCTGTGTCTTGTTCTTATTAGTCTGTCTATTTATACTTCATTTAATGTTTGGCATGTCTTTATTAAGTTCCCTCAATTCCATGCATTTCATAATGTTTGTTTACCTGATAGACTATCAGTTTCAGTCTGTTTTTAATGTTTTTAAATTGGTCAGTGAGATTTTGAACAATTTACTTGTCCATCCTACTCCAGTGATGAGGGCTTCTTCACCTTATGTAGTGTTTTCTAAGAGGGCTGTCTTGTACGTTCAGCTAATGTTCATATTGTTATCTAGATCTAACCTTGAAGATCTGTGATCAGCATTTTCTTTTCTGCCTGCAGCTGCTCAACACTCCTGTTTCTGTCTGGAAAGTCACAACGACACCAACACATTAGTGCACATGACAATAATAATAATAATAATAATATGTTTATTTTATATAGCGCCTTTCTCAAACCCAAGGTCGCTGTACACAAATGAAAGGGGAAAAATACAGGGCTTAGAAAGAGCGGAAATATCGAGAAAAGAGGAAAGTCTTGAGTTGAGTTTTGAAAGTGGAGAGAGAGTCAGAGGAGCGAATAGAGGGAGGTAACGAATTCCAGAGGGTGGGGACAGCAACACTGAATGATCTGCCACCCATAGTAGAGAGTCTGTGTGGTGGGACGGAGAGCAAACCTAGGTTAGAGGACCTGTGCTGACGTGATGAGATATGAAGGTGGAGAAAGTTGGAGAGATAGGAGGGTGCAAGACCATGCAGAGATTTGAATGTTAGGAGTAGGATTTTATAGTGGATGCGTTCAGAGATAGGAAGCCAGTGTAACTGATGGAGGATAGGAGTGATGTGTGCAGACTTCTTTGTGGACATTAGAACTCTGGCTGCAGAATTTTGTATCTGTTGTAGGGGGCGAAGTGATTTAGCAGGTAGACCATAAAGCAGGGAGTTACAGTAATCTAGTCTGGAAGTGATAAATGCATGTACCAGGGTTTCGACATCTTTTAGTGAAAGTATGGGGCGGAGCCTGGCAATTTTGCAGAGATGGAAAAAAGCAGATTTACGGATAGAATTTATGTGTGGGATGAAAGTGAGAGAGGAGTCAAATGAAACGCCTAGGTTACGCACAACAGAAGACTGGGCAACCTGGATATTATCAACAGATAGACTACAGTTGGAGAGGGCAGAGATGGCTGACTTGGTGCCGATGATCATGAACTCAGTTTTAGTAGGATTTAGTTTGAGGAAGTTATTGTTTAACCAGTGAGTTATCTCCTGGATGCAGGACAGCAGTGTGGTAGGAGGGAAAGAGTCAGAAGGGTGGAGATCCAGATACAGCTGTGTGTCATCCGCATAAAAGTGATAGTTGATGTCGAAGGAGTGGATAATGTTACCAAGAGGAAGTAAGTATGTAATGAATAGTAGGGGACCAAGAACGGAACCCTGTGGTACTCCCTGGGTGACTGGGACAGAAATGGATTTGTGCTTTCCTATACTGACAAACTGAGATCTGTTAGTAAGGTAGGATGAAAACCAAGAGAGCACAGTGCCAGACAGACCAAAACTGGAGAGACGTGAGAGGAGTATTTTGTGATTAACTGTATCAAAAGCAGCAGGTAAATCAAGGAGAAGAATGACAGATGCACGCCCAGAGTCAGAGGACAGGAGCAGGTTATTCAAAACACTGAGAAGAGCAGTCTCAGTGCTATGTAAGGGACGAAATCCAGACTGGAATGTCTCAAAGAGATTGTTGGTGGTGAGAAAAGCCTGTAACTGTATGGCATATATTCCAAAGCAGAGACTTCATGTAGTTTAAGCAGAGTTAGTCTCACCTTCTTGTTGAAAATGACAGCTAACCCGCCACCTCTACCTGTTAGTCTAGGCGAACAAAAGTATGTAAATCCAGGAGGAGAAGCTTCATTTAGAAGCATAAAATCCCCCTGTGTCTGGGGGGAACAGCATATTCTCCGTGAGAAACAGCATATCCAGTTGCTTATGTTCAATTAAGTCGTTTAGTAGAGTAGCTTTGTTTGTGAGCGAACGGCAGTTAAATAAAGCAAGATTAAACAGACCAGATGAATCGGAGGATTGGGATGAGATAGTTGCTCGTGGGACAGGGCGCAAAACACTAGTGTCGACTCCACGGCTATGTTTAGGTTTATATTTCCTGTAGCCACGGCCATTTGTCCAAACAGCTGGGATACTGGCTGATAGCTGGAGCAGCCTAGGTCGAGTTTTACTTGATCGGTGTATGTAGCGCGGTCGGCGATTGAGTCCGACAGAGCGGCAGTAGTTGTATATGTCCGAGTCCAGACGGTAATGCGAGCGGAGAGAGCGCAGATCGTCGGATGTATATACAATCCTACAATCTTGCCCATCCGTCTCATGGAAAGCTGAGACCACATCCCCAGATCCAATAAGGCAGACGACTAAGCAGAAACACGGCAGGATTCATAGTCTTCAACCGAAACTCAAGTTCCCAACACAGCACTGAGGTGAGGGAGCCAGCACAGGAGCTGGATTGAAGACAGGGTGACGCGAACACAGCAGATATCAAAGGATTCAAGTCCACCGATTGGAAATAGGCAGTAGTAGTTATTGTAAAGTCCAAATAACCATAGGTTTGTATCAGGAGAAAGAAAAGAAAGTAAGAAGAAAGTGAGACCGGGAGGAAGCGGCAGCCAGACGAGCACAGTGTTCTCCAACCCGGAAGCCAAAGCGACGAGCGAATGCTGAAGGCAGCCATACAGCGATAAACAAACTATCAATCAATCAATACATGAACTTTTCACCCGTCAAAACAGACTGAAAAACAGTGACTGAATGACATGTTGGAAGGCCAAATTAGGAAGCTGTGGTGAAACAGAAAGCAGTGTGAAACTACATCCCAGCAGGACCTCCAGCTGGGGTTACATCATGACTAAAGCTCGGCAACGTGTCTCTCCTCACTGATTCAGGTTGGCTCTGCACTGCCACCAGTTTCTTCTGGGTGTAAATCATAAAAATGCTTCAGTTAACTTTTCACGGTTGGATTTCTCGCACAGACATGCCACATATGACAGAACAGGCTGCGCTTTCTTTTTAGAAATGAATAAAGTAAACAGGAAAAAAAAGACAGACATGATGCAAGACATGAATATTGCTCATGCGTTTCTATGGGAACTTCATCTTACCTGAAAGCAGACCGGTTAGATTGATGTTCTCTCTCTCCAGGTGAGTCATGTTCACCCGCAGGTCTGCAAAAAACAAAAAAAGAGAAAAGAGTTATCTGATATTATGCCAGTGTAGGTCATCTAAAAAGGTCATTGGATGTTTCCATGACATTGGGGTTAACCAGTCAAAACATCCGCTTACTTGACAAGTTATATTCACAGATATGTGTCAACAGTCTACATTTGTAGAGCTCAGATTCATGCACATTTACCAGGAAAAGTAGGAATTGGCTTTGATTGCAATTCATCTTTGCACTGCATCACTTTCATGGTGTTTCTGACACTGACCTGTCAAACTCCGAAGTACCCTTTCATGTGAAATCTGCCATAAAGCATCTGGGAAGAAGAGAGAGCATGTTTACATAACCAGAAGAGAAGCAGGAAGTAGAAGACGCAGAGATCATGGGTCCTGAGCACACTAATGTATCAGTATTTCTCCAGTAAAATAAAATATAAATTGGTTGCAGTGACAGATTATTGATAAGTGATTTGTGACTCACACAGCACTCCAATGATGGCCACCGCAAAGAGGAGAGCACACAGAGACGCCAGCAGCAGTCTGTCCTTCGCCCACGATTTGTTTGCTATGACCTTTGACCTTGCGCCATCTGAAGGGTCAGCAGGGTTAACTGCTCCTGGCAGATTAGAGGGGCTTGGACCAGCTGCCAGAAACATGAGGAATTACATCAATATATCATGTTTGATGCGTATAATTATCTTAACAGGCATAAAACTACCATAAATAGCTGTAGTCATTTTTTCCTCATCTTTTGTTTTTGCTGGGCCCATTCATGTTGCAAAAGGAGTGCCAACTATGACACAGAAGGGTCGTTGGAAGTAGTTTAAATGATACCCAATGGTAGTTGTGATGCTCGAAATATGAAGCACGACGAACGTCAACTGTGCAACACTGAACGTTTAATGAAAACAAACCTATTTCCAAAACACGTGAAGCTCTGTGCGGAGTGCAAACAGACAACACCTCTCACACAGGCACGAAACTTTAGACAAAGACGAGCACAAGACACTGCGCGAACGCACATTAAATAGGTGAATAACACAAACCCTTGTGATCTCGAGACAAGGCACAGGTGCTACTACGAACACGCTCACGAACAACCCACACCCACGGAAGTACATACATGGACATAACGACACGCAGACAAGGTAGCGGCACGCCCACAGGGAAGGGTCCGGAGCTGTGACCGTGACAGTAGTAATAGCAATACTTTGTCAAAATGAAGCTACTCAAGAAAATAAATACATGAATTTCATATGTTTTGAACTTACACAAGCTAATAAAATCTTAAATGTCATTACCCACACAATTAGGAAAAAATGTGGTACTGTATAAATAAAGAAATGCCAAATAAAATCCGGAAAATCCTATGTTCAGTTACACAATCACTTCTATTATCCATTTGATAAAAATATTTGCACACTCTATATCTGCCAATTGTACAACTCACCAAACGCGACCAAATGTTCACATGAATGTTTGCTGTGAGAGAAAACCTGAAGAACTAAAACTGGGGTGAACGCGAAAAGGGTTGTGTGGTTCACTATTTACTATTTACTTTTTTTTTTTGTGTGTGTGTATCAATACACTGACTTGATATTGTGTTGCCAAGTGCCTTTATTGTTTTAACAATAAACATTCTGTTATATGTTTCAGGAAACACTTAATTAGAAGAGTTGAACCAACAGCACATATTCACCACTAGGTGGCACATCCATTGCCACACTCAGGCCCCTGAGCAAGGCCCTTTGTGTCGAGTTCTTGAAAGGTTCTCCTAATACACAGGGGAAGATTTCAACCACAATCCTTTGTAACTCAGTTCCAAAGTAAGAAACAGGAATTGCCATTGGTGTCTTTTTTTTCTTTTCCTTCTGCCTTCCCTACTCCCCCTCCTTTCCCCTCCAGATATATATATATATATAGAGAGAGAGAGAGAGAGAGAGAGAGGGAGAGAGAGAGAGAGAGAGAGAGAAAGGGAGACTAACCTCAAACACACAGTCCAGATGCAGAAAGCAACAATGCCAGTGAAAGCAGAAGTGATGCTTTTAAAAGTTGCAGGGAAACTTTCCAAGACATCGATTGTTATTTGAGAAATTCTGTCCCTGCCTTTTACACGTTCCTTGCACTTCATTCTTTATTACAGAACCGTAACTATTACTAAGCACTGTATCGTGTGTGTGTGTGTGTGTGTGTGTGTGTGTGTGTGTGCGCGTGTACATGCAGTGTGTGCATATTTATGTGTACATAAATCACCAAGTGCAAGGCATTGCAAGATTGTTCAAGCAGTGATGTAGAAATGCCTGATTTATAAACCTCTATTTATTATCCACTATTGTAAAATGTTTAACTGTTATATAATGAAACTCTTTTTTTCTTCCATCCAGATTTGACACAGTTGAATGACTTGACAGAGACACAGAGACTCTTGGATGACTCAACATAACGGCATAGTTGAATGATTTTGTCCTCAGACACCAGGTGTTCAAAAATAATTTGATGTCACTACACTATTGCCAGTATCATCTAGAATCAGATTACAAGTGACAACTTCCTTTACAAAACAATTAGTTCAGAACAGAGCTTGGACAAATGAGGCTTAAAATATTTGCTCAGTGTAACAACTGGGTGTGTAAAAGTGTAACAGTCAGCCCTTTGAACAGATTTTCACATGAGAAATACCACAGAAATACTCCGATATTACTGATTAGGCTTTCAGAGAAGTACACAATGTCTTACTCTAGCACATGTATACAACTCGGAGAAATCTGAAAAAACTATATTTTGGGAAAATCAATTTAAACAGAATGAGAATGAAATGCAGTGTACCTATTTCTTTTTTTGTTTGGGGCGGGGGGGGGGGGGGGTCATTTAAACTAAAAGAGATTCTGTTAGATTAGAAACAGGAAATCCTTTATGCAATTCTGGGATGACTGCTACACCCTTTCTTGCACCCTTTAATGTCTTACATCATTGTGAAAACACTCGTTCTCATATGAGTTCTGCATAGTAAACTCCGAAATAAAGAGGAAGGTCGGACAAATATGAATTGCATCTGGTAGCACATTTCATACATTATCACCGCAACAGTAATTATAATTAGAGCTGACCTGACGCCAGTCTTTACATAGCCTACATGTTATATGTAATATATTTAATGGTCAACATTCTCCAATCCCTGTAATGGCTCCCTAAAGTGCCACAGTCACTGCCACACACACACACAAGTACACACACTGCTCCTTCCCTGTACCCTGCTCCTGATTACTGAACTCCTGATCACTCATCACCTTCACCTGACCCTCACTGTTCACTGCAGCATTCAAGGAAGATACATCACTGTGTTCTATAACCCCACTGAGTGTATCACTGCTGCTGTGTTTTGCTTCTCCAATGGAGAATATGCACTCCAAACTTGAGTCTTGCTTGTTCTCTTCTTGTTGCATTAATTCTTAACATTTATTATCAAATAAAATGAAATACATGTCTCAGATACATAAAATGTTCTGATTCAGAATTTTACATTTTGTGATATACATAGAGAAATCTAAACCCATGCAGACTGTATCCAAGTACATGGAAGTACGTCTAAGATCTAGCTCAATATAAGCACACGAAAAACACACAAAAAAACACCTGTACTGGAACTAATCGACTGGACACTAATTACAAACTTACCTGGACTGAAATATACAAGCAGGGTGTGTGAACAGTCATTATAAACTCACCTGGACGAGAACAGGCCAGCGTGGAGTACACAACCTCCTCGGTGGCAGCAGTAGAAGCTATTAAATATTAAAGAGTCTTGGATTAACTCTTGGATTTATATTTAAATCAAAACAATATTACACAGGCCAAATGTTTGGGGGGGGGGGGGGGGGGGCTGGTAGCGGGGGGATAAATGGACACAAATTAAGTATTATATCGTGATCGATCGCCAAGTATAAACACCTCCGCCGAGCAGAGCGTTGAGGAGCGATTTCGATTGGAGGATCGTGCTCTATTTTTTATTATAATTTTTTTTTGCTGGTGCAGCGTGTCGCGTGCCACTGATTATGCCTCGGCGTGCCAACGGTGGCACGCGTGCCATAGGTTGCCGACCCCTGATCTAGACCCTGTGAGCAACTTTTTTGTGTGTTCATGTTGCCATTATTCCATACTTTTGTTTCTGTGGATTGGGACGCAACCCCCTTTCTCATGACGCATCACAACATCCACTTATCATGAGCGGGAAATCTGAGAGAAGCGTGGAATACAATCAAACGAGGTTGCCATGGCTTCGGCTGGACTACCGTATATTGTATAGGGAGTTTAACATCCTTGGACATAACCGAACGGCAACGTATAAAGAATGTGGGAAACAAATTAAAGACGACTGCATCAAAATGCTTGGATCGTTATTTTTAGTTAACGCTAACCACTTAGTCGTCAATACAATATGTAAAATACACTTTTTTACATCTCCTGTTCCTAAGCGTGTCCAGGCATTGAATTGAGACTTTAATTGGACTCCAGCCTAAAGACTCGTGACTTAACTTGGAGTTGTATTTGGCGACTTTTGAACATGTGTTCCATATGAAGGAACAGGGGTGTGGGGTTGAAATGCATTTCACATACATATTCAGGGTTGCCAACTCTCACGCATTGAGCATGAGACACACGCATTTGACACACGCTCTCACGCCACACTTCCGATTTCTCACGCAGAGAAAAAAAAAACTAGTTTATTAACCTCTGGTCCACATCTATGATTCAATGAGTTACTAGTTCGCTCTGGCGCCAACCACCGGCGAGTTTACAGCCCGCCCGTCAACAATTTACGTTCAACATACCCCCCCTGGTCAACAATGTACACTCGCCACCCCCTCCAGGTTCAATCAAATCTCACTCCAAGTCATCTTGAAAAGTTGGCAACCCTGCATATTTAAATAACAATCATGTCCTGAAAGCTTTTTGTGTGAAAAAAAGAAATCAGCAAACATCAAATTGCACATCAACTGACAACCACCTGTATTGTTTGATATTCCACTAATCAGGAACCCTACTGATGAAAAGCAGTAAATATTTAAATATCGGCAACATTTTCCCATGAATTTCTTCCATATCACTTGCATCTCTATGCTGTGTTTCATTATTTTGCTTCCTGCAGTTTTCTTTAAAGAGCAAAACACTCACCTGTAGGAGACTCAGGACCTCCACGCTCCGTTTGCTTGTGTTTCTGAAAGGTCACATTTGAGTAGATGGTTTCCATTGAGGCCCTTTAAATGTGACCTATTCAACTGGTTTAAAAAGTAAAATTTACCAACGTACACTTAAGTCTCTTAACGCACTGATGGACTATAATGTTATAATTTCCTCAACCATTTTTAAATACCCTGAAGTGACTTGTGAAGTGACTTTGCGTGCATGCATATGCAAATTTGTTCCTTCCTTTTTTGTAATGCATCTCCCCTAGTTCCTCTTTTCACTATTACTACACTACAGAGTGTCCCTCGCCACCGGCCATGGTGGAGGCTCTCACTGCCATGGTTACAGCAAAGCTTCACTCTTTATCCTTTAGGTAATGTGTCATAGGCTGGCTGCACTCTGTTGGTGGTGTCTTCTTCACTGGTATGAACTCTCCCATGCAGTTTAAGCCATTCATTGTCTAACTTGTATCTAACTTGCCAATGTAGACTTAAATTCTGCATTATCACCTTATGATCTCACATTATCACACTTCATCATCACACATTATTATCAGCCGTCGTCACAAAGCAGCTTTACAGATATCTGAGACTGAAATGAGCTGAGCAAAGGTCAAGGGCATAAGGAAGAAACCTTGAGAGGAATCAAAACTCAGGGAAGGGCGAGGGTGCCATTCTCCTCTGGTTAACACTGGGCAGCACAATGGCAATTCTATGAACAAGAACAAATGAGAATAAGTAATAAGAACAAATAAGCAATGTAAGTCTATTCTGGGTTTCTAGAGGTCTTAGTCTGGGTTCAAAGTGTGTTGCTATGCCTGAAACCCATATGGCACAAGAATGTTTGCCCGAAGTGATGAAGAAGTGACTTGCTAGGATGATGGGAATGGGTCAAATTAGGGGCATATTGGGTGTTGGGATGAGTCACATTAGGGGTGTATTGGGGGTGCTGGGATCAGTCACATTAAGGGCGTATCGGGGGTGCTGGGATCAGTCACGTTAGGGGTGTATTGGGGATGTTGGGATGAGTCACATTAGGGGAGTATCAGGGGTACTGGGATGAGTCACATTAGGGGCGTATCAGGGGTGCTGGGATGAGTCACATTAGGGGCGTATCAGGGGTGCTGGGATGAGTCACATTAGGGGCGTATCCGGGGTGCTGGGATGAGTCACATTAGGGGTGTATCGGGGGTGTTGGGATGAGTCACATTAGGGGCGTACCAGGGGTGCTGGGATGAGTCACATAGGGGCGTATCAGGGGCGCTGGGATGAGTCACATTAGGGGTGTATCCGGGGTGCTGGGATGAGTCACATTAGGGACGTATCCGGGGTGCTGGGATGAGTCACATTAGGGGCGTATCAGGGGTGTTGGGATGAGTCACATTAGGGGCGTATCAGGGGTGCTGGGATGAGTCACATTAGGGGCGTATCAGGGGTGTTGGGAGGAGCCAGTGCAGCAGAGATGGGTTGAGGCTGTATTATACTATTGGGTGTCAGTTAGGACTCTATCGAATCAAATCAAATATATTTGTATAGCGCTTTTCACAACACATGTTGTCACAAAGCGCTTTACAGGATTTACAAGGTTAACAATACTATGGGTCCAGAACCCTAATGAGCAAGCCAAAGGCGACAGTGGCGAGGAAAAACTCCCTATGATGGTGGGGAATAGGAAGAAACCTCTGGAGAACCAAGACTCAAAAGGGAACCCATCCTCCATTGGGCGGCCCGTTAACACACGAATTACACAAAATACAGACAAATACACAAGTCACACACAAATCACACAATCAGACTAAGTAAAAGGTAAAAATTAAAGTTCTTGGCTTTGATATTGTCACTGTAAATGTCTGTTGATGAACGCCAGGCTTTCATTCCGTGTCGGAGCAGTGATGCTGGTATTGTAGGCTCCGACTGCAGTGTTACTCCCCAGGTGAACCTCAGAGAAAAGATACATGATGTGGTGAATATGTAACAGATTAAGGGGCGTATCAGGGGTGCTGGGATGAGTCACATTAGGGGCGTATCCGGGGGTGCTGGGAGGAGCCATTGCAGCAGAGATGGGTTGAGGCTGTATACTATTGGGTGTCAGTTAGGACTCCATAGCAGGGGTACTCAAATAAATTTGTCCGCGGTCCAAATCGGGGGTGGCAAACGTAACACTCGTGACGGAGTGTTTTGTCAATAGCCCTGAAATAAATGCTCAGGTTTTTTTTTTTGGTCCGTATCCAGTTAATCAGGAATGAGATTGGGACCGGACAGGACTGCGTTCGGGTCCGGATCCGGACCGCGGTCCGCCAGTTGAGTACCCCTGCTCTATAGTATGTAAGGATGGACTCTGGCAGATCTAGCTATGCCACAGAGCCAGAAGGAGACATGATGGCTCCCTGGGACATCAGCACTCCGCTGATCTCAACAAACTTGAGAAACATAAAAGAGGTGAAGTGACAGGATCATGACATCCCAGTTTACCAAAACTCTCACATCCCACAAAACCCCAGATCTACACATTCATCTAAGACAGGGGTCGGCAACCTATGGCACACGTGCCACCGTTGGCACTCCGAGGCATAATCACTGGCACGCGGCACGCTGGACCGGCATCAGCAAAAAAATTAATATTAAAAAACAGAGCACGATCCTCCAATCGAAATCGCTCCTCAACGCTTTGCTTGGCGGAGGCGTTTATACTTGGCGATCGATCGCGATATAATACTTAATTTGTGTCCATTTACACCTCATAACAATTTACACTCACCAACCCCCCCCTCCCCCGGTCAACAACTTTAAACTCGCTAGTGGCACACTCATTGACTGGACATGTTAAAGTTAGCACTCCATGTCTCAAAGGTTGCCGACCCCTGATCTATTGGCGCATTTCCACTAGGGCCTGCTTGGCGCGGTACGGTTCGATACGGATCGATTCGCAACGGAACGGTACGGTCGCGTTGTGTTTCCATTACAATGGTGGACCACCACAATGTGGGTGGAGTCACTGTTGGCGCGCGGGTTGTAGTGTCGTGACATCATTTGTATGCGACCACAACACCGGTCGATGCCCCTTAACACATACCATTATTTATCTTTATCTTCATTATTGTATGTGGTTGCTCTAATTATTGATAATAATTTGGTATTACTCAAACAGGCTGAACACACCCTGCATAAAAAGCATCAGTCATACAATCAAATGAAATCAAACTTTATTATGAAATATGGATATTTAAAGTACAACATATGTAAATAATATAGTTATAGTTAAAAAAAGTGCAAAAAGCAAATTACCTAAAAATAACGTATAGCTTTATATGAAATAAATATCTATAGTACTACAAGCAACATTTTGTGTGCTTTTACTGGCGTCTGTCTCGCATGGTGTTCGCCAAGCACCCCGAGGAAAGCCCGGTTGAAGGAAACATTTTCCGCCAACTCCGCTCACCTCGTCAGTGGAAGGGGAATCTTGAACGTAAAAAATAACAAATATTAAACACAAGCATTCCCGTGAAAGCAACAACAATATAGCGTAACTGCACAAAATGTGTAGCACGTCATCGCTGCTCATGCTGTGTTTATGGCTACAGCTAACTAGCAACTAGCAAGGCTAAGAGCTAGCTATTGTACAGTAGTGACGGTGGTGGTAACATTAACTACAAACACAGCTCTAAATTCCTGCGTTTACAACAGATGCGTTCATATTACGTTCATATTACATCTTTTACGAGCCTAGTAGTAAAACTGAAATCACAATACACTCACCATTCTCCGTGGCCTCCAGCACCAACATTGCCGTGTCTGTCCAGCACATTTTCTCTTCCGTTTCTGGCTGGCCGGTGACCGTATATGACATCCATTTGCTGGAACCATTTCCAGTCTTTGTGGTTTGCTCCGCTGCGTCCGTTATGGTCCTTCACCGCCCGGTAATCGCTTTTAAGCTTTTTTAGCTTGGACCGACCAGCACTGCTGAACGGACCGCTGGTAGCCATGAGTGGCCATTAGCGTGGAAACCTCGCTAAAAACCTTTACATTTCTAGTGGCCCCGTCCAGTTCGCCCTGGATTTTTTGATTGCTGATTATTAACAGAAAGGTTTGTACCTCGGCGTTTGACCAGGGAACAGACTTCACTCCTTGGGTTTTAAAAATGGCTGAGGAGTCCATAGCATAGCGGAGGAGTCGCTCTCCTGACGCAACCTGTGACGACACTCCCTGGCCAATCAGTGTCATGCTGTTCCTCCACGTCACAGAACTGTACCGCTTCGGAACGGTTAGAACCTCGAGCGAGTCGGTACGAAAATAGTACCCGAAAGTACCGGCTAACTGGGAACTGGTACTAATGGAAACACTCACAAACCGTCGCGAATCGAACCGTACCGCGCCAAGCAGGCCCTAGTGGAAATGGGCCATAAGATAAGAAGTAAGACGTTTTCCGACTATATAAACAGTCTAGGCTTAAATACTGAGATTGTGTCTGAATCTCAAGAAAATGGTAGGAGCTTTATTCCATATGGCAGGAGCTTTTATAGGAAAAGGCCCTGCCTCCTGTAGTATGAATGAAGTTCAATTCATATAGCACCTTTCAAGTAACCCTGGGTCATTATTAACATACTGAGCTTTTACATCCACACCAGTGAGAAGAGGCAGCCAATTTCACACAGCATACTGTCATCTACACATGTCAGCAGCACTTAGAGGACCTAATCAGGTCAGGGAGGGGAGAGAGGACAACACCCATGAACAACATCCACCATTGGACATGCAGACACACAGGCCATTTAATTGAATGCTAATTAACCTAGCCTCTGTGTTTTTGGACATTGGAAACCCACACAGACATGGGAAGAACATAGAAACTTCACCTAAATGGAGACCTGAACCTAAGATCCTAGCACTCAGCAGCACACCACCCAACCATGCTACCCTGGTGGAGTTCCTTATACAAGGTACCAACAATGAGGCATCGTACTCATGGCTGTCTGTGGGCCTAGTGGAAGATAAAAGAACATTTTCCAACATCCGGTGTCTGATGTCCTTTACACTTTCCTCCATAATATTAAGCTGATATTGGTCTTCTGGATGAGACAATATCATGAGTATCCTGAGTGTTATCATATCAGTAGAAATAGCAGTTTTTTCCTCACTTTCCATTTTCCTTTTGTTCGTGTCTGCCTGTGTATTGTTCATTTGCATAATGAGAGTGTTTTTAATGATGCTCTTGTGGTGAGGAGCTGAACACGGTAGAACAGGGGTGTTCAAACTTTTTGCAGTGAGGGCCAGATTTGGTGAGATGAACATGTGTGGGGACCATCCATTCAGCCTGGCATTCATGGTGGGTAGGGCTGGGTATCGATTCAAATTCCAAGAATCTATCCGATTCCGATTCTGAAGATTAAGAATTGATTTATTTCGATTTAATCCGATTTAATCGATTCGATCCGATTCGATCCAATTCGGGGTTTAGTGTTATTAAAAATGTATTTATTTGAGCTGTTTCCTGACTATGTACAGAAGCAACATGTTAAAACTAGTATTATATCAATATTAATCAGCAAATAGTTACTGGTAGTTGGTAGTTACTGATGGCTGGAAGACTGGTGAAAAGGGTAATCATAAATCTACCTTCAAGAAAGGTAATCCAGGACAATAAACAGAGGACATCTTTGAGGTGTCTATATCTGCAACAGTGGACTCCTACTGGGACACTAACCAGTGCATTATTATTATGATTGAAATAATTAAGAAGTCACCCAAAAGCTGTTGCTACCAAATGCATTTTTATTTTAAAAGTGCTCACACTTAATAAACTGAAAGTATAAAATGTAAACGTGTATTTTTCTTTAAAGTAAGAATATAATAACAGAACTGTTACGTTACGGTCCCCGACCCCTCCCTGTTGGGCGTGTGTTAACGTTGTCTGCGTCTACTCGTCTGCGTATCTCCGCGGGTGCGGGTGCGTCTTGTGATAATCCTCACCTGTAGCTCGTCTCGTCATCATGTGGGGTTTGTGTGGTTTGTCCATTTAATGTGCGTTCGCGCAGCGTCCTGTGCTCGTCGTTGTTTGAGTCACACATGTTCTATGTAAACGTGTTTTATGTGCGCTGTCTGCGCTTCGGTAAATGTAATAAACGTAACGATTTGGAAAGTGCAAAGGATTCTGTCTCGTCCATCGCCTTGCGCCCAACGTTACAAGAGAATTTTTAACTTTTTTAAACTGTAAAAACACTGGGTAAACTGTCAGTGACATGGACTAAATGTAAATAGTCACTGAAACTGGATAAACTGTCCTTCTGTTTTTAGATTGCCGATTTGACTATCGTCGTTACCGTCACTGTCCATCGCCATGTTGTTTTACAGTTAGTTAGACCGAGCACGCCTGCGTGAATTCAGTGACGAGGCGGGGGTAAAAGTTCACTAAAAAATCGATCTTTGGATGTACGAATCGATAATCAGATCATCATATGCGAATCGATTCTGAATCGGAAAATAGATTTTTTCAACACAGGCCTAATGGTGGGGGGAGGGGGGCAGCAGTGTACTGGGCAGTGTATAAAATATTATAGTATACACTGCCACCTTCTGGTGAAAATAAAATACCTTTTTTGGAGTCTACCACCATCTTCTGGTGAAATATAAAATAGCTTTTTTAGAGTCTACTGCCATCTTCTGGTCAAATATAAAATAGCTTTTTTGGAGTCTACTGCCATCTTCTGGTCAAATATAAAATGCTGCGATAAACTGGGTGCGGGCCAGAAAATTTGAATGTGAGCCGCATTTGGCAATAGAGTCAACAGAGGCTGCGGTTCAGTGAAAATTTTAGCATTTGCCCCGCAAGCCGTACTTTGGACACTACCAGGTAGGAGCCACTGGAGGGTCCTGTTTTCAGACACTGGTTAATTTGTTCATTTGAGCCCTTGCTACATGCTTACCAGGGGCGGACTGGGGAGAAAAAGTGGCCCGGGAGTTCCTGACAGACTGGTCCACTCATATATATATATATATATATATATATAATGTATGTATGTGTATATATACTGTGTATGTATATATATATATATATATATACACAGTATGTATATATATATGTGTGTGTGTGTGTGTGTGTATATGAATCTACACATGGCACATAGTGTATATTGGCACGTATACATGGCACGTAGCGTTTATTGTCATATGGACAATATTAATTCCAGCAAATAATATGATTACAAAGCCACATAGTGGCTTTTAAATAGTCCATCATAAGACCACCAAACCACCAAAAAGTTGTTTTACACAAAGTGCATCCTAAAGAACAACCTACAACTCTAACGTGGGTATTTCTTCCTCTTACCTATTTGTGGTGGTTAGTTTTAATCTAAGAATTTCAATAGCTTTAAAAAAACAGTGCGCAATGCTCTGGAACCTTTAAGACCGCCACTTGCGTCCGTGTTAACCGTGTTAAGGTAATTTGTACATGGTGCCTTAGACGTTGCAGAGGCAACAGCAGTACATTTAAAATAACATGTTATCTACAATTTAAACTGCTGTATGTTTTCGTAGTCCGGCCCGGATTTTCTGGGACAAGTTGGTTTTTTTTTCTGATCTCCGCTGCATACCGTCAGCCCGCATCAGCTGGCCCAGTCCGCGGCCCGGTCCAACTCGTTCATGTATTTACAGGCTCAGTCCGCGGCCGCACAGGTTAGTCTGACTGGAGCGGGGGAGGTAATAACACCATTAAACAGCAGCGTGACTACGAGCCGGGGCCGCAGTGCACGGCAGTGGCTCCTCCACGAGCCGAGTTAAACCACTGGCGGCCAGCGGCCCGGCGGCCCACCGGCCCACTAACCCAGTGGTTCCCAAAGTGGGGGGCGCGCCCCCTAGGTGGGGCGCGGAGCTATTGCAGGGGGGGCGCGGAGCTTGAAAGTAAAACGTGCACATGTGTCAATATTAGGGATGCACCGATTCCGATATTAATATCTGAAAAAATTCTAGATCGGGTATCGGTGACAATGTGACCGATCCATAAAAACAGATCTATTCAGTCTAGTTCTATGCTTATATTGCTTGCTTTTCGGAGTTAGTTCAACCTTAATACTCGTGCTGGTGGTATTCCACTTAGTCCGTTTATTTGCTGGTTGACCAAAATAAACCTGGGCTCCAGCAATACTTCACTGTTCATGCATGAACTGGTGAGTTGTCCAAATCTCATTTAATGCGTTACTTACAGAAATGAAATAAAGAGCAGTGGTCTGACTCGGCAGAAAGCTAAAAAAACAACAATATTCCATACGCGCACGCAACTCGCTCCCTTAAAGAGACAGTACACATATTTCTGGCCGTTACATGCTTTGTGCTCTGCGTGATGTCTGCGCTTGCAAACTAGCCGCATATGTATTGCTGTTTCCCTTATTTCATCTCCTTATTTATTTTAAATTATATTTAGAATTCTTGAACCATTTAAAAGGTTTCTTGCAGTTTATTTTTTTCATGTTTGACCAAAGTTGTGAACCTATTGTTTTTGTAAGTTTTCAACACATCCCTAGTCAATATGGGGGGGGGGGGGGGGGGGTGTAGGGGGGGCGCAAAAAATATTCTCATCTACTAAAGGGGGGCACGGCAGAAAAAGTTTGGGAACCACTGCACTAACCCATCGGCCCACCGGGGAAATCCCCGGTAGCAATGTATGCCAGTCCGCCCCTGATGCTTACCATGCAGGTGCTGTTGAACTGTGATTGCACTTCCACTGGGTTGTAAAGGGGTTGTTGAACTTGTTTTAGTTCCATTGTGGATTGTAAAGGGGATTCATGAATTGTGATTTCAGTTCCATTTGGTTTAAATAGGGCTTGTTGAACAATAGCGGCTTTTTTATACGAAAATTGTCGCAAGGTAAATCAGGCTCCCAGGAGCTCACATCCTCGTTGTGAAGCGATTAGTGACATTTGTCTTGCTAATGACATGGTACGTGTTTGAAGCGCAGAGGCCTGCCCCCGTTTCCACAGAAAACATGTATAATACTGAAAATACCTAACGTGAAGGCTGCATGGCAAGCTCATCTGTATAGCTGACACAGATTCAAGAAGGGATTCAAAAGTTACAACCCGTGAACCTATGCTACTTACTTTATAGCGCAAATGTAAAGTTATTACTTATGCTAAATAGCAATCATTTGGTTTGAATCACTCTTAACACAAAATGTCCTAATTGTGAAATAAATCTTGTATTTACAGTACGTATATTGCAATGACAAATTCACTGAATCCCACTAAAGATTAAACAAATATATATTTTGAACAGGAAACTTTTAGAATACACCACAACAAATGAAGGTTAATTTGTTCCCTTTTGAATTTAATGGATATTTTAAATACTTTTAGAATTACTAGAGACTCTTTTATAAGCAAGAAAATTAGAAGAGAAGAAGAAACTAGTACATTGAAACCAGTAAAATGCAATCCCTGTCTCGAGGTAAAACCCCATGTCAGGAAGTAGATTAAGACTCTGGCTGACTGGTTAACACACATAAACACATCACAGACAGTTGAAACCTCTGTGACTGAAACCACTCCCATATGGGTCTCTCTTGATCTGTTGATCTCACATGTTTCAAACTGGCCATCACTTTCAGTTCTGTGTTAGTAGCAGAGCTAGCCCAGATGTGTATATGGCCCAGTCTTTTGTCTTTTGTGATGCCTTTCTGAATTGCAAAGCTAACACAGATAGCATCACTGTGTGGTAACAGCATCACTGTGTAACAGATTTAGCATCTGTTCAATGTAAATATTTTTTTTATTTTGAGAATTGCATTGTGGGACTCTATCGACCTCAGCTGGGGTGCCTTTCTGCATGTCTCCACTCTCCCCATCAGTCTTATTTAATTCGCTAGTCTGCATTCTTTGTGTGCTCTACATTGCCACACTGTTCAGGCGTCTTGTGTTTGCATGTCACTTTGCGTGGCTTTATCTCTACCTCAGTCCCATGTGGATGTGGGTTAATGCTCATGTGTGTGTGTGGTTGTGTGTGGCTGGTTGTGTGTGGATGTTTAATGCTAGTACACTCGTTCAGATCTCCACTGGGTAACATGCTGTACCCCTCACACTGCTCCATCTGCCCTCATAGAATGGTTTCAGCCACAGTTTAAATGCATTCATATAAATCAGTAACCTGTAATACAGTATGTTTAAAAGACACCAGTAAATCATCTGTGTGTCTGCAAAATATAGGATACAGACTTCTTGTGACGAAGTGATTCTCTGTGATGTGTTTAGTCATGCATAAGCACAGAAGCTTGTTTTACCTTTTTAAGACATGAGCCAAAAAGTTGCTACCTAGTCATATATTCATATTTCTGGCTCTAGATCAGGCTTTACAGTAGAGATCAGACTGACAGCAGAAATCAGGGTGAAAGCAGTAAAAGCATATTTGCCAGGATGCGTGAGACCTGAGAACCCTGCAGTTATCTGGAGTGGCACCTGGGGGCTCCAATCAGATTTCAGGGGGGGTCCAATGCTACCCCGCCCCTGCTTTGGCTCCGCCTATGGCTCCAGACATTTTGCCTTGATCACACAGTTCTCTTAATCACACCCAGGGCGTTCGTGACCTGCTCATATTAAAAATCAAACCTCTCACAACCGTGTCTTGGGTATTTGGTATCTTTACAGATTGTCTGTGGTGTATAGTGACTCTCTATATATATTGTCTATATACCTAACTCTCCATTTAGCCCTCAAACTGTGCCAAACTTCAGTTGCCTGTTATAATAGAGTACAACTTGCTCGAGCGACCTTCACATATTAGAACAATTCAGTGCCCATTCCTGGAAAAAGGACAAAAAAGTTTCTTTTGTGTCCACAAAAAGAGAAGCTCAAATTGAAGATGAAACTCTCATACACATACACAGGAAGTGCTGTGTTTTTTAACACATTTTGCTAGTCAGTCAGTGTGTGACAATATGGAGTTCAGGCCACTTTCTCAGTTGCTCCGTGAGTAAATAATCGTGTTATGTGTATTAGGTCTTCAATACATTAAGTGGTAGTGACTGAAGTTACTGATATATATCTGAGGTTTCTGAAGACATGTAGATTAGACATGTACGTACATTAGACATATGTGGAAAAGTTTGACAAGAAGTAGTTTTAGTTCCTTGTGGTCCTTATAAAATTTAAAACCAATTCTTGATCTCTTTTAATCTTTTTCTGCTCAAATTATTAAAACAACAACCAAGCTGACATTTTGGCAATCATATTTCAGACTTGGTTGTTCTGAGGAATATATTTTATGGTGGAAATACCATATTCATTTTTCATAAACCTGAAATACTCAATATTGCATACTGTATATTTTTTGTTGTAACTTGTTAATATTTTGGGATGATGGAGTTTGTGAACCACCAGTAAAGGGATGGTCAGTGTACACAGTTCTGTTTAACAGTGTTATAACAAACCTGTGGATTGCCAGAACAGTCGTGGGTCAGGATGGAACATGTAAAAATGATTATGCATGATTAGGATGAAAAATTATTATGATTTTTAGCTGTTTAAATATTGTATTTGCTTTCACTGTGTTTTAGATAAACTGGATGGCTGTTCTTACTTATGTTGCCTGTAGAGTCTAAAGCACATTATTCACTTTCCTCTTTCTCTTCCCTTTTTAGTGATGCTTTCTCTTGCTCAATCTGGTCTTGCTCAAGGTGATTATTATATACAATTTTTGTACTTTTTTGTATGTTTGGCTTGTATAGGTGCCAAACATGTTGTTGTATTCTGCGATTGAGAAATTCAGAAATTGAGAAGAGAATGGTTTTAGTTTAATACTCATGTATGTTTGATTTTTGCATCAGACGTTTCCCCCATTCTGAGTGCAGACCCTCCAGGGCCTCAAATATTCAGTGGAGAGACGGTCAAACTCACATGTCTCATTCCTGGATGGAGGGTCTCTGCCTGGAGATACTACTGGCAAACAAATGGCCAAAGAGTTCACTCTTCTGATTTAAACTATTACATCATAAGGGACCTAAAAGAGCAAAGTCACACATACAAATGTTATGGAACAAGTGACTATGGAGGTTCTCAGTGGAGTAATGAAGTGACTCTTACAGTGATAGGTACATCTCTGGCTATACATGTCTGCAATTCAATCAGAACAAATCAAATTGTCCTTAAAATGCCAGACATGTTTCTATTTTAACCAGCTATAATGTCATATGGTGTGACTCTACAGAGAGACCAAAAGCGACCCTGTACCCAGTGCCTGATAGGAAGGCATTCAGTGGAGAGAGAGTCACTCTGACATGTGTCATACAAGGAGACATGGGCAGTGAGTGGAGATATATGTGGAGTAAGGAGGGATACAGTGAGAACCCATTTCACTCTTCTGGTGAGAAAACAGAATACTCGCTCCATGTTGTGGAGTCTGACAGTGGTGTTTACACCTGCAAAGGACAGAGGAAACAAGACTCCCAGAGCTCAAAGACCAGTGATGCTGTTAAACTGACTGTGTCAGGTGGGTGTGTTATGTAGGGATTGTGTATGTAATGACTGTAGTAAAACATCTATGGCATGTATATGAACTCTGCCACTTTATGTCCTGAACCATTTGATTAATCTCCATCAGCAGTGAAACCTAAACCTGAACTCACATCCAGCCTTCAAGGAGCTGCACTGATAGGAAACCCAGTGACTCTGTACTGTAAGCTGGAGCAGTCTGCTGGGTGGAGGTTTTACTGGTCCAAACACACACAGAACCCAGAGAATGAGACCAGCACTGAAACCAGCTCCACCACCATCAGCTCAGTGACGCCCTCTGATGGAGACCAGTACTGGTGCAGAGCTGGAAGAGGAAACCCAGTCTACTACACACACTACAGTGATGCACTCTGGGTAAACATTACTGGTAAGGATGTTTCTGCTAAGTGATGGTACATGCTGATGAAGATCTAAACATCACACACTACAGTGATGCACTCTGGGTAGACAGTAGTGGTGAGTTACAGTTAACAGTCCATAAGTATAGCATTGTAGAAAACAGATGGTGTTTATTAACTGTAGAACATTTAGAAAACAGATTAATTTAGTGAGAGTGAGGAAAGGTGGAATGCAGACATTATGATGACATTTATGAACTGTTAACCCAAAATCATCATTAAAATTATAATTAGACATGACAACACAGGGGACAGAAATACAAGAAACTGAGAAACAGCAGCTGATATAAAGTACAGGGAAACACAACATGTAAATACACTGTTAAATACGGAAAACAAAAGGAGCCGTGAGAACAATAAAGAGTGTTTAAACACGAAGGGCAGAGCAGAGGAAGAATCAGCACAGGACAATGTAGCACATACACCATGGGAACAACAACACAGGACCACGTAGTACATACACCATGGGAACCACAACACAGGACCATATAGCACATACACCATGGGAACCACAACACAGGACCATGTAGTACATACACCATGGGAACAACAACACAGGACCACGTAGTACATACACCATGGGAACCACAACACAGGACCATGTAGTACATACACCATGGGAACCACAACACAGGACCATGTAGCACATACACCATGGGAACCACAACACAGGACCATGTAGCACATACACCATGGGAACCACAACACAGGACCATGTAGCACATACACCATGGGAACCACAACACAGGACCACGTAGCACATACACCATGGGAACCACAACACAGGACCATATAGCACATACACCATGGGAACCACAACACAGGACCATGTAGCACATACACCATGGGAACAACAACACAGGACCATGTAGCACATACACCATGGGAACCACAACACAGGACCATGTAGCACAAACACCATGGGAACCACAACACAGGACCATGTAGCACAAACACCATGGGAACCACAACACAGGACCATGTAGCACATACACCATGGGAACCACAACACAGGACCATGTAGCACATACACCATGGGAACCACAACACAGGACCATGTAGCACAAACACCATGGGAACCACAACACAGGACCATGTAGCACAAACACCATGGGAACCACAACACAGGACCATGTAGTACATACACCATGGGAACCACAACACAGGACCATGTAGCAAATACACCATGGGAGCCACAGCACAGGACCACATAGCACATACACCATGGGAACCACAACACAGGACCATGTAGCACAAACACCATGGGAACCACAACACAGGACCATGTAGCACATACACCATGGGAACCACAACACAGGACCATGTAGCACATACACCATGGGAACCACAACACAGGACCATGTAGTACATACACCATGGGAACCACAACACAGGACCATGTAGCACATACACCATGGGAGCCACAACACAGGACCACATAGCACATACACCATGGGAACCACAACACAGGACCACATAGCACATACACCATGGGAACCACAACACAGGACCATGTAGCACATACACCATGGGAACCACAACACAGGACCACGTAGCACATACACCATGGGAACCACAACACAGGACCATGTAGCACAAACACCATGGGAACCACAACACAGGACCATGTAGCACATACACTATGGGAACCACAACACAGGACCATGTAGCACAAACACCATGGGAACCACAACACAGGACCATGTAGCACAAACACCATGGGAACCACAACACAGGACCATGTAGCACATACACCATGGGAACCACAACACAGGGCCATGTAGCACATACACCATGGGAACCACAACACCAGATATTAAATGTTGACATGGAGATTGAGGTTTATCTTGTAAATTTGTGAAGGTTGTGACAAGGACTGTGACTTACATTTCTTATGATAAATTACAATAGGGTGGCATGGTGGTGTGGTGGTTAGCACTGTCGCCTCACAGCAAGGCGGTCTGGGTTTGATTCTCGGTCTGGGCTGCTCTGTGTGGAGTTTGCATGTTCTCCCTGTGCCTGCGTAGGTTTCCTCCGGGTACTCCGGTTTCCTCCCACAGTCCAAAGACATGTGTGTTAGGTTGATTGATCACTCTAAATTGCCTGTAGGTGTGCGTGCGTGCGTGTGTGCGTGTGTGTTGGCCATGCAGTGGACTGACGACCTGCCCATGACCCTGCCTTTGCCCAGAGATACTGGGATTGGCTCCAGCCCCCCCGTGACCCCGACTAGCGTGATTAAGCGGTTCAGATAATGGATGGATGGATGGATGGAAATTACAATAGTGTGTGTGATAAATGAAATTATGTTTCTGCAGTGCGTCCAAAAGCAGTGGTCATCTTGATACCTGATGAACAGGTGTTCAGAGGAGAGAATGTCACTCTCAGATGCAACATACAGGGAGGAGACTATAATTGGACCTACAGGTGGTTTAAGGATGGTTCTAACTTATTCTCATGGGATACCTCACAGACATTCAACATCAGGTCTGTTACAGAGGCCTACGGTGGCAAATACACCTGCAGAGGAGAGAGAAGTGACTCTCAGAGCTCAGACACCAGTGATGCACGTACACTGACTGTATCAGGTGAGTCTGAATGATAAAAAACATTAAAAACAGCTATTTTACAGTCTTTACAAGGTTGTTATTATTTGAAAAACTCCTCATTACATATTGTGTTGAAGATGACATGATGCTTAGCTTTGTGGATAAATACATTTGCAGGTTCATTCTATCTTAAATTTCCCTTTTAACAGCAAAACCTCAGGCAGTACTGAGCATGTTCCCACAGAGCTGGCTGGCTGAAGGAGACCCAGTGACCCTAAGCTGTGAGGTTAGAGGCTCCTCTACAGGCTGGACGTTCAGCTGGTACAGATATGAACACACACTCCTCTCAGACAGCATCAGAGGAGCTGGAGGATCATACACTGTCAGCTCTGCAGCTGTTAATCACACTGGAGTTTATGTGTGCAGAGCAGAGAGGGGAAAACCAGCCTATCAGACGCATTACAGCAACCCACAGACACTGTGGGTCACTGGTGAGGAAATGTTGCAAGAACAGTCAGTTTAAAAGTGTGTGTTTGTGTGTGTGTGTGTGTGTGTGTGTGTGTGTGTGTGTGTGTGTGTGTGTAGATGAAGAAACATATAAAATGAAGAAAAACTCATTAATTAATATGGACAATTAGACAATTAATGCTTCATTTTCATTTTGTATATAGATTCTTACATATACTCTCCAGAATGTAGAAAAAAATTGACTTCTAATGTTTTTTATAATCAAATTAATAGTTAAATGTATACAGGACACCTTGAAAAGATAATGATAGACATGGGTTGTGTTTCGCAGGTGTGTCTTCTATAGTGTCTCTGATCATCAGTCCCAACAGAAGTCAACACTTCAGTGGTCAGTCTCTCTCACTGAGCTGTGAGGACCAGAGTAACTCTACTACATGGACAGTTATGCAACACACACACAGTGGGAGAGTGTCAGATTGTTCATCAGGCGGGGGATCAGTTACAGGATCTACATGTGTCTACAACGTCCTCTACAAATCCCACACTGGGGTGTACTGGTGTCAGTCTGAATCTGGAGTGGCAAGAAGTCCTGTGAACATCACAGTGCATAGTAGGTGTCTGCAATGCGTGACCAGTGTGAGGTGACCAGTGTGAGGTGACCAGTGTGATGTGACTTGTGTGAGGTGAACAGTGTGAGGTGAGCAGTGTGATGTGACCAGTGGCGGCTGGGCCCGGGACAAGAAAGTTTCATGTGCCCCCCGTCATTACGTTATTTGAATTTCCTCTGTAGCAGACAATCCTTGTGTTAGGTCATATAGTATATAATATAGCCACATATCAACGCTGATTCTGACAGCTGACTGGTTTATATTTGCCACGTCGTGAGTGGCGAAAATGATGTAATCGTGGTGGCTCCACCCGTGCGCGAGGGTCTCGCACGCTGTCGATTCGCGAGGTCGTGCACCTCTCGAATTTTGTAACTTCGCGCGCATCGCACCTCAGCGCAATGAACAAAGTCATGTTTGCAGGGTTCATACACCTTTATAAGGTGGAATTCAAGCACTTGTACGTCACTTTAAAGGTCCATTTCAATATTTCCCAGCACGTTAAACTTAATTAAATTTAATATTTATACATATACTCGAAATAATTCGATTTTTATCACATTATTTAATGGTTGTTTATTTTCAAAACGCCCAATCTTAACGTCTCGTACTGGAATTACAAGAGGCTCGTATTTGTTAATGTAATATAAGAGAACTGTTCAGTCAGATAGCTAATTGTTGTGAAACGAAGTAGATACAATTTCAAGCATTTTCAAGTACTTTAGCCTCAAATCTTTCAAACCTGGAACACAATGCAACATTAAAATTCGTCAGGTAAATGTTTTTCCTTTCTTTTCTGCGCTCCAGATTTCTGTTTACTTTAACTATCCACCACTGTATTTCCCGCTGTTGGGCGGGTACCAGCCGGCTACAGTCGGTGCTGGATCAAACCATTTTTCAGTGGGAGGCGGGGGTGTATGCACTTAATAGAAAATATGCAGATAGGTAAAAAACATATATTTTAGCCATTGAGCATTTTATATTAATGAAAGATTCCAAGATAATATTTAAAATGATAGACTTTATAATAAAAAATAAATTGCTGGGCTCTTTGATGGGCCCCCCTGGACCTGGGGCCCGGGACAACAGACCCGGTTGTTCCCCCCCTGTCGACGGTGCTGGATGTGAGCAGTGTGATGTGAGCAGTGTGATGTGAGCAGTGTGAGGTGACCAGTGTGAGGTGAGCAGTGTGATGTGACCTGTGTGAGGTGAGCAGTGTGAGGTGAGCATGGTGAGGTGAGCAGTGTGATGTGAGCAGTGTGAGGTGAGCATGGTGATGTGAGCAGTGGCGACTGGCCAATATGGGGCGCTGGGGTGGCGCCCCCTTAATATTGTTCACATAATAAAATGACTTCATTATCAACTGTGATAGTTAGGAAATTATTTACTTGCACTGTCTAATAGCCATGTTTAAATTTATTAAAAGAGTAAACACATAATTGTATTTAATTGCTTACATTGTGCACACTTCCTGTGTGCAGGGCGCTGGTCTAATGAGGTTGCATGTAGATGCATAAACTTTTGGCAAGCAGGTGATCTGAGGCTGCAGTTTAATTGGTTGTTTCAGATTTTCCAAAAGGCGCAGCTCTCTGCGCCCTGGACACACCCACTCTTGTTTGTAGGGTCAGTCAGCTGCAGTTCGTTATCTCGGTTCACATTGAATATCTGCAGGCTGGAGCAGCAGCTCTTACAAAATGTGAGAAAATTCAGTTTTATCTTTACAAAAAAATCCTTTCACAAAGCGTTCACTTGAAGAACGCTAAGACAAAATTCATGTTCAAATAAATAAAGGGCACTAAGACTGCTTTATTTGTTTTTATTTCGTTTGTGCCCCCCTCAATTTTTTTCGCACCAGCCGCCACTGGAGGTGACCAGTGTGAGGTGACCGGAACACAATTTTGCTTTTTGGGTGTATTCTACTGAGCACAATCAGTCATGTCAGAGCAGGTAGAGCATTAAACAATACTGAACTGTGCAGCTATGGTAGTTCAGTTTGATAAAGTTTGAAGGTATTTGTTCCAAGTCTACACTATGCAAGATCCAGCTTAAAAGATCATCAACACTTGCTTTAGAGGAGAATAAAATACCTGCAGATGCTGGCCTTTAAAATATATGTAAAATGGGGGCTCAAAACAAGGGTGGGAACAAACCTACAACCTAACAAACCCAAACACCGAGTTAGTGCAGGGGCAGGAGAGTTAGGGCAGAGAGAGCAAGCATGGTGATGGATATATATATATATATATATATATATATATATATATATATATATATATATATATATATATATATATATTAGTGCTGTCAATTCCAGGTGTCGCAATTAAAAGTCCTCACCAGGATTTTGCTCAAGCTTGCTAGATTTTCTAATTAGCAATCCAGGTAAAATTAGTGGAATCAACACAATCCAGGAAGCCTGAGCAAAATCAAATCCTGGCAAATCAAATGTTACTAGTGAAACTTTCTTGCTGGAATCATTCTCACTGTAAATATCTGGTATTTTTCTGTTCTAGATGGTAAAGTAATCCTGGACAGCCCTGTCCATGTTGTAACCGAGGGAGATCATCTGACACTACGCTGTTTATATTCCTTCACAAAATCCTCAAACCTCAGAGCTGATTTCTATAAGGATGGATTACTTATCCTAAATCAGACTACAGGAGAGATGATGATCCATAAAGTTTCAAAGTCAGACGAGGGTCTCTACCACTGTAAACACCCAGAGAGAGGAGAGTCTCCACACAGCTGGGTCTTAGTCAAAGGTCAGAAAGCAGTGCTCTGTTATGAAAACCTTCTCAGGTTAAAGGCTTAAAAACACTTCGGAACATTTTAGAAGTTCTGAATTTGGTGTAAATTTCACTTCCCACTTTCAGCTGGTGAATCCCCCGGCCTGGTTGGACTGACACTGTGGCTTACTTTGGCCCTGGTGTTTATCATCTTACTGACCTTAGTGATGTTGTGCTGTTACCAAATTAACAAAGGTCTGGTAACTACTGTAGCTCTCTTATGTCCTTTACTACACACAGAGCACAAGACATGTTTACAGTGACTGATCTGTTGATGTTGGTTCTAATGTCTGCAAGGTGGAGTGTCTTGGTCGCCCCCTTTTGGAAGTCGACGGAACACGACGCAAGAGAAGAGTGAGATCGGAGCTGTTGAGGGGTGTCAGTCAGCATGCACAGAAGATCTGGCTGGTTAGACAATTAGTATTTTCATGATGTACATTGAATGAGAACATTGATGTACTTAAAGCACACACTTGCACAAATGTTTTAGGAATGCATCATATCAAACCTCTAAAATATAATCAGGGGTTTCCTCTTTTTTTTAGAAGACACACACATTTATGACACTGCTGAGCAAACAGATATAAGTGGCCAAGGTGAGAGCCCGGTTTCTTTATTACACCTTCTCTTCTACTGACATTCATTGTAAGACTTCACAAGCCATTAAAGCATGCCAAGTATATTCCTATAGAACTTTATACACACATTTACATCTATGGCATTTAGCAGATGCTTGTATTTAGTTGACAGAAATGCATCATCATCTACTCAGAGAACACATCCCAGCCAGCCCAAATAGGTTGGCATCCAAATGCCATTGAACTAAGACTCTGGCAGGTACTGCTGGAGTCAGTGTTGACACCTTGAACGAAAGATGCTGTGATGTGCTTAGACAAGCCTAAACCAGTGAGATCTGCACTTACGTTGTCTCTGTGCTATTGCAGATTCTGGTGCTGTATGCAGTGATGTGACTTACGCCGACATTGAACTGAAAGTACGAAAGAAAGCAACGAAAAAACAAGGTAGCAGAATGAAATGAGAGCAGCTCTAGTGGATCATATATGAACTGCAGCCCTAGTGGATCATATATGAACTGCAGCCCTAGTGGATCATATGGCGCATTTCCACTAGGGCCTGCTTGGCGCGGTACGGTTCGATACAGATCGATTCGCAACGGAACGGTACGGTCGCGTTGTGTTTCCATTACAATGGTGGACCACCACAATGTGGGTGGAATCGCTGTTGGCGCGCGGGTTGTAGTGTCGTGACATCATTTGTATGCGACCACAACACCGGTCGATGCCCCTTAACACATACCATTATTGTATCTTATTTATCTTTATCTTCATTATTGTATGTGGTTGCTCTAATTACTGATAATAATTTGGTATTACTCAAACAGGCTGAACACACCCTGCATAAAAAGCATCAGTCATACAATCAAATGAAATCAAACTTTATTATGAAATATAGATATTTAAAGTACAAAATATGTAAATAATATAGTTATAGTAAAAAAAAGTGCACAAAGCAAATTACCTAAAAATAACGTATAGCTTTATATGAAATAAATATTTATAGTACTACAAGCAACATTTTGTGTGCTTTTACTGGCGTCTGTCTCACATGGTGTTCACAAGTTCGCCAAGGACCCCGAGGAAAGCCCGGTTGAAGGAAACATTTTCCGCCAACTCCGCTCACCTCGTCAGTGGAAGGGGAATCTTGAACGTAAAAAATAACAAATATTAAACACAAGCAATCCCGTGAAAGCAACAACAATATAGCGTAACTGCACAAAATGTGTAGCACGTCATCGCTGCTCATGCTTTGTTTATGGCTACAGCTAACTAGCAACTAGCAAGGCTAAGAGCTAGCTATTGTACAGTAGTGACTGTGGTGGTAACATTAACTACAAACACAGCTCTAAATTCCTGCGTTTACAATAGATGCGTTCATATTATGTTCATATTACATCCTTTACGAGCCTAGTAAAACTGTGAAATCACAATACACTCACCATTCTCCGTGGCCTCCAGCACCGACATTGCTGTGTCCAGCAATGGCCGTAACGTTTTCTCTTCCGTTACTGGCTGGCCGGTGACCGTATATGGCATCCATTTGCTGGAACCATTTCCAGTCTTTGCGGTTTGCTCCGCTGCGTCCGTTATGGTCCTTCACCGCCCGGTAATTGCCCGGCACTGCTGAACGGACCGCTGGTAGCCATGAGTGGCCATTAGCGCGGAAACCTCGCTAAAAACCTTTACATTTCTAGTGGCCCCGTCCAGTTCGCCCTGGATTTTTTGATCGCTGATTATTAACAGAAAGGTTTGTACCTCGGCGTTTGACCAGGGAACAGACTTCCCTCCTTGGGTTTTAAAAATGGCTGAGGAGTCCATAGCATAGCGGAGGAGTCGCTCTCCTTTGACACAACCTATGACGACACTCCCTGGCCAATCAGTGTCATGCTGTTCTTCCATGTCACAGAACTGTACCGCTTTGGAACGGTTAGAACCTCGAGCGAGTCGGTACGAAAAAAAGACCCGAAGGTACCGGCAAACTGGGACCTGGTACTAATGGAAACACTCACAAACTGTCGCGAATCGAACCGTACCGCGCCAAGCAGACCCTAGTGGAAATGGGCCAATAGTAGTAGATCACAGCAGCCCTAGTGGATCATATGAACCACAATTAGATCCAGGTTTTGTGTTCCAGCTTTCTTGAAAGCTAATTTTGAGTATTTTGTACCCCACTGTAGAGATGGCCAGTGCGAATACTGACACTGTGTACTCAGAGCTCAAGAACACTGGTAAAGGTAACGTGAGAGATATTTTATATGACTAAATCATCAAATGTTTTTAAGGGTTTTAATTATAATCATGATCTATCCATTGTAGCAGCACAGAATGCATTTGGAAGTGTGTTTAAAACATATGAAATAGCACTTGACCTATTGAGACTGGCACGACCTTCAATCTTGAAATAAATGTTTTTTTTTTATGTGTGATGTGATGTTTTGAATAGTAAATATATGATAAATGTAGTCACAGAGATATTTGTTCCTTTTTGCAGGTGAGACTGCTGGATGTACTGAACCAACATATTACAGTATTAACTGATAAGAGTGCAGTTAATCATCATGCAGTGTGATGACTTGCTGAGTTACATTTCAGTGTGATGACTCACTGAATTACATTTCAGTTTTATGACTCGAGTTATGCTGAGTTGTGGCAGAAGATATGGAAGAACAATGGATGCTGGTCTTGTGTGCCTCCAGTCACCAAGTCTGTACAATGAGCAGGCTTAGTTTTTTGTTTTGTTTTTATTGTTATTTTGGTTTGTCCACAGGCTATTTATAATGAGAAATCGTACTTACATCTTACTGCTGACTGTCTAGTAAAATGTAAATGCCTCTTTCCAAAGAAGGTGTGGCCTGGTTTTGACTGACCGCATTTCATAAAGCACACCAGCCAGCTGGTACTTTGACAGTTTTGTTTCAAGTCAAGGAAGTAATGTGAGGCGGACACATTTGCTGAAAAGAGTGAGATTTATTCAGGGCAAATTCACCATCATAGTTATTTAAACGGTCCATGGCTGCATTGCCAACACAAATATATCCAGAGTACATGATAAAACAGAACGCTTTGAACGCTAACAATACTGAACTAAACTACAAACACCTGAAACCAATAACTAGGGGCTGAGATATAAACGATAGGGCGTAAAAACAGAAAAGCATGTGGAGAAAGTAAACAAAGACATGACTGATGGGTTAGTGGTCTTCTGCTCCACTAGTAAAGAGCAAGAGTGTGTGAAGCCGATGTTCGGAGGTTCACTACTTCACTATGAGGTTCACTACTTCACTATGAGGTTCACTACTTCACTATGAGTGCTCTCCACATGAAGGATATGCGTCCTTATTGCTTTCCTTTTAACCACTGTGATCTACAACAACAAAAACAATCCAGGAGGATTGACCTGCATCTGATCAATGATGGAAAGCAGAAACATGATGTGAAGAGAAGCTCCTTAAATCCGCTTGAACACTCTCAGCTGACCTGAGATCTGTGGGACATCAAGGGCTTAAACCACCTCCAGAGGCCATCACTGTCAGAGGGGCATGTGGGAGGGACTGGACACCCATGCACACAGTTGACACAGTTTCGACTTTGGGGATGTACAGTGTGTATATGCACATTGGTGATGTGGAATTGTTCTATAATATAATCTATAATTCATATAGGGTCTTGTCTGACAAAATAAAAAATATTGAAGAGTTACACAGCATTGCGCATTACATGTCCCAAAGAATGTCCAGAGTGCCACACCCTTGTCCAAATATGGCACACCCTGGTCCAAGACATTGGCCCATCATCAAAAGCATGTAACATTATATATATATATATATATATATATATATATATATAAACAAAATAATAATGTTGGACATCTTACAGAAAGACCAGAAAATTCCAAATGAAGTTATAATACAACATAAAATTTATGTTATGTTAATAATAGGATAGAAATGTCCAAGAGACTAGCAAAGCTAACCATGCTAACTAAGACCCTACACGATGCTGAGGAACTACTACAGTACTTTAATGCTCTAATACTGTTTATAATCAGGGCTCTCAAGTCTCACGCATTGAGCGTGTGACACATGCATTTGACCGTTCGCAACTCTCACACTCTGGCATGAATCCAAAACTTGAGAGCCCTGTTATAATCTAATATTTAGTATTAGATTATATATTTAGTATGAATTCTGGTATGCACAATTGTTTATTTGTACTCACAAACACAAAGGAGTCCTTCGTAGAGCTTTGTAGCTGTTGTTCATTCTAACTTCTGGTTCAAAATCGTACCCAAACAACTCGAAATAAACTCCAGCCAAAGTAGGCCTTTTCTTTTCTGTGATGTGTAAAAGTATATGCGATAAAAATATAAAATAACAAAATAATCCACGACTGCTTCAGTTTCGCCAAATAGAGTGAATCGCGTGTGTTGTAGAGAGCGTAGCTTATCTTAGCTTAGCCTAGTGTAGGTTAGCATGGTTACAACACAACTGGCTTGTTGTTTTGCGCATGTCCAACACCTGGCCAGGCAGATACCCACGTGGTACACGTCTTTTCAACAACAACTTAAAATCTGGATTTCTGGCGATAGGCTGCATGTAGACAGCTAAAAATCGGTATCCATGTTAATATTAAAGAAATCTTTAATTTATCTGGTTTGTTTTGAAATCCGTCAATGTTTAATACGTGATTTGACGTTAAATTAGTGCTGGGCCCACCGGCCGGCCCAGTAGGGGGCGCTGCTGCACATGCACACACAGGGCATAAAACTCAAGAAAAACATATAGCTGACTGCTGTGGATTGAGTGCATGAACTAAATTATCTTGTGAAAGTTAATGGTTAATGGTGTATTGATCAGTCCTGGGTGTAAGGTAGTCATGATAACTTGTCATGATAATCTTAAGTGTTTTTATTATCTCACCATTCAGATAAAATCAACCAGGTTTCAAATGAATGAACTTTTAGTGTTTCCTAATCAGTGATGTCAGTAATGCATTACTCTAATCCAGGGGTCTCCAACCTTTTTGGAACTGGGAGCTACTTCTTGGATACCAGTTATTGCGGAGGGCTACCGGGGGCGTCGAACGAAAGTTGTTGAGCCGGGGGGGGGGGGGGGGGGGGGGGGGTGTGGCGTCGAACGAAAGTTGTTGAGGGGGGGGTTGGCGAACGAAAGTTGCGTGTGCGAGTGTCAATTGCTAAGCGGGAAGACCGCTAGCAACCACGGACAATCTATAATAGTAGCAAAAACATAAATGATGCAGCGCTTTGGTGCATTGCACTATAGTGAGCTATTTTTAAAACAAGCCCGCGGGCGACTCATGACGTGGGTGACCCCTGATTTATTCAATATTGACGGCAGCCTAACTTTTTGATTGACAGGTAATTGAGCAATAGAACACGAGAGGGAGTGTGTTATCGTGAATACGTGTACATGCCGTTACTTGACAACGCGTCCGCGGAGTGATACAGAGAATGAGAATACCGTGCTGTTATCACACATATCTGCAGGGTTAGAACACTTCTCAACCAGTCAGATTGTGAACTAACTAATTTCTCGATGGGACCAATTAGATTTACAAATTTATATGTAATTCATTGGACCTTTGGCGAGCTACTCGGAAAGGGGTGGCGAGCTACTGGTAGCTCGCGAGCGACGTGTTGGAGACCTAATCTTACCACTTTTTTCAGTAACAAGTAATATAACGAATTGCTATTTCCTGTCCAGTAATCAGATTAAAGTTACTTATCCAAGTAACTGTGCGTTACTATTTTTATTTTCCATAGTACAAATATTGATTTTTTTTTCTTTATTCTTGGCTCAGTTATACATTTGCGTCTGACCGTAGCGCTCGACTCTGCACGATGCGCGCGAACCTGTGAGAACCTGCGTGTTTTACACGTCATGCTGTGCAGTGTTCTCCGTAACGATATGTGGTAGTATAAAGAAATACCCATCAAAAACAGGGGAAGGAACATTTACCAGACTAATTTTAATGTTGCATTGTGTTACAGGTTGGAAAAGTGCTGGAATTTTGGCTAACGTAGCCCACTTAAAAATGCTTTAAATTGTAATGGTATTGTGGCGTGTGCTCCGGAGGAATGGAAGCAGGAACTAGCCGTTCTGTTCACTTTAACTCTTTTTATTTGGAAAAGCTCTTCTGTAAAGGAAATGCTCTTTCGTTCAACAAATAGTTTTTGTATGTGAGCAGAAGCCTCACATTCACACAGCATGGGAGCGGTGTATCACATCGACACGACACACGGGGATGGTGGGCACCATAAACAACATTTCTAACGGACATAAATACATCAGACGAAAGCTTACACTCATTTGCATTCCATTAGGCCACCCTTTGTTATGTACATGCAGCCACTTATAGGTAGATGGGTGGGGAGGGGGGGGGGGGGGTGATGGTCATTGTTCTGCTGGATGTGTTCACTGACTCAGAGAAGGAAAAAAATCTGGCCTCCCCTTGGGGAGATTGTCTGTGTGGGTACATATATGAGTAAATTTATGTTGGGATGAAGGTGTGTGGGTGTATGTGTGTAAGGGTGTATATGTGTGTGGGTGTATTATTAAACATGCCTGGTGAACAGTTTCAGGGAATGACAAACTTTTTTTAATATTCAATATTAAAATGTTAAATGTTTAATATACAGGAGTAGTGTAATTATGCAAAAAGATTTCAATAACTATTTAATATAATATTGTATGGAAGAAGTACAGATTTACTCAAAATGTCGTAGTTCCACCATGTTGCCTGGCTCGACTGGTTGTTCCTCCTTTGGGACACTGGGGGGCGCCAGTTCTCAGCGTGAAAGACGCTCAGTCACACTGAGTAGCACGCACACTATATACAGATGGCCAAACAGATTACCTCAATGTGGAATATGTAAATGATGCATCAGATTACACGTGTTGCTACCGAAAAAGGACATGATAACAGCTACAGCCAGATCATGCCATATCTAACACATCTGTCAGAGACAAAATAAGTGTGCATGATGTCAAAATAAGAGCCAGCTGTGGTACAGTGTGTGTACCATACCAAAAAAGACTGTGTTACTTCAGCAGACTGAGAAAGCAGACTGAGGGTGTCTTTGCCACAATCTGAAAGACAAATGAAAATTTTGTCCCTGTGGTAACAACTGTAACATTGTGCAAAGTGAGCTTCAGAGTTCCCAGATCATGTGAGGAAGTGAAACAGCACAGTGAACAGATATGCAACTGCTGTGGTGTTCTGTGACATTATTTAGAGTCTGAGGTTAGGGCTCCAGGAAATGCAAAACATAAATAGTAAGAGCAATATATTCCACTGAGGTCCACAGCTCTCTGGAACTGCTGGGTGACTGAGCACATAAACTGACTTTGTGTTTATTCATATAGCACCTTTAACAACAGACAACACATCGCTGATTTAAAGTAGCCAGCACTAGATGCCTAGTGTGTAAGCTGATATGAGTCAGTATAAGTGACTACACCAATGTAAACCTGTAGAAGATCCTTCAGAGTTCTGAGCAGACTGGTCCATAGCACAGATGGAGACATCTCACACAACACAGGGAATTATTCAGGCTGCAGCATTTTATATGAATGCCTTGTTCTTCACTATGAAAGGCTCAACTACTAGGCAATATATGTATATGATATATATGATGTATGTACTATATGGAACTATATGGTCTATACAGTGGGGAAAATAAGTATTTAGTCAGTCACCAATTGTGCAAGTTCTCCCACTTAATAAGATGAGAGAGGCCGGTAATTGACATCATAGGTAGACCTCAACTATGAGAGACAAAATGTGAAAAAAAAATTGAGAAAATAATTTTGTCTGACTTTTAAAGAATTTATTTGCAAATAATAGTGGAAAGTAAGTATTTGGTCAATAACAAAAGTTCATCTCAATACTTTGTTGTATATCCTCTGTTGGCAATGACAGTGGTCAAACGTTTTCTGTAAGTCTTCACAAGGTTGGCACACACTGTTGCTGGTATGTTGGCCCATTCCTCCATGCAGATCTCCTCACGTTTCATCTTCATTGCCCTTGCTGATGGAAGGAGGTTTGCCCCCAAAATCTCACAATATATGGCCCCATTCATTCTTTCATGTACACGGACCAGTCGTCCTGGTCCCTTTGCAGAGAAACAGCCCCAAAGCATGATGTTGCCACTCCCATGCTTGACAGTTGGTATGGTGTTCTTTGGATGCAACTCAGCATTCACTGTCCTCCAAACACGACGAGTTGTGTTTTTACCAAATAGTTCTACTTTGGTTTCATCTGACCATATGACATTCTCCCAATACTCTTCTGGAACATCCAAATGCTCTCTAGCAAACTTCAGATGTGCCTGGCTTAAGCAGGGGGACACGTCTGGCACTGCAAGATCTGAGTCCCTGGTGTCGTAGTGTGTTGCTGATGGTAGCCTTTGTAACGTTGGTCCCAGCTTTCTGCAGGTCATTCACTAGATCCCCCCTTGTGGTTCTGGGATTTTTCCTCACCGTTCTTGTGATCATTTTGACCCCACGGGCTGAGATCTTGCGTGGAGCCCCAGATCGAGGGAGATTAGTTGTGGTCTTGTAGGTCTTCCATTTTCTGATTATTGCTCCCACAGTAGATTTCTTCACACCAAGCTGCTTGCCTATTGCAGATTCAGTCTTCCCAGCCTACAATTCCGTTTCTGGTGTCCTCCGACAGCTCTTTCGTCTTCACCATAGTGGAGTTTGGAGTGTGACTGTTTGAGGTTGTGGGCAGGTGTCTTTTATACTGTTAACGACTTCAAATAGGTGCCATTAATACAGGTAATGAGTGGGGGTAAGAGGAGCCTCTTAAAAAAGAAGTTACAGGTCTGTGACAGCCAGAAATCTTGCTTGTTTGTAGGTGACCAAATACTTATTTTCCACCATTATTTGCAAATAAATTCTTTAAAAGTCAGACAAAATGATTTTCTCAAATTTTTTTCACATTTTGTCTCTCATAGTTGAGGTCTACCTATGATGTCAATTACAGGCCCCTCTCATCTTTTTAAGTGGGAGAACTTGCACAATTGGTGACTGACTAAATACTTATTTTCCCCACTGTATGTACTATATGGTCACTCTGGATACGGCAATCTGAAAAATGCTGAAAATGAAGACAAGGTCGGTTTGGAAGGGGTTCACGTTAAAATATGAATTCAGCAATAAACGCAATGCAACTTTTGTTCTGAGAAAATAAAAGACGTTTCATTTTCTGGCCTGTTTTTGTTCCTCTGTAGTTGTGAAAGAAACAAGAGAGAAATAATAAAAAAAGAAAGAACAAAAAACAAACGGAAACAAATGAAAACGAAGGGAAACAGATTTGCATGTGTGTTTGCACATTGCATCTCTCACAAGATCTTATACAGAAGTTTAGAATTACTGACTAAGAAGTGTTGCTGTCAAAGCGGTATGTGAGAAAGAGCGAGTTCACTCTGTGTCTTGCCACACTACAGTCTCTACACAGTCCATCTTTCTAAAGCAGGTAAAGAGGTCAGAAATATAGACCATCAATGGAGGACATCTACTCCAACAAGAACATTAGGAAGCATACAAGAAGAGCAGCTGGAGACACTGAACTCTCTAATGGTGAGACATGTTGGTTTAATATGGGCTGGCAGGGCAGAGAGGATAAGTTGTGTAGTACTGAAGTAGTAGTACTGGTTGTGTAGTACTGAAGTAGTAGTACTGGTTGTGTAGTTGTTGTAGATTACTGAGTTTTGTTACTGATTTGTATTTCTAAGGTGCTTGTAGTCTGTAGTTTGTATTGTTTGGCGTTGTTGGTTTACGGTGAAATCAAGACTGAATTAGTGATATGAGTGTGTGGGTGAGTCGACATCAAGAAATGGAACAATCAGCAAGAAGCAGGACGAAGTTAAACGAACACGCCGGCAGAAACAGCCGGTGATAGAGAGTGAGCTTCACTCAGAACGCCTTAGGCACTGCAGTGGACAGCAGTGTTCAGCCCTGGAGGAGAGTGTGTGGGCTTTAGATAAAAAAAACACAGCGCAGGTGCTCGTGAAGGGTTTACGAGTAGTATGTGTGTGTGTGTGTGTGTGTTGTGTTGTAGTGGCCTCTGTCTGGGTGCCTGTTGCATCTTGATAGTGAAATTTGTTGATTATTAATTAGGGAAGCATAGGACAATATTACTGAAATTTTCTTTTTGTATAGTGCTGTTGACAAATTACAAATGAAACAAACTAATAGAGCATCTAGTGGAAGACGCTGTTGATGAAATGTCAACAGATTTGGGGAGGTGTTTTAGACTCGGCACAAAGTAAGAAATTGAGATGAAGCATCACACACGACGGACATTGTTCAAAATTGTCAGTACATTTCCAACAGTCAATTTTGTTTCACCGCTACAATGCATTTTGGAGACATATCAGAAATACATTTTAAAATTCTCTGTCTCTCTCTCTCTCTGTATTGCTTTCATGTACATATTACAAGCGAATTCTGAATCTCATGGTGTCATATATTCTGAAGTCTGCATTGTCGACTCAAATCAAAACAGAGGTGAGTTCAATGACCATCTACAGGTCTTTATAATAATCTTTAGTTTCATGGTGCCAAGGTTTAAGGATCCTCTTGAGTGCTACTGGAAAAGTGCATATCTAATGTGCTGAAAGATTCAAGAATTAATCCAGGAATTAAATCCAAGCCAATCTGATGTTTCTCAGCTGCAGCAGCAAACGAGGAGGCCATCTACTCCAACGTGGCCATTTCTAATCCTGGTGAGTGTGTGTTCTCTAATCCAGGTGAGTGTGTATGATTGTTTCAATAGTTTATTGTTTCGCATCAGCTTAGATTAGCTTTATCTAGGACTTCATATAGGTTTCTGGTGTACATGTATACTCACACACTCATTGACCACCACATTAGAAACACCTGCCTTGCACCTGCGTACCACTCCCACTATATCAGGTCCTATCCGGTATCCTGTTGGTTTATACATGCACAGGGACAGAAGGTAGACCCATCAATCATCATGTGTGGTTTAATGCCCACCCTATACTCTGGGGGTTGGGAGCGTTATTATATCACCAGTTATACATGTACCAGCACAGTAATCACAAATATATGTTTGTGCTTTGCTATGAATGATTCATATAATTACACCAAACTATACTGATAACAGAAGTCATGTGGGCACAGACTGGCTGTTGATGACAAAGAGGTTGAACATCACAAACTGAACCCTGTAGCCAATGGACTCTTCACATGTTTACCTACACACTTTGTTTACCTACAACAAAAATGGCCGTGATGCTTACTGACTGAGTATCGTGTATATCATATGGCTATATCTGTGTGTTCTCATTTAAACAGGTTTATTGAGAAAGGGATCATACCTTGTGAATATCCCCAGTGTGGACAGTATGGAAGATTATCTAATCTTATCTGATCTGATCCTACCTGTCTTTGCTTTCACACATGCAAATTCATTTAACCACTTGTGCAAAGGTCATTGCACAAATAAAGGGAAAAATTAAATTATATAACATATATATTAGTGTAAATACCCCAAAGCATCAAAATAATGAACACAGTTCTCACGATATGGTGTGTCAACATTAGCCAAAGAGAACGTGGGGGAGAGTGAAGTTCTCACAGACTGGGGGACACGCCTAGAGACTGAAATATTTCACACTGTGGGTTACAGCACAGTGCACGCTAATAGTTTTTGCTGCAGTTTGCAGTGACTTCACACATGCACAATATGTTGATGGCATCATGTTGCCTGAATACAAATGTACACAAGCTTTATGAATTTTTTATTACAATTCTGATCCTGCTATTTCGTAATGGAATAGCAGGTTCATGGTGTTGTGTGGCATCTGAATTCAATTTAAAAGTTTGATTTTGAGAGTATGATTTTAACTGGACTGATTGATTAGTGTGAATCTTGCAGTTTCTGTTTATACTGTTGATGGTTCTCACTGCCTTTTATTTTAAAATAATTCGTCATGAATCATTTCTGTTGTCAAGGTGATCTGAGTGCATCTCACCTCCCTGGACCAAATGACTCTGATGACGCTTCACCAGAGACAAGGTCAAAGGTCATCAGTAGTGCTCAGGTTAATGGGAGACTGCTGATTTCTCTGTGTGTGTTCTTCTTTGCTACAGCTGTCATCACTGCAGTACTCTGTGAGTCTCAAATCAAAAACGCTTATAAATTGAATTTTATACAAGTTTATACATTAATAAAAATGTTTGCCCTGTCAGTGCCTTCACTATAAGTCACAGCAGGCTTTGTTGTTTCTGTCAGTGATGTTAGTTTTTGTTTGTTCATTTATTTACTTGTTTATTTACTTAGTTGCTTATGGTCGTGTTTAGGGTTAACAGGCCCACTACAAACTGATGTTGCTTTAGCTGTTCCCTCTTATTTGATTTGAAATGGTCTCTTGGTCTGTTCTCTCTTTACCAGATGGTTTTGGAAAGGTGTCCTATAAAGAATCTGAGAACCAGGTCAAAGGTCAGTTTTACCTCACGCTCCTTGCACTGTTTCAAAGTGTCTGTAGTGATTGGTTTAATCGTGAAGTGAAGGTTAAATGTAAAATGTTCAGGCTTTGAGCAGCTGCAGTTTGAACTTCAAGGTGAGACACACCATAAACTTTTCAGGTTCGACCTCAACTCAAAAACAGTACCAGCTACATAACAGCTTCACTATTAAAGGTTTAATGAAGTCCTTATAGTAGGTGCAACCAGCAGTGTGTAACGCCTTGAGCGTGGAGTGAGAAGGAGGCAGACACACGTGCGGAGTAGAGCGAGATTGGAGTTGGGGTTAGAGTTGAGATTAACAGCATGTGTGGAGTAGAACGAGATTAGAGTTGGGGTTAGAGTTGAGATTAACAGCATGTGTGGAGTAGAGCGAGATTGGAGTTAGGGTTAGAGTTGAGATTAACAGCATGTGTGGAGTAGAGCGAGATTAGAGTTAGGGTTAGAGTTGAGGTTAACAGCATGTGTGGAGTAGAGCGAGATTAGAGTTGGGGTTAGAGTTGAGGTTGACAGCATGTGTGGAGTAGAGCGAGATTAGAGTTAGGGTTAGAGTTGAGATTAACAGCATGTGTGGAGTAGAGCGAGATTAGAGTTGGGGTTAGAGTTGAGGTTAACAGCATGTGTGGAGTAGAGCGAGATTAGAGTTGGGGTTAGAGTTGACGTTAACAGCATGTGTGGAGTAGAGCGAGATTAGAGTTGGGGTTAGAGTTGACGTTAACAGCATGTGTGGAGTAGAGCGAGATTAGAGTTGGGGTTAGAGTTGACGTTAACAGCATGTGTGGAGTAGAGCAAGATTAGAGTTGGGGTTAGAGTTGAGGTTAACAGCATGTGTGGAGTAGAGCGAGATTAGAGTTGGGGTTAGAGTTGAGGTTAACAGCATGTGTGGAGTAGTGCGAAGTGCAAATCTGAGAGAACAGTCCAGGGTCATAACAGATGGGCAATCAGACACAGAACAATAACCAATACATAAAGACATGGTAGACTAAGGTAACCTCAAACAACACTATAGAAACCAGACAGATACTACGTACATGACAAGACAAAACAAGGATTAAACATAACACCAGAATATATGTACAAACCAGACTGCAGAAACACCACAAACACCAGCAACAGGGAAGACGACAACAGGGTTTAAATATACAACTAGATGAGGACCTTAACAAGACACAGCTGGAGATGCAGTACTATGTAATGAGGGGGAAACAATGAAATGACGAACACCCCAGTCTCGCCTCTCATTGGTCCCTCTGTCGAATGTGTCCACAATTAACATTATAAAATTTGTTTTAATTTTTCTCTTTTGCACAATACAATTGTTATCATTAATTCTTAAGAAATGTTTTACATTCATTTGTTTACCTTGTTAATCCCATTTCCCAAAAGAACACATTTGTTCATCTGCGTGAGTAGCGTTATTACATACGATGATGCATTTGGTTCATTGCTACTTAGCAGCACCTCTCAACATCCGTCACATTCGGATTCACAAAGTTATATATTAATCATGACATCATCGCTACTAACCTAACTTCTTGTAACATCCCACAAGTTTGTATTTCCTAATTGCAATTCATCTTGCACGTTGTTGTGACAGGCAGGGTGAGCAAAATAAAATGGAAGCGATCACGCCAAGTCTCAGGGAAAAAGGATGGTTTAATAGAAAAAGTGCACAAACCAAAACCCGTGACTTGATCCAAATGAAGGATATAATAACCAGCGGTCAATTGGTACAAAGACAAAACATATATAGACAAACAAACGATCCTCAGGTGAGACGGATCGCGGGCTCCGCCCACCTGAGGGACGAACACCATAACAACAACAACAACAACAACTGCCGCTGTGGACGGAGGCGACCGGTAGGGGGCCGCCTCACCGTGACAGTTGTAATAAACAACCACATCAGATAATGGCGTACAAGTACCTCATGGCGCTATGCTAAGCAAATACTCTGCGCACATCAGCAGAAACCATTAATTTCCCTTAACAGCAAAAACAGCAAACATCCTGAGTCAGTGAGAGAAGTTCAACAGCTTAACATAGATGTTCTTTGACATTCAGACCTGAGGGAAAAGAATGAAAACCTGGTTAAAGAAATGGAGGATCTTTCTGCTCGTGAGACCAGTTGGGTCAGTCAGCTCTCAGGTGAGATTATATTCATACAGCAATGGTTCATCACTTTATTGCTCAAAGTTTAGCTGGAGTAGAACAGGCCTGATAGTTTTCAGGCGCCACGCCGGAATTCCGGCGTACCGACGTGTCTTCGAGAAAAAAAGGTTCGCTAGTGCATGAGTTAAAGTTCTCCGTCACCACGACGAATTTCCGTCATTTGAATTTTTTGGGGGAAAATCCGTCAAATCATAATAATAAACCACACGCGCGCGTTATCTGTTTTGAGGCCGAAATATGATCCTGTCACTGGCGCTCATCAGCGCTGGATGGATGACGGCGACTTGCGGCTGATTTTCGGACATTACGTAGAGAAGTTACCTCCCTCCAGCCTTAAGTCCAGTTTGTTTTGGTCATTAATGCTCCGATTCAATCGACATAAACATCATACAGGCGGTCCCAGGGTTACGAGTTTCCCGAGTTACGATTTTTCTCCCATTTACTGTATAAATCCTTGTTTGGACCTAAGTGGTTCTGCTTCGTAAACGGAACTTGGTGTTTGGTGTGCGCGGCGGAAGAATACACGGTTACGCGGCTCGGGACCGTGGAGGACGGCGTCAGGATAGGCCTTTAGGTATTTTATCTTTATTCTGATGAAGTTTAATTTTTATCAGAAATATAAGAAAGTGGTTTTTTTGAGCTGATACAGGTGGTCAGATGATCTGGTTCATCATGGCCGTCTGTAACTTACGGCGTAAGGTGTAATACATGAACAAAAGCACAAAATGTATGTCCGAATAAACCAACAAAAAATATTTATTAAATATTTTATATATTAAAACTAACTATAATCATAATATTTGTAATTCTTTTAAACTTTATTTGCATAATTTCTTTGAGTTGTCTGGTATCCTATAATTTACTAATAGTAATGAATAAATAATTGATCATGCCTGTTTTTTAACATATTGTGTCTAATTGTGTTAACAGAATCTTTAGGTTACAGCATTTTCTCAGAATATTAATAGAAATTTTTTTATATTCCACCATAATGATTACCTGACTTATAATATATATATTATAATGTAGTATTCCATATATATATATATATATATATATATATATATATATATATATATATATATATATATATATACACACACACACACACACCAAACCCCCCCCCCCCCCTCGCTCAGAAAAAGTTCAGGCTCAGGAATTTTTCCCACTATCACCCCTGGTAGAAGAATTAGACAGACAAGGTATGAATGCTGGATTAACATCCACTGACATTCTGTACTGAATTTTATTGGAACAGATGAATAAACTGATAGTCAAAGCCAAAAATGTCTGCTCTCTTCTACAAACACAAGGAGGTCATTCTGTGCATTCACATGCACTTGTATGTTGGTGTCGTCCTGATTTTACAGAGAAAAACAGGAGCATTAAGCAGCTGCAGACGGAAAAGAAAAACCTGACCAGAGAACTTGAAGGTGAGATTCAGTTTTGCCTCCATAATAGAAGTGTGCCAAGGTCCAGCTTTTCCTTAGTAGATTCAGTCTGGACTAGAAAACAAGATGCTGACCACATACTTCATATAACAGATCTTCACTTTGCTCAGCGTAATCCATTAAGCAGCCTACACAAGAGAATCTGTTATACTGTTAACATTCAACACAGTCAACATATTGATTTTGTGACATCATTGACATTTCCACAAATACACAGATGCTCGTAGATGGGGTTTTAATATTTGTTGTGAGACAAGAAAGGGTCAAACCAGAATAAACTCATGCTTTCCAGATGTAGGCAATACTTTACAATAAGTGGAATGAAGAGGCATATACAGTGACAGATTACAGGCTACAGGTGTATTTGGTAAACGGGGGAGGAGGAACGTTGGTGCCAAAGCACAGGATTCTGGGTGGGGAGTGCCGTAATGTTACAGTTTACAGATTGGCTGAAGGACGCGTGTCCATATATGACCTAAACAGGCAATACTGGGAACAACCAATTACAGCTCTTATATTCTTTAAATTGGATGATCACTATGAAGTAATAAGCAATCATTCAATTCAGGATATTAGATTCTAAAACAAATAACATAAGCCATAAGGCAACATAAAAGCTACACTGTAATTATAGATTTGGGAGATCAATAAATCTAATGTTATATTTGAACATTAATGGTCCTCCTTTAATTCCTTAGTCCAGGCTGAACTCCTGACCCATGTCAGATTGGTGGACTCATATTTGTAAGATCAGTCGAGTGACTCTGAGACCAGGCTCCTGGTATCCCAGCAGTTAATAAACATGTCTCTGCACCTTCACTATAACCTCCTTGGTAACCTGCGGTCCTTAGTTACCTGAGGTTGGTGATGGGTCGGAGCCTCCGACCGCAACACAGTGTATTTGGTGTTTTAGTAGTTTACACTTCTGCAATGTCTGTAGAATCAGTGGAACAGTAGAAAACCTGAGTCAGTGAGAGGTGTTCAATAACGTAACATAGATGTTCTTTAACATTCAGACCTGAGGGAAAAGACTGAAAACCTGGGAAAACAAAAGGAGGAACTTTCTGCTCGTGAGACCAGTTTAGTAAATCAGCTCACAGGTGAATTTATATTCTTATAGTAATGGTACATCAGTTTATTTCTCAAATTTTTACTGGAGTAGAAGAGTTAGACAGATAATAAATGAATGCTGGATTAATATGTGTGTTCAACATCTTCTGAGATTTCTGTATTGAATTTTACTGGGATGACACAACTGATACAGCCAAAGCAAAAAATGTCTTATCTCTTCTACAGACACAAGGTGGTCATTCTGATCACCACTTTCTAATTTTACATTGGAATGTCTTGCTAAATATCAAAACTCTTTTGTACAGAACCAGTACTGAATTCCAGTGGAGAAAATATCTGACTTTCATTTCATTGTTGTCACGGTACTGAGGCCCCCTGCTGGCCGAACCCATCAACAGCGGCAGTATTTCATGTTGTGCAGTTGTTGGGACGTTGTTTTCGTCCCTCAGGTGGGCGGGGCCCATTAGGAAACCCGACACCCGAGGGCCATTGTCTGTCCATATATGTCTTGTCATTGTACCGGTTGACAGCTGGTTATTGTATCCTTCATTTGGATTTGTCACAGGCTTTATGTTGGTGCATGTTATTTATTAAATCCTCCTTTTTCCCTGAGACTCGTGTCATCGCTTCCTTTTTGTTTGCACTCTCTTGCCCATTACAATTGTTTGTGTTCATTAACTTAACATTAGCTGTCATTATCTTGTCATTCACATACACTAACATGCTGGTGTCATCCTGATCTTTTCCAGAGAGAAGCAGGAACATCGAAAAGCTGCAGGTGGAAAGGGTAAACCTGACCAAGGAACTTCAAGGTGAGATCCAGCTCTACCTTCATAACAGAAGTGTGTTCGGTCCAACATAAAAGCTACACTGTTTGGGAGATCAAGTCAAGTCAAATGTATTTATATTGCACTATTCACAACACATGTTGTCACAAAGCAGCTTTACAATCGTATGGGTCCAGATCCCTAATGAGCAAGCCAAAGGTGACAGTGGCAAGGAAAAACTCCCTATGAAGATGAAGATTAGGAAGAAACCTCGGGAGGACCAAGACCCAAAAGGGAACCCATCCTCCATTGGGCGGTCCGCTAGCAGAAGTCTGTATTTGTGGTCCAAAAGTAGTTCTATAGTTATAGTTGTGGTTCTAGTTCCCAGGTCAAGTAGTCACAGTCCCTTCAGTGCAGTTGGTGATCCTCAGGTAAGAGCTAGCATCAGCACGTCCTCTTGTGGCAATGGCACATCCAACCCTGGCATCAGTACATCCACTGGCAAGCCAGACCATCTCCTAGGTGAGAGCCCCACACCTTCACAAGGGCAATATTAACTGAAGGCTTGATTAAATAGGTGGTTCTTAAGTCTAGATTTAAAGATTGGAACTGTGTCAGAATCTCTGATCGGAGCTGGAAGGCTATTCCATAACTGAGGGGCTTTAAAGGAGAAAGCTCTGCCTCCGGCTGTAGTCCTACAATAAATCTAATGTTATATTTGAACATTAATGGTCCTCCTTTAATTCCTTAGTCCAGGCTGAACTCCTGACCCATGACAGATTGGTGGACTGATATTTGTAATATCAGTCGAGTGTCTCTGAGACCAGGCTCCTGGTATCCCAGCAATTAATGAGATAGAGAGGTAGTGACTTCCACAAAGATACCTGTTTTCAGACATTTTAGGGGAGCGGATCAGTCAGAGCGTGTTAAGTGAGGTGAATCAGTACACAAGTGTGGTAGAGAGTCATCTTTATTATGTCTATGATATTATGATCATCATTGTAAGAGCAGTCCAGTGTCATTATAACAGAACAGGATCATGTGAGACTGAAACCAGAAAACATCACAAGAAAGACATGAATATAAGTAAAGCCAGATGGAGGAATTGGGCCTGTTCCCATTTGTCCAGATATTCACATTTTGCTTTTTCACAGCAAAATAAATAATGTGACTGAGGCCAACGTCTCTACTTTTCTACAGCTGCATTGATTGAATCTTCAAATGTATCATCAAACCTAAACTCTCTTAAGAAATTAAAAGTAAATACAAATCTGATCAGGGACTCTTTTTTGAATAATACTTTATTGTATATCTTCTTCCATGTGGCATTGTCACAGTCCACACAGACATGGTGAGAGTGCTGAATCAGGCAGGGTGCATTTGGTGTTTTAGTAGTTTAGGATTCAGTAGAGTCAGTGGAACAGTAGAAATCTTGAGTCACTGAGAGCTGTTAAACCATTTGACATACGTGTTCTTTGATATACAGACCTGAGGGAAAAGACTAAAAACCTGGGAAAAGAGAAGGAGGATCTTTCTGTTCGTGAGACCAGTTTGGTCAGTCAGCTCTCAGGTGAATTTATATTCTTATAGTAATGGTACTCACTTTATTTCTCAAAATTTTACTGGAACAGAAGAGTTAGACAGACAAGGCATGAATGCTGGATTAATCTGTGTTCAACATCCTCTGAGATTCTGTACTGAATTTTACTGGAACTAAACTGATACAGCTAAAGCCAGAAATGTTAGTGTCATCCTGATTTTGCAGAGAGAAACAGGAGCATTGAACAGCTGCTTGCAGAAAAGGAAAACCTGACCAGAGAACTTCAAGGTGAGATTCAGTTTTACCTCCATAACAGAAATGTGTTCAATGAGAGATCCTGTTTTACCTCCATAACAGAAGTGTGTTCAAGGTGAGATCCAGCTTTTCCTTAGTAGATTCAGTCTGAACTAGAAAACAAGATGCTGAAAACATACTTCATATACCAGATCTTCACTTTGAATTTGCTCAGCTCAATCCATTAAGCAGCCTACACAAATCTATTATACTGTAACATTCATTGACACAGTCAACACTTTGACTTTGTGACAACATTGACATATCCATAAAAACACAGATGCTCATAGATGGAGAAAAGAGAGTTTTAATGATATTTGTTGAGACAGAAAAGGATCACACCAGAATAAGCTTGGCATGCTTTCCAGATGTAGACAATACTTTACAACTAGTGGAAGGAAGACACATATATAGTGACAGGTGACAGGCTACAGGTGTGTATAGTAATCAGGGGAGGAGGAACATTGGTGCCAGAGCACAGGATTCTGGGTGTTGGGAGTCCCTCAGGTTGTGTTATATGACAGACTTCCACTGATTAATCTGACCCTAGATTTATTAATCTGACTCTGAACAATTTCAAACCACATGATTCCTTTTTTCATTTTTTTAATTTCATTATTCTTCATTTTCATAGTTCTTTTGATAATCACAATACTGCATAGGAGGATGTGTTTAACTGTATTTAGGCATTTATTGGTGTATTTAATTATTGTCTGTTTGATCACGCTAGACTGGCCTATATATTCTCTGCATTGTGTCCATTTTAAAGCATTACACAGAACATTGATAATGTGACTTAATGCATGTATAAAAACCCCAAAGTTATTTCAAATCAATAAAGAGCTCATTACACATCAGTGTAAGGTTGAAAGAGATCCAGGACACAGAGGGATGAAAGTGTAGAGTGATCTCTTTACTTTCACACACAACAGGTGATGTAGTACTGCTGCTCAAGGTGATGTTCCCATTGTTCTATGTTCTGGTGTAGGCCTGGACCTGGTTGGTTTCTGTATCTATGTTGGCTTGTATCTGGTTTAGTCTGATTATATGTCTAGTCTGTGTAGTTGGTCTATGTGTATCCCGTCTGTAGACTCTCTGCAACACCTGCCACCTTACACTGCGTCATGTCTCACCTTCCTCATGCCCTCCATGCTGGTCCTGCTAGGCTTCCTGAGGCTAACAGTACTGTGTCTCACCTCTCTAAATAAAACACTTCTCTTAGCTCCCCCTTAGCTTGTCCTCCTCTTAGCTCCCCCTGTTACAAGAAGAGAGTGAGCATGTGCAGCAAATAACTGCACAATAAGTCTGAAAGCAGGGCTGGGTGTGATTGGGACAATCAGGATATCATATTGTGTATGTGGAGCAGATTGTATATCGTATCTGATCTCATTAGTGTCTCATCTGTCATTCTGCAGCTCTGAAGGACAAACCAGTGAACTGTGCTGTGGGTTGGAAGCTCTTCAGTAGGAGGTGTTACTACTTCTCTAAAGATCAGAAGACCTGGACTGAGAGTCGTGATGCGTGTATTGCTGAGGGAGGAGATTTGGTGATTATCAACAACAAAGAGGAGAAGGTATGATAATATATGAATGTAATGTATAATGCTGATTCATTGATTGGAATTTACCTCATGAATGTTAAAAATTTAGCATTTAGCACTATTTAGGAAATGATTAATGTTGATGTGTTTGCCTTTATCAGTGTTTGCAAGAACAAAATTTATTAGAGCTTTATATTATGTGTTCTCCAATTAGAAGGAACTACACATACATCATGATGCATCAACCACTGAATCTAAAGTGTAAATCAGGCCAGACCATAATACCACATAGCCAGTAAGAACCAGGTGGTACAGGAAATAGACAGAAATGAGTAAAAAACATCAAAGTGCACCAATGTGCTCCCTCCCCAACACCATCAGCAACCAGTTCTCCAAGTTTGATGTTAGAGTTTTATAATAGACTTTTCTTTTATGTGTACTCTAATTAGAAGGAACTACACATACACCAAGGTGCATAAACCATTAAAGCTAAAGGGTAAATCAGGACATGCCATAATACCATATAGTAAAAACATCAGAAATTAGTCAAAAATATCAAATTACACCAATGTGCTCCCTCCCTAACACAACTGTCATCATCACCACCATCATCATCATCAACCAGCTCTCCAAGTTTGGTTAGATCAGGAAAGTTAACAGAATAGGGTGTGATGTTTTTATAGGAGACATCAGTGGAAGTTCTAAACCATTTGAAGTTGTCCAGGTCCAGTTGGCCAGATTGTGGTCAGTGACTGTTAAATCAGTCCAGTTCAAAGTGTAAGACCATAACAGGTCCAAATCAAAAGAGCAATAACTAGGAAATGGTACACAGAGATAGTCATGGTAAATAAAAAAACAGAGTTAGATACACATCTAAGGCAGTAAAGAGAAATATGCTGATTCAGTAAACACCAATATCTACATATCTACTCATATCTACATCCTGCTTAACCACTTCATCACATTGAGGATAATCCAGGTCACACCAACCAGTTAAGGAAAGTTCAATTAATCTACTGTCTTGAGTAGCTGAATGTCTCTCAGTCCTGGATAATCAGCACATTTTGACTAAAGCGTTTAATCAATCAACCACCTCAATGATGGTTGAGTGTCTTATAGTCATTAATCACAAAAAATCTTTAATTATAGGATTTCTTACAACAATCAAAGCCTGTTCCTGGTAAAATGGACTACTGGATCGGTCTGACTGATGCTGTAAAGGAGAATGACTGGCGCTGGTTAGATGGAACAAAGCGCAATATAAAATTAATGTAGGTCCTTTTCACATTTCACATTCCACTGAAAAGCAGCCTTAATTTCAAGGTCCCACAAAGCAATGTCATGATAGGTCTCTACACATCTAGTTAACATGCTTTTAAAGCAGGTTACATTTAAATTTATTTATTTTAAATTAAATGTCTGTGTCTGATTTTTTAAAAGAATTATTCCTTTTTAATCCAGATCCTGGGCTGGTACAGAGCCTGACAACTGGAATGATACTAATAAATACCCTGATGGAGAGGACTGTGCTGTAATGGAGCTTGAATCCAACGGATGTGTGTTACGAGATGCCTTCTGTGATGAAGCTTCCAAAAAACACAGCTATATCTGTGAGGCAAAAGCAGGAAAGTAAATTATGAGAGAAGTTGTAAACATGGAAGTAATGAGGAGTGGCAAGAACTGAAAAAAAAATCAAACTGCTGTTTTTGTTATGGACCAAAATCAACACCTTGTAAAATCCATTCCAGGAAGATCTGAGGATATTATACCCATTATTAATATGACTTAAAATGTGTATATATTACTCTATTTAGATTTATACTGTATTTATAGTGGTTGTAAAACTGTGTAATCAAAGTATTTTTATAGTATGTCTGTCTATCTGTCATGTCCTTACTATCTACCTGTGAGTTGCAGTAGTTGTGACATTCACTCATTAATAACTTCATATAAAGCAGTAAAGGGGCTTTTATTTTAGGTTTTTCTTCTGTCTTTGTCCCGTCACGTATGGCTCCTCCCTCCGCCTCTGTATTGTATCGTTCATCCTAGCCCCACCTTGTTTCTCGTTTACCATGTACCATGTTTCCCTGCCCCTTCATTATTACTCCCACCTGTGTGTTGTTTTGTCCCTGGTGTTTCAGCGTATATATTCCTTGTCGTGTCTTACCTTCTCTGTCGGTCATTGTCTGTAAGTTGATCTTTTGCCCTGCCCTCCCCTCCCATGTTTCCTAGACTTTGCTTTGTAGCTCTCAGTTTTTCCTTGTTTCTGTTTTGTAGAGTATTTTGGTGCCTGTGTTTTACTGTGTGCAGGATTAGAACTTCACCGTCCCTTTGGCATTCCACAATACCACAAGAAATGTGTAAGGGGTTGCAGAGGTAGTGATTTGTGAGATTGTACACTGCTCAAAATAAAGGGAACACTCAAATAATACATCCTAGATCTGAATGAATGAAATATTCTCATTGAATACTTTGTTCTGTAAAAAGTTGAATGTGCTGACAACAAAATCACACAAAAATCATCAATGGAAATCAAATTTATTAACCAATGGGGGCCTGGATTTGGAGACACACACAAAATTAAAGTGGAAAAACACACTACAGGCTGATCCAACTTTGATGTAATGTCCTTAAAACAAGTCAAAATGAGGCTCAGTATTGTGTGTGGCCTCCACGTGCCTGTATGACCTCCCTACAACGCCTGGGCATGCTCCTGATGAGGTGGCGGATGGTCTCCTGAGGGATCTCCTCCCAGACCTGGACTAAAGCATCCGCCAACTCCTGGACAGTCTGTGGTGCAACGTGACGTTGGTGGATGGAGCGAGACATGATGTCCCAGATGTGCTCAATCGGGTTCAGGTCTGGGGAACGGGTGGGCCAGTCCATAGCTTCAATGTCTTCATCTTGCAGGAACTGCTGACACACTCCAGCCACATGAGGTCTAGAACTGTCCTGCATTAGGAGGAACCCAGGGCCCACCGCACCAGCATATGGTCTCACAAGGGGTCTGAGGATCTCATCTCTGTACCTAATGGCAGTCAGGCTACCTCTGGTGAGCACATGGAGGGCTGTGCGGCCCTCCAAAGAAATGCCACCCCACACCATTACTGAGCCACTGCCAAACCGGTCATGCTGAAGGATGTTGCAGGCAGCAGATTGCTCTCCACGGCGTCTCCAGACTCTGTCACGTCTGTCACATGTGCTCAGTGTGAACCTGCTTTCATCTGTGAAGAGCACAAGGCTCCAGTGGCGAATTTGCCAATCCTGGTGTTCTCTGGCAAATGCCAAGCGTCCTGCACGGTGTTGGGCTGTGAGCACAAACCCCATCTGTGGACGTCGGGCCCTCATACCATCCTCATGGAGTCGGTTTCTAACCATTTGTGCAGACACATGCACATTTGTGGCCTGCTGGAGGTCATTTTGCAGGGCTCTGGCAGTGCTCCTCCTGTTCCTTCTTGCACAAAGGCGGAGGTAGCGGTCCTGCTGCTGGGTTGTTGCCCTCCTACGGCCTCCTCCACGTCTCCTGGTGTACTGGCCTGTCTCCTGGTAGCACCTCCAGCCTCTGGACACTACGCTGACAGACACAGCAAACCTTCTTGCCACTCTCATTTCTACCTGTTGTCTATTCTATTTGCACAACAGCAGGTGAAATTGATTCACAATCAGTGTTGCTTCCTAACTGAACAGGTTGGTTTCACAGACGTGTGGTTGACTTGGAGTTATATTGTGTTGTTTAAGTGTTCCCTTTATATTTTTGAGCAGTGTATATCAACAGTTAAAAAGTGCACCAGTGACATCTAAAGGACAACCCTTACAATAACAGTGCAGTCCAGATTATAGAACACTGCTAAACAATGCATGGATGTATAGGGACAAGTAATTACATTTGTGTGTTATCTACAACTGTAATAATTAAGATTTAGCCATAAGAAATGACACCTGTGTGAGACATTAATTTATTCAAGGTGATTGATCAATTACACTTCCAAAAAAATAATCCTCCACTTAAACCAACTACTCTGTCACAAACAACTGCATCAACAATCTGTATATTTTCAATAAATAATGAACATCTAGCCAGTGTGTAGATAAGAGGAGGAAAGTATCTGTGTGTAGATGTACGCAGGCTCGTGCAAGCTTACATGATATCTAACAATAAAGTTGTGCGTGGGGAAGGCGAGATGATAACAGTATCACTTGTGTTACTGTCACGGTAGGCCGGTCCCAGGGCTCGGGGATGAAGCCCACCACACGTCAGTCTGCCATGCCACACTCCCACGTTCAGTGGTCTATTAACACACACTTAATCAGTTAACCACTCGCACCTGCTTTAATTTCCCTGTTTGTTTAAAGCCCTGCAGGTCCCGCTGTTCAGTGCTGTGTGTTCCTTGAGAGAGAGAGAGAGAGAGAGAAAGACACACACACACACACACAGAGCACACAGTCTGACCAGCAGAATACTCTGTGCATGCCCAAGTGTGATTAGTGCCTTTTGCGCCCAGACGTTATTGCAGCACCTATATACGCTCTCGTACACACACCCACTGATCTGGGCTGATGCAGACTAGATTAATGTAGGACAGATAAAAGTGGAAGAATGTTTGAATAAATAAACCACTACAGAAATGATCATTATTCACAACAGCATATTAGTTGTATTAGATATTAGTTGATAATGACATTAAAGTCAAAGTCAACTTTATTGTCATTCAGACTTTACACAAGTGCACAGCTGAACGAAATTGCGTTTCTCCAAACTCCAGTGTTAAAGCACCAGAGCCCAGAGTGGCCGCTGCAACTAGTGCGCCGCCCATTACGCAGAATGGGGGGATAAACATAGAGATAACATTAGGAGGAGACAAAAAAATATGACCACAGATTATTCTCGCAAACAGGACAACAGTCTGTGTGCATGCAAAAAATCCCCAGAGCACATACAGCATTGATAACACAGACAGTAAGCAGTGAGAGGCGTGATTCATTCAGAGAGGGAGGGGGGAGCCAGAGGCCTGGCACACAGTTTTTGTGTCAAAGTTCGCGTTGGAAGGCGAGAGCCATCTCTGACAGTCTCTGTGTGGGGGTAGGGGCAGGTAACCAAGACGACGACCTTCTGGGAGAAATTTGTTTGGGCGCCAATGCAGATAAGAAGAATGAAGAATGTAGCAAGGAGCCCGTCCTTGGGAATTTGAGCACGAACTCCTCTTAAAGTCGGCTGTCTCCCAACTGATCCAACTTCGCACGTAGAGCATTGATTCCATCCACGATCGTCTCCAAGCTTTTTCCAACAGTCACAGTCTGTGTTCCAACAGCTCTACCCACCGCATCAATCATGTGGGGCACTTGACGTGGACGCTCAATAGCTGACTCCACTCTTTCAGTTTTCCGATACACCAGGGCAACGCCTAATCCAATCAGCAGAGCCACTGCGATCAAAGTTCCAAATAGGTACACGTCCTCAACATCTTCCAGGGAGAGAGGCGCAAGACACAAACTACGCCAGGTCCCCCATGAGTCATGCACATATCCAGCTGAGGACGTTCCGTCCGGGCATGTGGGTTCTCCCGCACCATGACTCCTCGTGGAAAAAATAGTGTCAATTGCGTTGAGAGACCACCTGATCAAATCCATTTTCTTGTTAAAATTCGAAGAGCAGCGTCTGGTTACTTAGACAAGACAGAGAATCTAAGCTGAGCAGGGCAGGAGGGAGGGAGTGCAGGAGCAGAGATAAAGTGCGACCGCCTCTCTTGAAAGCCGGAAGAAGTTTTATGATTAGTTGTATTAGATGTTAGTTTAAGATACAAAATGATATTAGGTGATGGTGTAGAATGACTTAAGGTGATCTCCATCACATAGACTGTCGGTCACACTGAGATAGACGTTGATTGTTCAGACACTGTAGAACACACATGGCCAGGGATGAGGCTTAAAGTAAAGTGAATTAAACTTTTCATTTTGCTGTTTCACACACACAAGGTGCTTGTCTTTACTGATGCATGATGTCAATGTGATGTGTGAACACTACAGGAGTTAACCACAAGCATAACAGACACACCATCATCATCCTCCCAACAAAACTCTCAGTGGACCAGCCAAGGTGGGTACAACACTTCAGGACGTCTGCAACCGCTGGGATAATATTCCACAATATTAATATCTGCCCAGTGGATGGTGATGTCTTTCTCCTCTCATCTTGAGCTTGAACCCCCAGAGACACTAACACCTGAGTCTTTAGCTGCTTGAACCCCAGAGACACTATTAACACATGTGTCTTTAGCCGTTTCAGTGCTAACAACCCTTAGATTAACATTACATTTTGTAACCGTTTTACAGATCCTCAGAACAGGCCATAAGTATCTGATCAAGATAAAAAATCTTGGTATGTATCTATCACAAATATTTAATAACTTGGTATTTAAATAACTATGGATATTTAAAGTTCAAACTGACAAGTGTCCGATATTGCAATACGTGTTCTCTTCACAGTTGTGGCACACGGGGAGTGGGGTGTGTTGGACTAAGTTACCTGAAAGGTGTAATTTGTAAAGCACAACCTGGCGTGTCTCCTTGTAACTGGTTCTTCCGTCCTCGGACCACAGGAGCAGGTATGGGAGTCTGAGTAAAGACCTTGTGTGTGAGCTGCTCTTCCACTGTTGGGACTGCTCCAGTGAGTGCTGCGTTCAGACCAACGGCACAGGAGAACGCTTCTCCCTCACACAAGAGTGTGTGGTTTGCTGCAGCTACAGAGTCTGGACCTCACAACCAGCTGATGTACTACGAGAGGAGGTGTGTGTGTCTGTGAGTGTGTGTGTGTGTCTGTGAGTGTGTGTCTGTCTGTGAGTGTGTGTGTGTGTGTGTGTGTGTGTGTGTGTGTGTGTAGGGAACATTATAAGTGAAGGACGTTACTCTTCGCAGTACTTAGCTATTTCCAGTGTTGCGTTCCAACACGTCTACCAGTATTTCTAGTCAGCGATTGTTTTCCAATACAAATCTGATCACTCTGCTCATGTCTCTACTGGGTAACGTTCACCTCTATGTGCTTATTGTTGATTAAACATGCTACGTAGCGTAGTGTTGTTTAGCCCCTCCACGCTTACTGTCCCTGTGACTAACTACACTTGCATGCTGCTAAAACATAATGGGATGACACAAATAAATGTACAGGCTGATCCTGAACGTTACCTCATGATGCTAATTTGTGGCATTCATATCCAGTTCGGAGCACATTTGGAGGTTGTGATGAAGCAGTTTGTAAAGGGAGAAACATCTGCAATGAATTTGCACGTAACACCACCATTTGACATTTGCTGAGACATCGTGGTTCATCATCAGGTTTGTAACGAAGTCTTTTCTTCTTTTCTCAGGAGGTGGAGGTGCTTTCATCTGAAGACGAGACAAACGCTGATGATGAAGATGCTGATGCTCTGAGTGATATGGAGGAAGATGGAGAACCTGACCCAGATGATTCGGACTACTTTCCCAATTCTGAGCGCGACGAGAGTTCAGAGGAGAATGATCTGAATGAGGAGGAGTTGTCCAGCTCCCACAAGCCCTTCCAGACCTCCTGTAGACCCCTCGTTTGGTGTCTGCACTGTCAGGCTCTTGCTGGAATTCTCTGTACTGATAAGTGTCACCAAAGGATCTACGGATGTCCGGAGTGTGTTTTTGGGAACGCTGCTGATGTCGTCTGTTTGGAGAACTTGACGGTTCACTTCAACTCCAGAACTGACTTTCACAAGCACGCCATCACAGAGCACGGTGCTGCAGGACAGGTGGCTGAACACAGGACTTGTGAAGACTGCGGTAAGTCGAACAGAGTGGAAGATGAAGATGTGTGTGAGTGCAGGATCAAACCCTTCTCCTGCAAGTTGGGCCCCAAACGTTTCCTCACGGAGATTGGCCAGAAAGTGCATTACCGTAGGCTGCATGGGGACTACAGGCACACATGTAAGTACTGCCTGATGGACTTTGAGGTGAGGCAAACCAAACTCCAGCACGAGAGACTTCATAACAAACGAGGTTTACTATACAGCTGCCCCAGCTGCCAGAAGAGATTCAGAAAGTTCCACGAGCGAAACACTCACCTGAAGATCCACGGTGAGCAGAAAAGTTACCCCTTCAGCACCCGTGACACAAGTTTCAACAACTTATGGAAATATGAGCAGCACGTACGCACTCACTCTGGGGAGAAGCACTACACCTGCCAGGTGTGCGAATGTTCTTTTGCCCACGCCGGCCACCTGAATTCCCATATGCGTCTCCACACGGGGGAGAAGCCCTTTGTGTGTGAGCAGTGTGGGGAGTGTTTCAACCACAGCGTCAGTCTGAAGACCCACCTGCTGCGTCAGCACGTCATGGATCCTGCAGGTGAGTCTACAGAAGAGGGCGGAGGGATCGACAGACCCTTCAGTGATTCTCCTCCGAAAAAGAACCTGAAGGAAGGTTCCAAACGGAGTCTGAAGCAATGCTCGGCGCCTCCTGTTGACAAGGAGGAAGTGTGGGGTTACGCAGACTGTTGGGAGGAGAACAGAGACTCTGATTCAGGAGAGGAATGGAGGGAGGAAAGAGGACGTCAGAAGAGGAGAGTTACGAGGACCAACACCCGGAGAAAAAGGGGGAAGGATGTGGAAAAATCATGTTTAATGAACGTCCCACAGTGAACAAACCTTCATCAGTGGGTGGTGAATGGGTCTCGAGTTGGTTGTAAATTGTGAGTTGGGTCTATATTTATACATGAACATGCACAGCCAACCTGCTCTGTTACGATTGCTAGAGACCAGAACAGACACTGCACACTGCATTACAAAAGTTTATTTCTGATTTTAAGTCATCCAAAATAAATCATTATAATCTTCTTATAATTAAAATTGGCATATAATTGTAGAATTAAAGAAATGAATGTTCCTAATAGTCTAATAAAGGGTTTGATAAATGTAATGTACATTTGTCATGTTTCTTTTCAAATGTATGTAAACTTATTATATTTTCAAGTGTTGAAAGTGGAGAGTTGGAACAACATCTAGTGGGCATCCAACGTTATATAAATTTTTATAAATGTTTTATTACATTGAATTAGGCCTAATGTTTCATGGTGAATTGTGTTTGTAATCATACAACAATAATAAAGTTCAGTCGTTTTAATTCAATCCATTTTGTAACTTTTAACCACATCTTAAGACATGATGACTGTTAAGCGGTCCATACAGAATTGCTTTGACAGAATGACAATAATAAAGATTTAAATGATTGTTGGTTAGTGTTTGTGCAGGAGAAACGGGCTCACGGGAACTGCGGCGTACAGCCACTGCGCCGACATTAGCACAATACGCTTGTCAGCTTCCTTAGTGATAATAGTTCGACAACACACACAATGTCCACCAGAGGGCAACATTGTCATGCAACGCTCACCTGACCGTCAAAAATCAAAAGAACGACCAACAAATTTTGGTTAGTGTGTAGATGTTTAAAAATATAACCCAATATAACTTTTCTTTCCTCATTCATTTTAAGTGCAATAAAATGTCAGAGGCCATTATTACCATTATATGCATTATTACCATTATATGCATTATTACTGTTATATGCATTATAACCATTATTACCTTTATTACTTATCTTACCGTTAGTACCATTCTTACCTTGGTATAGGATTAGTTCAGCACTCCAGTTTGCCTGGATCTACTGAAGAAACCCATGACTGTTTCCTGTGGATACAGTTTCTGCTTGGGGTTTATTAAAGACTGCTGAGATGAACAGGATCAAATGGGAGTCCACAGCTCCTGAGTGTAGACGCACCTTCACGCACAGGAGTGTGGAAGGAAAACCCGTCATGCTGATGGAACTGGGGGAGAAACTAAAGCAGACCAGACTCCAAGGTCCTGGTTCACTCACTGGTGTGCTGGATCTAGAGATGTGTGCATCTCCACTGGGATGAACTACATAGCCATTTAGCTGCTGACACGTCGTGTGTAGTGTGTCTGATCTCTTCATTTAATCAGATGTTGTGAAGTGATTACTCTTCATCAGGGAAGGAATTTGATTGATTTGCCCTTTTAACACTATATTTCTGATGATGATGATGATGATGAAATTCCCAATATAAACCAGAGAAAACCCATGCAGAGGTTAGAATGGTATTTTTCATTGTTTTGCTTAAGATGGCTACTATTGGTTTACGCAGCCTTTTCTAAACTCAGGTCAGTTTCCCAGAAGCACAGCCATGCTAATATCCCCTTGACCATAGAGGGGCAGGTTTTAAACGGCTCTTTTGATTAGAGGCGTCCTCAGCAGATAAAGTCCCTCAAGTCCCTGCTGGTTTGCAGCTGCTGTTATCAGACCGCTGTTATCAGACTACAAGTGGCCAACTGAACTGAGTCCGGAGGCCCAGCTGTTGAAGTGTTAGCGACAAAGACATTCAAGGAATGAGGACAGATTACCAGCCAGTGATATCAGAAAAGCAACCCCACAATGTCCAAAAATGGACAATCAAAGTCCTGTGTTTAGTACAGACCTGTCGCCTTTATTATTCAAGCAAACATAGTGGTCATTATTGCAGGTTGTAGCTGCACATAGTGTAACATAGTGCCAATAAAACATATAATTAATGAAAGAAAAATGCAAATGAAGTATGTGTCAAAATGGTACATACAAACTCCAGACCAGAAGTACAGAAAGCTGTGTGATCATCATGTGACTTGAGTAACACTTTCAGAGAGGCCGTTAGAGGACCTGCTAGCCATGACAGAAAAACACACATTTCAGTTTGTATGCAGCATCTTGCTGTTGCCCAAGATGTTTTTGAGCCAAGGACTAAGGTGTTAACAGGTTTAGTGATGGCTGGAAGCCTGCAGACCTGGACACTGTTAAGACGTTCCAGCAGACCACATCCAGCATTTTATAAGATCTGTACCTCAGTCTTGTACCTCAGGACAGACTGAAGATTTGTTTACACGATGTGAAACTTTAATTATTTAAAATTTTACTTTAAATTAAGCGTGCTGGTGTACGTATGGCCTAATTGAAAGCAATTCTGACAAACAGAAATTCATGTGAATTGTATTTTGTATTTTAAAATTCCAACCACAGGTAGCTTTTCTGATTAAGCTACCTTAATTATGCTACCATATTTATGCTACCTTAATTATGCTACCATAATTAAGCTACCATAATTAATTATGCCTGATACACCAGGTTTAACGACGGCCCAGAACAGCACTCTGTATTAACAGCTCTTCCCTGAAATGGGGTTCAACACCCTCATCTGCTGATTACCCCCCTCTGTGCTGCGTGACCCCAGACAGAAGGCTGGGTAAACCGGAGCGTGAATGTCGCAGTAAAACGTATACAGATGTCCCATTCCCACGGCGTCGTAGAAGGACAGGAAGCCACTGTCGATATCCAGGAAGACGCCGATCGTGTCCGGGACGCCCGTGGCTGAATCGGAGAAGCAGAAGCAGAACCAGCCATGCTGAGCACAGAACTGCCGCGTCCTGCTGCTGTAGCTCAGCGCCCAGGACAGCTCGTCCCTGCCCAGGCTGCAGGACGCGGCCGCGGGGGCCCCCGCCGAGCCGTAGGCCACGCCCACAGCCCAGCAGGGAACCCCAGCCACCGCCACCTCCCAGTGGTGGACGCCACGACTGAACGGAGTCTCCCCCAGCACCCGGTACAGGGCCTCAGGTGACCCAGAGACCCCGGAGTCAGGCACGGCATCCGCCGTTACCCATAATGCACTGTGGTCAGTGTTCAGTCTGAGGCTCGGGTGAGCTGAGGCAGCATTTAGCACAATGTCCTCTCCTGTGGACACATGAGACAAACGCATACGTGTTAATGTTGGCATAGCAGGTCACACAGCCGCACCCCCCCCCCCCCCATCTCACCCCCCCCCCCCCCCACCTCATTGCACCCCCCACACATTAGCAAGCATTATATATCTGACTTTGATTTGTTTTGCTTACAGAGATGTACTTATGGTGTATTAAAGATTAAAGACTGTATTATATAAAAACAAGTTTCAGGTAGTATTAAAGGTAGGTATTTAATACTCCATCAGGTATTCAGTATTAAAGTAGGTATTTAATACTCCATTAGGTATTCAGTATTAAAGTACCTACACATGCTGATTCGTTTCTGCCTTTGACTAAATGTCTACAGGTCACATACCAGAGAATGTTCTGCACACAGTCTGGAGAAGTGGAGAGATCTTGGCCGCAGTGATCCGCTTTGGTCTCTTCCACTCCACAGCGTCCAAGATCTGCTGTTTACACGTCGTTTCATCAAACAGGTCCGCCCTCACGCAGACGAAAAAGACGCGTTTGCCAAAGAGCAAAACCAGACAAGTGGCATGTGATCTGTATGTTAAGCTGTTCTAAAATGTTCTACATCACTTCGTGTTTATTTAAACGACGACAAAAATGTGCACTTACCAGTCAGGATTTTGAACAGTCTGAAGAGAAAAGTGCAGAAAAGGAAAAGCACATTTAAAACACTGAAATTGTCTGAAGGAATGACCTGCAGATTCTCAGAGTCTCCAAAACTACATTACCCAGAATTCACCATTCCTGGCTCACCTGCAGAAGCAGCAGGGGGTCTGTAAGGTTGAGGGCTTGCAGCAGAGACTCCTGTGTCTGGAGGAGCCTGGTCTTCAGCCGGGTCAACCTCTCCGTCCGGAGCTTCGCCGCCCGCCTCTCCTGCACCTGCTCCAGGGAGACACGCTTCCTCCACGCCTGTTCCTCCAAGTCCAGGAAGAGCCTCACCCTTCCCAATACGGCCAAGCACGCGTGCAGCTGACTCTCCAGGCTCACCTGTGTGTGCGCACGCACAAGAAGGTTAGAGGAGAGAATGCCCTAACAATGAATGCTGTGTTAGGTCTTTAAAGACGTCTGCACCTGACTGGAGGAGGAAGACTGCTCGATTGATGCTTCTCCATCTTTAATCTCCGACAGTCTGTGTTTGATCATGTTGAGCTTCACATTGCAGTCCTCCTACATGGAGCAGAAACAAAAGGTTCAGCCGACAGATAAAGACCGAGGCGTCTACGTTCCTCTTCCACTAACTAACCAAGACTATCCGTATCCATACGCACCTTCAGACTGGTCTGAGCGTCGGTCAGTTTCACCACGTTGTGGCCGTTCAGATGTTTCCCCTCCGACGGCAGCATGCAGAACGCGCACAGAGCCGCACCGTCCGTCTTGCAGAACAGTTCCAGCTGTTTGTCGTGTTCCTTGCACAGTCTGCTTCGGCTCGCCAGCACGTGCCGTCCGCACGCGCCGTTCTCCAGGTGCGCGAGCTTCCGCCGCGCCTCGCACGCGGCGCGGTCCACCCCTCCGTCGCGCTGCCGTCGGAACTTCTCGACGATGTTGTGGAGAACCGTGTTCTTCCTCAGCTCCGCCGCGGAGTCGCACGGGGCCGCGCACAGCGGGCACGCGTAAGAGCGGCACGGCGGCGCGCCGGGCTCGTGGCTGCGCCAGGACCTCTCCAGGCCCTTTACGCACTCTTCACAGTAGTTGTGGCCGCACGGTAGAGTCACCGGCTCGGTGAAAACGTCACGGCACACCGCGCAGATGAGCTCCTCGTCCAAAGATAAACTGTCCATCGTTGGCGGACTTGCAGAGGGAGTCTGTTCTCAGTGATGTTGGGTTTATTACCGTAGACACCGAGGCTCCGCCCGGTACCGCCCAACGACCCGTGTGTTTATCAGCTCGGTCAGCTGGTCCGGTCCACAGATCTGAGTTAGTTACTCATCTGGGCTCATTAACACACATGTCCATTTTAAAATACATAACGAAGAGAAAACAATGCTGTCTGCTGGCCTGTAGAAAATAGTTTTATATTGCCCACCAGGGGCGATTTTAGGATCTGGTCTTTAGGGGTGCCCAGCCCCTAGTGCTCACAGAGGCACAATACTAAAGTATTGCGCAGGTACAGAGCAAGGTTTTTGCATAATATAATATTTAAAAAATGTGTTGAGCCAGGGGGTGCTGAGCAACTTCACGGTGGTGCTCTAGCACCACTAAAAATACCCTAGCCTCGCCCCTGTTGCCCACGTTATTAGGGACGCACGTCTACCAGAACAAACTACCATGTCGGTGTCACTACCAGTGTTGCGAATAACGCCGTTAATACTAATAATAATAATTATATATATATTATATATATATATACTTGCACCTGTTGGTTTAGTTTTGTTTAAGTTTAAAAATTCAAAAGTGCTCAAGATGAGATGACAGCAGGGTTTGGAAAATGGCAAATTTAGAGAATATTTCTATTTCATATAAAGTCTATTACACACTGTATGTTGTGTATATGAACCGAAGAAAATTAAAAGGCATTATTAAAAGGCCAACGTGTCTGTCCTGATCCTGAAAGCTTCATTCCTGACAAAACTAAATGTTTAGTGTTCATCTCCTCATCACATACAGTCCACATCATTGAACATGAGATGTTCATCTTATTTTTAATTATATTGTTTATATAATTATAAACATATTATAAATAAATATTATTATAAATAGTCATTATTTACAGTAGCAAGACGCGCTGACAGTTATTTATTTTACAGATGACTAGTTCATGAGGTGCAATATTTGCGTCAACCTCTAGATGGCATTCCCACTTCATTCGTGACCTCAAACAAGAAAACTACAGTGACATGGGAAGGCAGAAGGGATAGTTAGTCATATACACACACAAACACACACAAACACACACACACACACACACACACACACACACACACACACACACACACACACCAAGAGTTTCAAATAAATGTGTGAACATAGAAGTTAAAAGTTAGAAAAGAGATCAGTATGATTTCTGATGTCCTGAGCAGGCTCACATGGCTTAGCCTGGATGTTAAATGCATGTGGAGCAGGTTTCTCTGTTCTAAGGTGTGCTGTACTAACCTGAGCTGTTCTCACCTGAGCTGTTCTCACCTGAGCTGTTCTCACCTGAGCTGTTCTCACCTGCCGTCAGGCCTGTAGTGCAGACAGTTGGAGTCTGATGTTCACAGGCATGATGTCAGCATGAACATGGAGGATCTCACAGAGACAGGAGGCCACCCACAAGAGCGAGACGAGACAGAGAGATGTGACAAGAGAGAAATCAAACGGAGAGATAGAGCTCATAGGAACCAGCATCGTGTAGCCAGAGTTTTCCAGAATACATTCTGGATCATGTGCAATGTAGGTCAGCTGGGTTTATTGCATTGTGATTTCCACCATGGTGTGTGTGTGTGTGTGTGTGTGTGTGTGTGTGTGTGTGTGTGTGTGTGTGTGTGTGTGTGTGTGTGTGTGTGTGTGTGTGTGTGTGTGTGTGATTTGTGAAATTATAAGCATTAGCAGGTTATTACAAACAGTTTTCAAGTCAAAACTTTATTTTAGGTGGTTGAGTTGTAACAGAATGGACTGTGTTCAGGGTGGGTGTAATGCCTGGGCTGGGACAATAGGGGAGCTGTGGCGCTGAGTGACAGGAAGTGCCCAGTTTGAGATGATTGCTCACCTATAAAAGCAGGAAGTTGGAGGTGCTGAGGAGGGTTTTCTTGGTCTCCTTTGTGCAGGGGGTAAGGTTGGTGGCGTACAGGTTGATTTATTTTTGGAGTGTCTGTGGTAGGTGTGTGAGGTATCATTGGTATGTTTGTGTGTTGAGGCATCATTGGTGTGTTCGTGTGTTGAGGCTGTTTGACTGGTCTGGTTAAGTTATCAGTGACTTGCTTGATCTTTGTGGTTGGGTTTCGCTGAGATTTGGGAGAGTGTACGAGTGGGTGCCGTTTCAACGTGTGGTTTGGTGTATGGTTGTGTGTGTGTGTGTGTGTGTGTGTGTGTGTTCAGTTGTTTTTGTTTGTCTCCGACTGGGTGGCCAACCGGTACTGGGACACTGTGCGCCACCAATTATTCTAGCCAGTGGCTTAGCATGGGCAGTAGTTCGGATTCGGCCATGTGTTTGATGTACGTCTTTTAGATCTTCTTTTAAAGCTAATAAAGGTAATTCTATTTTATTAGTGGGGTTTAAGCTTGTGCATTGGGGCCACTGGCTGGGGTGAGGAGTCTAGCTGTTCACCACAGGCTTAGTCCAGGTTTTGCAGAGGTTTATCTCTGATGAGCTGTAATAGTTTTACCCCTGTTCACACCAAATGGTTGGGTGGTTTTGTAGTGGTTTTGTAGCTAGGTTGTATGATTGCTGTGCTCCTTGTTTGTAGTGTTGCCCCTGTAGGTGAGCAGCTACCCCTCCAATCCTCCCATGAGTCTGATGTATTTGTTTTAATAAACCCTCAACTACATTTGATCTGTCTTACTGCTCTTCTGTGGTGTCGTCAACTTACTGGTGTCGGAACCTTGTGTTACATCTTGGCGTAGCCGGCAGGACCAGTATTTTAAGGTTGTTACACCATTGAAGATGTCTCAAAGTCGGAATGAGGGAGTTGGGAGACCAAGAGCTTTTTCTATGCCATCCCTCTTTCCATATATGATGCCTTGCTCTAGATTCTCAGGGGGGCGAGGGGCAGATGATATTTCTTTTAAGCAATGGAAGGGTGATTTGGAAATGTGGTTTAGAATGTATGCTATACCTGAAGAAAATCAAATTGATTGGGTTTTTAGCTGCTTAGATGGAGAAGCAAAGAGGGAGATGGCCATTCTGCCTAACACTGACAAAGATACAGTGGCAAAAGTTTTCCAAAAACTTAACGATTTATATGCTAGCCATGCCTGTGCTTCAGTCACTCGTTCACTTTTTTTCAAGTGTAGGCAACACTCAGAAGAGAGTGTGAGAGGCTTCGCGCTCCGTTTACAGGAGTGTTGGCAGAAGATGATGGTGAATGACTCTGCAAATATCCTGAATCCAGAGGTGCTGATGCGAGACCAGTTCATCTCTGGACTTTCAGATGAAGGGCTGAAGAGGGACCTGAGGTTGAAGGTAACATTGAGTAATGCCCTTACATTTTCAGATGTGAAGACTGAGGCTGTACTGCGTGCAGGGTTAGAGGAAGAGGGCCATGCTTATTGTGGAACAGTGAGGAAGGCCCCACAAAAGCAACCGTGGGATGATGATCTTAAGAAACTAAAAGGGGAATTGAAGGTGGAGCTGGCAAAGGAAGTCGAACTCCAGGTGAATACTCTTTCCCAGACCCTCTTGCAGGGTATAAGGGAAGAGTTCCAGAAGGCAAGACAGCAGGGGAGTTCCCAGAGCAACGGCTCATTGGAGGTCCCTCAAAGGTCACGCAGCTATTCCCCAGGCCCAAGACACCAACGGGCAGGCCAACAGCCTAGGCCCCGTGAGTATGATGACCAAGGGCGCCCTATATGCTTTAACTGTAGGACTCCTGGTCACATTGCCCGCCAGTGTCCTAAGCAGAACCTACAGCCCACTTTAAACTAGTGCCCCCTACCGTTGAGGATCGAACAGTAGGCCTACTGGCAAATGATCCATTACATACAGAGGAAAATTCATGCCCTACTCCTTCCCAGGTAGTGTCTGCAGTAAACCCTGCAACTTTTAAATCAGTCTCCCAGGACATTGTTTTCGTTCCACCAGTAAACCCGTCCCCCTTGACGCTGTCTACACCAACACCTGACCTATCCTATCCAAGCCCTCTGTCACTGCAAGTAGTTAACTCCACAGTAGTAAATGGCCCTTCAAGCACTAGTGTGCCCCCATGCGATCTTGTTGGAGAATGCCCAATGATTCAGGTGTCCATGGATGGAGTGACTGTTTCATGCTTACTGGATACGGGCTCTCAAGTATCCATGATGCGTCAGGACTGGTTTGAAGAACACTTTGGAAAGAATGGTCAGCGGTTAAGGGATCCCACTTCTTTGCTAAAGTTGAGGGCAGCCAATGGCAAAGAGATACCATATCTGGGTTACATAACGCTTCAGGTGGACATTGCTGGTGTAGAGCTAGAGAATGTGGGCGTAATTGTGGTAAAGAATTCATGCCTGACAGTCTCTGCACTAGTGGGGATGAATATTATCAAAGAAGTGTGGCAAGTTTTGTTTCAGAAGAGCGGCTCCCGTGTTGTCAAGAATCTACCACCATTGAATGCCTTGGGAAAAGTGACGTGGCAGAAAGCTATGCATATCTGCCAAAAAGAGCATCGCTTCACTTCACCAGAGGGCTTTGTGGGCTATGCCCGTCTGGCTAGTCGGCGCCCTGTCACAGTGCCAGGTAATTGCGAGGTGCTGTTGAGCTGCAGAGCTAGAAACGGACCTTGTGGTCGAAGTTATGAAGCCCTCATGGAGCCGCTACCTACCAGAGATGGCCTGCTGGTGGCTCGTACTTTGGTGAAGGTGAAAAATGGCCAGATGCAGGTGCGTGTTAGGAATATCAGTGCTACACCATTGGCCGTGTATCCATACCAAAAATTGGGAGAATTGCTGACATTAAGTGGGTGTGAAGTGTTTGATGACTGTCCTGACTTGCAGTTTGCCCCCAATGATGTTGGCGAGGTGCCCGTCAAGGTCGTGGGAGTAGGTAGTGTGAACACCAATTCACCACCTCAATTTGATCTAGAAGGGGTTCAGCTGTCAGCTGAGCAAAAAGAAAAACTGGCCACACTGTTGATCAAACACCAGTCTGTCTTTTCACAGCATGAGGAGGACTATGGCTGTACGGAGACTATTTTACATGAGATCCCAACAGGTGATGCAGCCCCAATCAGACAGAGGTATCGACAGATCCCTCCTAATCTGTATGGTGAGGTCAAAGCTCTGATAAAACGAATGTTGGATGCTGATATAATCAAACCTAGTTCAAGCCCATGGTCTTCCCCTATAGTCCTAGTACGAAAGAAGGATGGCTCCATTCGGTTTTGTGTAGACTATAGGCAGCTGAACCAGGTAACCAGAAAGGACTCCTATCCCCTACCTCGGGTGGAAGAAGCGTTAGCCAGCTTAAAGAAGGCCCGCTGGTACTCTACTCTTGACCTTGCATCTGGTTACTGGCAAGTCAAAATGCACCAAAAGGATATGGATAAAACTGCTTTCACCACCCCTATGGGGCTATTCGAGTTCCAACGAATGCCGTTTGGTCTGTGCAATGCACCGGCAAGCTTCCAACGCCTAATGGAGAGCTGCTTGGGGGATCAAAACTATCAATCACTGCTGATTTATTTGGATGATGTGATCGTTTTTGCTGCAGACTTTAGTAGCCACCTTGACCGCCTTGATTTTGTTTTTTCTCGCCTTTCCCAGCAGGGCCTAAAGTTGAAACCAGACAAATGCAAGCTTCTCAGAAGCAGTGTGCAATATCTGGGTCACGTGGTGTCTGATGCTGGTATAGCTCCAGACCCCGATAAGGTGATGGCTGTTCAGCAGTGGAAGGTACCAAAGTCTATTACAGAGTTGCGAGCCTTCCTTGGCCTGGCTGGGTACTATCGCAGGTTTGTGAAGGGGTTCTCACAAATAGCAACACCACTGCATAAGCTACTGGGGGGGCACCCTACTAAGAAATCTAAGGCCAAAGCCTTATGCCCTCCTTGGGATTGGTCTAATGACTGTGGAGCAGCTTTTGAATCCCTTAAACAAGGTCTTGTGCAGGCACCAGTTCTGGCATTTGCAGATTTTACACTACCCTTTCTGCTTTATACAGATGCAAGCCACAGAGGCCTAGGGGCCGTGCTCTCACAAAGACAGGACGGACAGGAGAAAGTTATTGCTTATGCCAGTAGGGGTCTCCAGGGTGCAGAACGCAATGATGCTAACTATAGCTCTTTCAAACTGGAACTACTGGCTCTTAAATGGGCCATCACTGAAAAATTCCACGAGTACCTCCTCGGCTCAGACTTCACGGTATATACTGACAACAATCCCCTTGCACATCTGGCCACAGCACGATTAGGGGCGGTGGAGCAGCGGTGGGTGGCTCGGCTGGCTAGTTACAGATTCCAGGTCAAACATCGCTCTGGTAAAGCAAATGTAAACGCTGATGTTCTGTCCCGCTACCCAGTAGGTGCTGCAGTGGTGCCAGAGGACGACGATGGTATGGAGGTTCCCGGGTTCCAAGAGGTGGCCGTCGAAGTGGTGCAAGCTTGCCTCTTGGGGTCCAGCTCAGTGGCCTGTAGCGGACCAGCACCAGACCGGCCACAACCTTCTGGGGGTTCCAGAATAGGACAGGACTGGACAATGGAAAGGTGGGCAGAAGTGCAGCAGCAGGACTCTGTAATCTCTCGCGTATTGCATGTCTTCCAGAGGAGGAGACCGTTGCTGTGGGACGAACGACAAAGGGAAGCTCCCAATGTACTGAGGCTGTTGAAGGAGATGCCCCGTTTGCAGCTTCAAGAGGGGGTGCTATATCGTTGCACCCAAGACCCAAACACTAATATGCCACGGTACCAGCTCCTCCTCCCTCAAAGTCTTCAGAAGGAGGCATTTACTTGTTGTCATGACAAGATGGGCCATTTCGCTACTGAAAAAACCTTGAAAATGCTGCAGACAAATTACTATTGGCCACACATGGCTATTGACGTTCAGAAATGGTGTGCGGAATGTCCACAGTGCACCCTTAGGAAAAGGCCGGGCACTTCAGCTGTTGGGTTGACCCCTGTTGCTGCTTCTTACCCTCTCGAACTGGTCACAATGGACTTTTTGTCTCTTGAAGCTGCCGTCGGAGGCTTCCAAAATATTATGGTGCTGACCGATCACTTCACCAAGTTCGCCTGGGCCGCAGCCACCCGGGACCAAACGGCGGCCACCACAGTGAGGGTTATGTGGCAGCAGGTCATACAGTACTTTGGTTGTCCATCCTTGTTCCATTCAGACCAGGGTCCAAACTTTGAGGCGGCAGTAGTAAAGCAGCTCTGTGAACTATATGGCTGTAAAAAGAGTCATACCACTCCCTACCATCCTGAGGGTAATGGCCTCACCGAGCGCTTCAACCGGACCCTACTTGGAATGTTGGGAACCCTGGTGGATGAAAAGAAACAAAGGTGGGCTGATTACTTACCCGAAATGCTGCATGCCTATAATAACACTGTCCATAGTTCCACAGGGTATACACCATCCTATCTCATGTTTGGCCGGCATGTCAGGATCCCCTTGGATGTGATGCTGGGACACACTGTGGAGGAACAGAGTACTGTGGAGGAGTGGGTGAGAAGACACCATGAGCGCCTACATTATGCCTACAGGAGAGCTGGGGAGTTGACGGGCAGGGCAGGGCAACATCAAAAGAAGCAACATGACAATCGGGGTCTTTTGGGTCCTTTAATGGTGGGAGAACGGGTGTTGGTCCGTAATGTTGGTCCTAAGGGACAGGGCAAATTGGCTAATTTCTGGAGCAGTACGCCCTATGTGGTGATTAAACAACCGAACCTTGACATACCTGTTTATGTTGTTAAGCCTGAAAAGGGAAGTGGGAAAGAAAGGGTTTTGCATAGGAAGTTGCTGCGGCCATGTCCTCTGTCTTTACAGGCTCCTGGGGAAGAAGCGGCGGCAGCCACAGATGGATCTGGACCCTTAACCCAAGCTGCCAGTGAGGCTGGGCCCTCAAACCCTTGGTTGTTCCCACCGACCTGGTTTCTACCACCTCTGACAACCTGCATTCCCCCTGCCCAACCGTCCACAGAGGATGGGGCGGCCCCTGATGCTGGGGGACCCCGTCGGTCACATCGGACTACCAAAGGCATCCCACCAGAAAGATATGGGGATGCTTGAGGTCAGCCTGAGGACAGGCTGCAGAAAAGTGGAGGGGGATGTAACAGAATGGACTGTGTTCAGGGTGGGTGTAATGCCTGGGCTGGGACAATAGGGGAGCTGTGGCGCTGAGTGACAGGAAGTGCCCAGTTTGAGATGATTGCTCACCTATAAAAGCAGGAAGTTGGAGGTGCTGAGGAGGGTTTTCTTGGTCTCCTTTGTGCAGGGGGTAAGGTTGGTGGCGTACAGGTTGATTTATTTTTGGAGTGTCTGTGGTAGGTGTGTGAGGTATCATTGGTATGTTTGTGTGTTGAGGCATCATTGGTGTGTTCGTGTGTTGAGGCTGTTTGACTGGTCTGGTTAAGTTATCAGTGACTTGCTTGATCTTTGTGGTTGGGTTTCGCTGAGATTTGGGAGAGTGTACGAGTGGGTGCCGTTTCAACGTGTGGTTTGGTGTATGGTTGTGTGTGTGTGTGTGTGTGTGTGTGTGTGTGTGTGTTCAGTTGTTTTTGTTTGTCTCCGACTGGGTGGCCAACCGGTACTGGGACACTGTGCGCCACCAATTATTCTAGCCAGTGGCTTAGCATGGGCAGTAGTTCGGATTCGGCCATGTGTTTGATGTACGTCTTTTAGATCTTCTTTTAAAGCTAATAAAGGTAATTCTATTTTATTAGTGGGGTTTAAGCTTGTGCATTGGGGCCACTGGCTGGGGTGAGGAGTCTAGCTGTTCACCACAGGCTTAGTCCAGGTTTTGCAGAGGTTTATCTCTGATGAGCTGTAATAGTTTTACCCCTGTTCACACCAAATGGTTGGGTGGTTTTGTAGTGGTTTTGTAGCTAGGTTGTATGATTGCTGTGCTCCTTGTTTGTAGTGTTGCCCCTGTAGGTGAGCAGCTACCCCTCCAATCCTCCCATGAGTCTGATGTATTTGTTTTAATAAACCCTCAACTACATTTGATCTGTCTTACTGCTCTTCTGTGGTGTCGTCAACTTACTGGTGTCGGAACCTTGTGTTACAGAGTAATACATAATAATTGTAAAATATAATGTCAGACAAGGGTGTAGTGCCCTCTCTGGGTCGGGAGTGAATTTTTGCCTCAAGTGGAGGAGTTCAAGTATCTCGGGTTGTTGTTCACGAGTGAGGGAAGGACGGAACGACAGATTAACAAGCTACAAGAGCTAGAAGAGGTGGCTGGAGAGAGGGAAACCTGGGCCTCTTTGCTTAGGCTACTGCCCCCGTGACACGGACCCAGATACACGGATAAAAATGTATTATTATATGTCAAATATAATTACTGTCACTGAAAAGCCACGCCTGATAAAGAGTACTCAAACAGATTAGAATCCTGCGTAAACTTTGTTATCGTGTCCATTTATACTTGTTAATCAAAGTCAACAAAAAAAGTCAACAGATTTTGCTGCCCGTTGTACAAGTCCAGAAGTCGAATGGAATTTGTATCTGACTTTTCTGCAGATAAAGAATGTTCATTATATATTATTTTAATTAATAAGATTAGTCTATTTTGATTATTTTTCACTGATACTCTTTTTACTGTCTCTATAAATATTAGTCAAAATTAGGTAACCACTTTCCTAAATAAGATCAATATCGAAGGTACAAAGATAAATTAAAATATCCTGTTGATTAGGAAACTGGAAGACACCACAGAAACATCCTGGAACAATAAATATGTCCGTATCTTCACACTGCATTTGGTAAAATACTACCACTTGATGTGATGCTAATAGATATTCAAATATATGTGCCATATTCTAAAACTACATACCTACAAATGTTTCCCATAAAGCAGCGTTTGAGCATGTATCTCTAAATATGAGAATCCAACAAAAAGCAGTGTATTATAAACCATTTGATCATATGCTCGCGTTTAATTGGCAAGTAGTAAAAATAGCTTAAATGCACCAATATTCACACAGTGCACGTATATACCACACATAAAGCCAAGAGACCCCATACCAAATATATATATATATTTATCTTTCCACTATACACCATACACATATGCAGTATAAGACAAAAATATTTTACACTTCAATGTTAACCTGTGCAAATATGCATGTTTAATATACATGTCACGTAGGGCTACGCCCCCCTCTCTAGCTGTCACTCCGGTACTGTTCAATGTGTCTGTGTTTTCCTTGTCTGTTTATCCCGCCTGGTTTCCATGGTTTCCCTCTGTCTATCACACCCCTGTCGGTGTTCTCTCCTGCTGTCAGTCCTGTCCATGTCTTCTGTGTAACCTTGTGTAGATCCATTCCCCAGTTAGTCCAGTCCATGTCTTCTGTGTAACCTTGTGTAGATCCATTCCCCAGTTAGTCCAGTCCATGTCTTCTGTGTAACCTTGTGTAGATCCATTCCCCAGTTAGTCCAGTCCATGTCTTCTGTGTAACCTTGTTTAGATCAATTCCCCAGTTAGTCCAGTCCATGTCTTCTGTGTAACCTTGTTTAGATCCATTCCCCAGTTAGTCCAGTCCGTGTCTTCTGTGTGACCTTGTTTAGATCCATTCCCCAGTTAGTCCAGTCCGTGTCTTCTGTGTGACCTTGTTTAGATCCATTCCCCAGTTAGTCCAGTCCGTGTCTTCTGTGTGACCTTGTTTAGATCCATTCCCCAGTTAGTCCAGTCCGTGTCTTCTGTTGTTCATCTTGTCTTCTTTCCCTCCTTCCTTGCTTTCAGCTCAGGTGTTTCTAGTTGGTCTCGATGTGTTTGGCACTTGTGCTCCTGTTTCAGTCCCTCTTTGGAAGTCATTGTGGTGGTAATCCTGGTTGTGTGTATTCCTGCCTTGTAAGTTGTCTTTTGTTATCCGAGTTATCCTGTCTGGTTGTTAGTTCTTGATTTGTGTTAGTTGTATTTTAATTAGTATTAAATTAAATATTTAATTTACTCTCGTACCCTCTATGTTAACACTCCAGCTATTAAACCCTGCTCTCCTCTGCATTTGTGTCATTACAATAGATTTTAAAATGCATTGTATTTATTTCCTTTCTAAGCTTTATGCACACAAAAAGGAAACTGTTTACACCATATGCACATATGCTTAAATTAAATATGCCCCTGCAAATTCACAATACAAAGCAAGAGTATAACATGCATGTTCTGACTTCAACTGTACATAATCTATATATTGTTATTTATACTTTCAGTAACCTATTTTACAAACTGGGTTATTAACCCTTACTTTGCCGTTACACATACTCTAAAGGTGTTATCATTGGTGTTCATGGACACAATGAGGGATTATCTAATGTTTTTGAATTACAATAATGAATGGTTACTGGAACAAAAAATCTACATGGATTTGGCAAGGGTGTATCAAATATTGCCTAAAATGGAATACATAACCTAGAGGAGCGGTTATGGCCAGTTGACACCTCTGTGAATCACCCCTGATCTTGGTTGTAGTCTAAAATCCATGCCCAAAATACAGGTTTTATTTTGAGAAGGGAGAGTCAGTGACACATAAAAACACTGGCTGTATAGTTTAATCTATAGTTTAACATGACAGAAAAAGATGGAGTACAGATGTGGGTGTGGAGCAGGTTGTCCATCACTGCTGCAGGAGAGGCATCATGCTCTGGTTGGTGAAGGAGAAGCCAGCAAAGGCACACTGGTCCGTTGAGTCCACACAACCTTCCTCGCACTGGGACAGGAGGGGCTTCTCATTTAAAAACTCCTGGTCGAAATTGCTGCAGTCGTTGGGTGATGTCTGTGGGTGGAGGAGAATGGAAGCAAATCACATGGTGAACAGAGGCTGCATTTCAGTATCTGTATTTTTGCAATTTGCTCTATGAGCGTACAGTATGAAAAGTAAAAAAAAAAAAAACGGGAATGAGAGAGGACTGTAAGAGATGGAAAGAAAGCTCATACCACTTTTGGCTTGTATGGGGGTTCAATTTTTCTCGTCTCCAGCGCGGACCAGTCAATGGTCTTGAAGAATGCCTGACCTCTGATATTACCCACAACACCCAGTCTACAGGATGGGTCTCGCTCAAACAGCTTTGTTCATGGAAGAAAACCAAAAGCAAGAATATTATTCATAATAGAAATATCTCAGTGTGTCTTCTAAGTGCATAATAGCAAAGCTCGGTTCATCTTGGTTGTGAAGTATTATTATTATTACTATTATTAATGTGTCATCAGGTGTGGTTTTGTGCATGCTTACTCCTTCTAGCAGGTCTCTGGTATCCAGAGTGATATAGTCAGGGAAGTCAGGTGTGTCGTTTTGGATGGACTCATAAAGCTCAAATGTATTATCTCCATAGAATGGAAGCTCTCCAGTCAGCATCCCATACAAAAGTACACCAAACGACCACCAGTCCACCGAAAATGAATACTGCTGCTCCAGAAGAATCTACACACACACAAACACGTTCATGGTCTCCAAGAGGGCATACTGAATTACATTGACATTGCTACAGGTGAGAACATTCAATGTCAAATTCATTTGATGATCTCATACCTCAGGGGCAATGTAGTCTGGTGTCCCACACATGGATTTTGCAAGATTGTTTTTGGAGACGTTCTCTTTACACAAGCCAAAATCAGCAATCTTTATGTGACCATTCCCATCTAGCAACACATTTTCCAACTTGAGATCCCTAATGCAGGAGAGAATTACAAAAATGTGGTTTAGTAGACAAGAACAGTAAAGGTGAAAGTACAGAATGTCCATGTAGATTTGTTTGTGTGTGTTACCTGTGGATGATGCCCTTTCCATGAAGGAACTGGAGTCCACAAACAATTTCGGCTGCATAGAATCTGGAAGGAAGAAACAAACCAGGAGCCATCAGACCGGACTATAATTACACAAACCTACGTTTATATTTATATAAGACATACAAAAAAACATCTGTGTGTGTGTGTGTGTGTGTGTGTGTGTGTGTGTGTGTGTGTTGCCTCACGTGGCTCTGTCGAGATCAAAGCGTTCTGTCTGATCCATGTAGAACATCAGGTCACCTCCGTTCAGGTACTCCATTACGAAGTACAAGTACTCCTAACATGCAGACAATGCCATAAACACTTTGGTATGAGTACAAGCAGAATTACTGACTCAACAATCATCTAAATACCACAGTGACTCCATGAAGTATAAGTTACAGTAAACAGTTGTGACAATGCCTGGTGTGGTTAATTACTGCCTATACAAAAGAGTCCTGCTGGACATCCCATTACTGTTGACTGAGAGGTGGGGGAACTGTATAACATAACCTTTCATTTGTTCTTTACTACCTTGGTCTGAAAGGTGGAGTAAGCGTGGGTAAGGAAGGGACAGTCCCAGGCCAGAGCAAGCACCCGCTTCTCCACCATGATGGACTCTACATTTTTCTTCAGCACCACGTATTTCTTCACGGCTTTCACGGCAAACCAATCCTCGTGACCCTTAAGTTCAGCCAGAAAAACCTGAGCAGGGACCAAGGGAGAGAAATAGACAAACAGAACAGAGTGAAAAAAAAACACACACACACACACATCCATGAAATATGAAGATTTAATGGAATAGTTTTTGTTTGGTCTATTGCTGGGGAGATAGTATTTAACAATAGAAGGGCATAAGGACAGACATGTAAAAATGATAAGTGAATAGTCAGGAGAAGTGAAGAGACACAGAGTCAGTGCGTGTGTGTGGAGGACGCGGGAGCCGCGTGAAGGGGAAGACTCTACCTTGCCAAAGCCTCCCTTGCCCAGTAGTTTTTGGAATGCGAAGTGCTCGGCAGTCATGCGTGTCTGGCGTCTGATCCGGGGGCAAGGACTCGAACCCTCACACAGACGAGCGTATGGAGACACGTCTACAGAGATATACAGTACATTTTTACACATCCAGACTCACCCGGTTGACTTGGGTGAGTGCCTCAGCCAGTAGGTTCTGGCTGATGCCACACAGATTAGACACTTTAGTTTGGCACTTGTGATGAACATTCATGCAACAGTCTGAGGACGTTTTGACAATCAGAACCACAAATACATACACATATTCTAACCCAACCCATGCATGTAATCTCTCTCTCACCCTCACACTTCAATCCCCAAGAAGAAACATTTAAAGTGAAGCTTAAATCAAAATATAATAATAGTTGTAAGTTCAAGTGCATATAGTTTTTTTTGTAATAAATATTTTCCATCATTGGGGGAATTACAAAGCCAGCCCTGCTCTTCCCTACAGGGATGCATGTGACACCATATGCCCTGTGGCAGGAGACGCCAGAACTTGGTGGACATGCTTACGGCCAAAGACATTGGGCTGCAGGAGGTGGAGTTTTCAATAGTCAGTTGGCAGATACTTCTATCAAACCTGTGTTAACATAGGATTATGAGGCATTGATATCAATAGAATGTCTCTTGCTCACCTAGAGGTGGGTTGCAAGACACCACAGGGATGTCCAGTTGAATGTCGTCAAGGTCCTTGAAGGCCTCACCCTGAGAACTTTTTTTCAAATACGGTTCTACAAAGATTTTTAAAATCATACATTAATTACATATTACATGATAATAACAGGTGAATGTTTATCATCTTAATTGTGTTAATGTAAGCGTATATTACGCCGAGCTGCTCCATCCCCACACCACCGCTCGGGGCCTCAGGTCAGCTGGTCAGCTGCCGCTGGAGGTGCCGAGGTCCAAGCGTAAGCTCAGAGGGGATAGAGCTTTCTCCATCGCTGCTCCTAGATTATGGAACAACCTACCACTGCATGTTAGACAAGCCCCTTCACTGCCCATTTTTAAAACAAGTCTTAAAACCCAACATCTTATCAGCTTGAGGTTCTGTATGAATGTGTCTTGGTCACCTAGAGATGGGTTGTCCTCAGTCCTCAGTTCCTCACAGGCCTCGTCCAGGAGAACGTGGAGGAGTTCCTCCCAGGCCTCGTCTAGAGCACTTTTACTCACAAGTGCTTCTGGAAAAACAAAAGTTTTTTTCAACATACATTAATTAAGTATTATATGATAATAACAGCTGAATGTTTTTCAACTGAACTGTGTTAATATAAGCATGTCTTGCATTGATATTAAAAGCTATTGAACAGGTTAATGTCATCAAATTAGCAAATGTGTTATCAGAAAGGGATTTTTTATGACAAAGAAGATTTTTTTTCAACAAACACTAATACTACATGAAAATGTCAGATGAGTGTTTTTCAGCTGAGCTGTGTTATTATTTTTTAAATAATTTAATTTGTCTGGTATTGACCAATGAAGTTCTAACAAATTCGATGTGATCTGATTATCAGAGATGTTATCATGAGACTCTGTATGAATTAAAATGTAGAATAACATTGGAATTACGCTTGGCTGTTAAAATGAAAATTTAACACCACTAAAGTCAAAATAACTATACACAACCCATAAAAAATTAAGCTGAAGGTGCTGGAAAATATTGAAAATGGACCTTGAAAGTGCTGTACAAGTGCTTGAATTTGAAAACTGATGAACCCTACAAACATAACAGCACAAAACACAGATCTGAAGAGCGCAGCGTCCTCCACACGCCACACCGGAGCCCCCGCGATTGATACACGTATTTCCGTATGTTTCTTCACCCATCAGGGTTAATCAGGTGGTAGTTAAAGTTGTAAATCAATGAAGGAAGTGCTCAATTTCATTTAACACACGCGAGCAGCAGGCACGACGGAGAAATGTTTTCAAACGAACGTGTGTTGTGGCAAATTTCGAGTCCCCTCGTTTGCACACGCATAAAGACGCTACAGATGATATTCGGGAGTTACAGTGATTATAACTTAGTTCATTGAGCACTCTAGTTTTGTCCTAACTAGATATTTAGACTTAATACTGCGAAGTCGTGTGTTCAGAGGATAAACCCTCATGAACGCGTCCGCCGTTCGCGGAGGTTCGCGCGAGGTGGGCGGAGTCACTCGCGCTACAAGGGAGAACTCTTGTGTGATTTAGGAAGCCTGAATATGGATCTTGTGTTCAAAAAATGTCTTTTATAGAATTATTTGTTCAATTAATTGGTTCAACACAGACAAATTTCTTCATAACTTATAATTAGTAGGCTTGAAAGTTACCGGGTCGAGGCAGACAGTTGCCGGAACGCACCCTTCAAAATGAACGAGTTCCCGGATCCTGTCTCAAATTAAACCCTGCACGCCCCCAAATACGTCGTCGCCATTGAACTCATTTACTCACTCAGGCCATGGGTGTTGTCAGGCTCCTGTTTTGGTTCTCCTCTGTTTTTTCTTTTCTTCTTTTTAATTCTGTCTCTTCTGGGTTCCTCCTCCGTGTCAGAATCATCTTGGGTTCCTCCACTGCACCAGCACCAGAGACAACACCTTTTGATATCTCTCCACTTCATTTTTACACACACTGATATGAATTATACTGTACATGCAATTATATACCCTCATTTGTTATGACGTTGTCATGGCGACAGAGCAGGTATTATGACGTCATGTGGAATTGTGTGATTTTTTTTTTTGAAGTAAACATGGCATCAAGATAAAGTGCCAGTTTGAACGTAGACCATAACAGGTTATTACAATATATTAAAATATAGAATATAAAACATTTTTTTTTATTATAGGGCTTTCAAGCCCTATATTGTTATTCCTTTTTTCGTTTTCTCCAAATTTCTGCAATTAATGCGGCCCGAACCGCTTAACGTACAGACTCCGTTCAAACTGCGTTTCGAAGGTCTCGGCTCTGTGTGGTGTGCTATCCGTTTTTGGAGTCGATTAGAGTTATAGATTTTAATAGAATTGAGTTTAAAAATGAAAAATGGCCCTATATTAAAATGAATGGTGGAATGTTCAGAATTTCAAATCTACACTGCCAGTTAGAGTGTGAGCTGGCATGAAAAATGATCAAAACTTTCTTGGATAAACTGCTGTAAAATCCTTAAACCTTGACCTAGAAGCTCCATTTAAACTTTAAATGGGAGAGAAACTTGTCCTTTCTGGTATGCCGAGATATCTAATCATTTGATGAATTAGTTTTAGAGTTATGAGCATTTGTTTGGCACTAGACACAGAAAACTGCCCCATTGGCCCCCATATAAATGTATGAGAATCAGAATCAGCTTTGTTGACATTTTTGTGTGTTTTAACTTGTCATAAATCAGTCCTTTTTGGGTCAAACCACACAAATATATCACAATCATCAGCAAGGGGTCCTCTCTCACACACGCACGCACACACACATGCATCTCTCTCATACCCACTACACACAGTCACACACACATATACACCACACAGACACACACACATACATACATGCAGATGGGGCAGAAGGAGCAGATGGGCAGATGGAGCAGAGGGGCAGATGGAGCAGAGGGGCAGATGGGGCAGATGGAGAAGAGGGGCAGGTGGAGCAGAGGGGCAGATGAGGGTGAGGGGCAAATGGGGCAGATAGAGCAGATGGGGCAGAGGGGCAGATGGGGCAAAGGGGCAGATGGAGCAGAGAGGTAGATGGAGCAGAGGGGCAAATGGGACAGATAGAGCAGATGGGGCAGATAGAGCAGAGGGGCAGATGGAGTAGATGGGGCAGATGGAGCATATACACCATATACACTACATGCACACACACACACACACACACACACACACACACACACACACAGACTTGCATCTCTTTTCAAGCACTATGTATTTCCTTCAGGAAATGCATGTCTAGTTTTATATAATATATATAAATAATATTTTTTTATAAATAAACATCAACGACGGAAGGAAAAAAAACCACAAGAGATATCACTTGTGGACAAGGGGTCATCTGAAAGTTTTAGTTTGTTAATATTATGATACAGTTCTATTGCCTGTTTATTATCCATCAACTTCACATATGCTAAAAAGTGAGTTCTTTTTGAAATGTGAGGAAGGATTGGTAAATATTTTTAAAATGACATTTGTCACAGTTCTCAGTTTGACTGTTGGAACAGTTAACGTATGAGATCTAGCAGAGCACAATACTGAAAATATCAAACATGAAGATTGCAAATAATAATCTTTATATAACTTTTCACACAGCTCCAAGAAGCGGTTCAAAAGATACAACCTGTGAATCTATCTACTGCGAAGGTCAATATAAGCCGCACCTACAATGTTAAACAAAAAATAGGAAAATGTTTTATAAGCCGCAGTGGGCTAAAAGTCGCGTATGTCTACTAAACTGAATATATTTAACTGAACATAACTGAACTGATCAGTTTCTGAACGGTGCCTGTAGCATTTTATGTGCGACAGTTTTGGCTTTCTGCCGGTGTTGTGGCGAAGTTCCTGAATGTCTACTAGACTGGGTATTTGACTTATTTAATTAAGAATAGATGTTTTATTGTTATTTGATAGATGTAAATGCACTTTATATATTTTAACTGTTTACTTTTGCTTTTTTTTTTTTTTACAAAGGATTGGGATTTTAAAGGATTTTATCCTGCACGGGTCTGTGGATGTGCAATAAATATCAAAAATTTGTAAGGAATGCCACCTGATCTCCACCTAACCAGCCTCACCTGACGCTCACCACCACACCCCCCTTGTATCTCTACTTAAACGCCCACATTGCACTTCCTAGTCGCGAAGTATTGCCGACACATGCCGCGTACCAAGCCTTCCGGGATGGCGCTGCCTTGTTATCTTGCAGCATAGCCCATAGCCTGATAGTTAGATGCTGTCTATTAATGTAATTAGTCCATCCGTAAATAAAAGTGCATTTTCCCTAACAAATGTGTAAGACCTACACATTGTCGAAATCATACCCTAGATTTAATCTTAACTCTGGGTATCGACATAGATAATATAAATATACTTCCGCAAACCGTAGCAATCTCTGATCACTATTTAGTCCAATTCGAGATTCATCTTAACATAAATACCCGCTCGTCTCCTCGGCAGTGTATAAAGTGCTCGATAAATTCATCAACAGCAACACAGTTTATTGAAACCCTCCCTGACTTAACTGCTTTAGCTCATTTGCCATCCGATCCAGGAGAGTTAGATAGTCTAAATGACTGTTTAGAGAATACCTGCAGATCAGCTCTAGATATAGTAGCTCCACTAAAATATAAAAAGGCTAGATCCAAAAAGCTCGCCCCGTGGTACACCGACCAAACTAGAAACTTAAAACATGAACTCAGCAATAAAAGCAAAGCAACCTTTCTGGGAAAATAAAATACATGACTTTGTCTGGCTTTATTTTCTGGCCTGTTGTTGTTCCTCTGTAGTATTTGTGATAGAGAAACCAGAGATAAATAATAAAAAGAAAGAAACGGAAACGAAGGGAAACAGATTTGCATGTGTGTTTGCACATCATATATCTCACAAGTTCTTATACAGAAGTTGAGAATTACTGACTAAGAAGTGTTGCTGTCAAAACTGTATGTGAGAAAGAGCGAGTTCACTCTGTGTCTTGCCACACTACAGTCTCTACACAGTCCATCTTTCTAAAGCAGGTAAAGAGGTCAGAAATATAGACCATCAATGGAGGACATCTACTCCAACAAGAACATTAGGAAGTATGCAAGAAAAGCAGCTGGAGACACTGAACTCTCTAATGGTGAGACATGTTGGTTTAATATGGGCTGGCAGGGCAGAGAGGAGAAGTTGTGTAGTACTGAAGTAGTAGTACTGGTTGTGTAGTTGTTGTAGATTACTGAGTTTTGTTACTGATTTGTATTTCTAAGGAGCTTGTAGTCTGTAGTTTGTATTGTTTGGCGTTGTTGGTTTACGGTGAAACTTGCCTCATCAAGTCTGAATTGGTGTCAGTGTGGCAGCAGTGAGATGAGTGTGTGGGGTCGACATCAAACAATGGAACAATCGGCAAGAAACAGGAGGAAGTTAAACAAACACGTGCCGGTGGTGGTAGATGGCACATCCCTGGACACACACACACACACACACACACACACACACACACACACAGGGAGAAAGGCAGGTGCAGGTCATCACCGCTGATTGCGCTGATGAGAGCACCCCCCAGCTCATAAGCCAGCTCTCGTCAGTGCAGTCAGTGGTGATGACCTGTACCTGCCTTTCTCCCTGTGTGTGTGTGTGTCCAGGGTTGTGCCATCTACCACCACATATCCATACATAAGGGAGACAGATGCAGTGTCTGACCGCTGAGTTGTTTGTAGCTCTACGCTATGCACTTGCAGTCAGCCTCTCTCTCGCTATCGCATCAGTCTGTGTATTCGAGTGTTCTCACTCCTGTGTCACTCCTGTGTTCTCACTCTTGTGCCACTCCTGTGTTCTCACTCCTGTGAAGTTTTCCTTCCCTGTTCGTTTCTCTGTCTAGTTTACTTGAGTATTTTGGGAAGGGGTTTTTGTTTGAGCCTTTTCTCTCACCTGTGAGAGGTTTTCGTGTTGAGATTTCCACGTGCTTTCTGTCATTTCTCTGTTTTTCCCTGTACCATGTATGGTCTTTTTCTTTAGTTTCTTTCCCACATTGATTTTTGGCAGAGGTCTAGGTTATCTGTTTTATGGTTTGGATTTGCTCGTTTAATTTAAAACCCTCACAATGTTTTCTCCCTACCAGGAAGCACCGTGTTACAGTGCGTGTGTCTGTGTGTTGTAGTGGCCGTGTCCCTCTGTCTGGGTGCCTGGTGCATCTTCACAGTGACATTTGTTGATTATTAATTAGGGGAGTATAGGACAATATTAATGTTATATCATTTTTGTATAGTGCCGTTGACAAATTACAAATGAGTCACACTAATAGAGCATCTACTGGTAGAAACACTGTTGATGAAATGTCAATTGCTTTTGGGGAGATGTTGTAGATTCAACACAAAGTGATCTGAGAAATTGAGATGAATCATCACAAGATGAACTTTGCTCAAAATTGTCAAACAAAGTCTGATTCTAACAGTCAGTTTTGTTTCAACACCACAATGCATTTTGGAGACATATCACAAATACATTTAAATATTCTCTCTCTCTCTCTCTCTCTCTCTCTCTCTCATGTACATATTTCAAGTGAGTTCTGAATCTCATGACATCATCTATTCTGAAGTTTGCATCCTTGACTCGAATCAAAAAAGAGGTGAGTTCAATGACCATTTACAGGTCTTTATAATAATCTTTAGTTTCATGGTGCCAAGGTTTAAGGATCCTCTTGAGTGCTACTGGAAAAGTGCATATCTAATGTGCTGAAAGATTCAAGAATTAATCCAGGAATTAATCCAAGACAATCTGATGTATTTCAGCAGCAGCAAAGGAGGAGGCCATCTACTCCAACATGGCCGTTTCTAATCCAGGTGAGTGTGTATGACTGCTTCAAGGTTTTATATGTTCACGTCATCTTAAATTAGCTTAATCTAGGACTTCATATACTCACTGACCACCACATTAGAAACATCTGCCTTGCACCTGCTTTCACTCCAACGTTTTTTATTACAATTCAATAAAATACATAATAATCATAATAACAAGGATGATTATGATTTGATCTTACCTTACCTTTCTTTCACACATGCAAATTTATTTACCCACTTGTTCAAAACTCATTGCACAAATAAAAAAAAAAGTAAAAAATACTAAAAACAGGACATTAGTGTAAATACCCCAAAGCATCAAAATAATGAACGCACAGTTTTCACAATGTGGTGTGTCAACATTAACCAAAGAGAACTTGGGGGAGAGTGAAGTTCTCACAGACTGGGGGACACGCCTAGAGACTGAAATATTTCACACTGTGGGTTACAGCACAGTGCACACAGTTTTTGCTGCAGTTTGCAGTGACTTCACACGTGCACAATATGTTGATGGAACGTTGTTGCCCAAGTACAAATGTACTGCATAAATGTTTTTAATTGCAATACAAGTTTGAGAGTATGATTTTAACTGGACTGACTGATTAGTGTGAATCTTGCAGTTTGTTTATACCGTTGATGGTTCGGTGTCTCACTACCTTTTATTTTAAAATAATTCCTCATGAATCATTTCTGTTGTCAAGGTGATCTGAGTGCATCTCACCTCCCTGGTCCAAATGACTCTGATGACGCTTCACCAGAGGCAAGGTCAAAGGTCATCAGTAGTGCTCAGGTTAAAGGGAGACTGCTGATTTCTCTGTGTGTGTTCTTCTTTGCTGTAGCCGTCATCACTGCAGTACTCTGTGAGTTTCAAAAATGCTTATAAATTGAATTTTAAAAAGTTTATACATTAATAAAAATGTTTACCCTTTCAGTGCCTTCACTATAAGTTACAGCAGGATTTGGGTTTTGTCAGTAATGGTACTTTTCATTTGTTCATTTATTTACTTAATTGCTTATAGTCCACTACAAACTGATGTTGCTTTAGCTTTCCCCTCTTATTTGATTTGAAGTGGTCTCTTGGTCTGTTCTCTTTACCAGATGGTTTTGGAAAGGTGTCCTATAAAGAATCTGAGAAGCAGGTCAAAGGTCAGTTTTACCTCACGCTCCTTGCACTTTTTCAAAGTGTCTGTAGTGATTGGTTTAATCGTGAAGTGAAGGTTAAATGTAAAAGGTTCAGGCTTTGAAGGGCTGCAGTTAGATAAGGAACACCTGAGCAGGTGAGACACATCATTACATTTAAAGGTTAAACCTCAACTCAACAACAGTACCAGCTACATACCAGCCTCACTATTAAATATATAGATATACAGGTGCTGGTCATAAAATTAGAATATCGTGAAAGTTGATTTATTTCAGTAATTCAAAAAGTGAAACTTGTATATTATACTGATTCAATATACACAGACCTTGTATCTTGTGTCCCCACCTTGTGTATTGGTTTCACCCGGGTCCTTGTTTTTCCTATGTATTTAAACCCTGTGTTTTACCCTTCAAGTTGCTGGTCATTGCATGTAGCCATACACTTACCCTGTTTGATTGTGAATTCCAGTGTTACTAGTTATATTGCTTGTGTCTTCTTGTGTAAGTTCCCAGTCAGTGGATCTGGTCTGCTTTGTCCCTTTGTCTGGTTTGTTCTTGCTTGTTGTTTTGTCCTGTTGCTTTGTAAGAATGCATGTTTGTGTCTTATGTGTTGCTGTATATTTAAGATGTCCTTGTTCATTGAGGTGTTTGTAACCGTAGTTGTGGATGTTGTCAGTCTAGTTTGAATGTAAATATAAGATATGCTGCACTTGCGTCCAGCCTCACCTAGTTAGAGCATCTGCATCTTTGTGAGACGTGGTGGGTTTCAGTAAATGAAACCACAGTGTGGTTTAAAGAGAGAGGCGTGGACCCAAGTGCCGGCCAGAAACTAAAATGCAGACAACTAAAGCCGTAGAACGAGAGGCAGGCAGACACTAAAAAAAAGAAAGAAAACCCAAAACACAAAATCCACGAAATACTCAACGCATGTAATAAACTCAACTGCAAAATCAGAAACAAAAGACTCGAGGGGAAGCAACTGGCTGCAACGCCACAAAGTACAAAAAACCCTTCACAAAACAAAAGCAGAGCTGGACAGGAAAAGAACAGCGGGAGGAAAACATGAAGGAAGAGGCACAGAATGTAAGTACTCTAATAAGTAAAGAGATCAAGAGAAAATGGTGACTAAACATCAGCAACGTAGCACGAGGCCAATGAGATGAGAAAACTGACTGAGATCGCACAGCATGGGGACCAAACGATTCAGCAGTGACCTGCTACAGTTCTCTTCCTGAAGTAGGGAGGAAAACAGCTGCAGCAGATCACTGCTGATTGCGAGGACTCCGCCTGGAACCGACCCGTGAGCTCCTCCTAGCGGCGGCCGGAGGAACCGCACTGGAATCAGCCCTAACACTTCACAATACTTCATAATATACATGTTTCACTTTGAATAGAATTATTAAAATAAATGATATTCTAATTTTACGACCAACACCTGTATATAGAGAGGGAGAGACAGACAGCTCCTGCTGTCATTAGCGTTGTCTCTGAGGAGTGTGTAAACACTAATCACTGTGCTGCAGCTGTGACAGGAAGTTGTGATTCATTCTACACCATATTCATAATAAGGTTGACCTCTTTTTTTATAGAAAGAAGCAGCATTATTGATCACCTGAAGGCAGAAAAGGGCAACCTGACCTGGGAGCTTCTAAGTGAGATCCATTTCCACCTTTACAAATGTTAAACCTCAAATAACAAATAAGAGGCTGACTCCGGACCTCCACACTAGTAGACTAATAATTGTTTGGCTATTTGTCAAAGCTGATGCTAGACACAATACACATAAGAATTTGTGAGGTGCAACCCCAGCTGGGGTTTGAGCTCTGCGGGGGATTTGCACACTGATGTCTGGAAGTAGTGCAGCTTCAACATGGAACATCATCACACACACACACACACACACACACACACACACACACACACACACACACACACACACACACACACACACACTCTCTCTCACACACACACATTCACACACTCTCTCTCACACACACACTCTCTCTCTCTCACACACATTCACACACTCTCTCTCTCTCACACACACACACACACACTCTCTCTCACACACACACACATTCACACACTCTCTCTCACACACACACACACACACTCTCTCTCTCACACACACACACACATTCACACACTCTCTCTCACACACACACATTCACACACTCTCTCTCACACACACACTCTCTCTCTCTCTCTCACACACACATTCACACACTCTCTCTCTCTCACACACACACACACACACACTCTCTCTCTCTCTCTCTCACACACACACACATTCACACTCTCTCTCTCATACATACACACACACTCTCTCTCTCTCTTTCACACACAGACACACATGCGCTCTCTCACACAGACACATACTCAAACACAGATGTTAAAGACATGCTAAGATTGTTATGAACACACAGCTGTCATTCAAATGTTCTGTTTGTAAATAGGTCAACATGTTACTGACATAATCAAGACAGGTAATGAGGGGGGAGCAGGTCTCTCTCTAGGACTCCAAATACATAGAGCTTCATATGATATCTAACAGGAATATGTTTATTCTAATAGAACAACAATAGGGAATAAAATCCTTGCCAGAGTCAGACAAAAAAAACCCACTCTAGGCAAACTTTGTGGAGTTTGGGGGAAAATTTTACTCACATTTTTTCATGTGGTACAGGATAATTCTGAAAGGTTAATTAATGAATCATTTACAACACAACATGAAAAGTCACACATGAACAAAGCTACATTAAAAAAGGAAAGATAGATTCTCCTTAGAGTCATCATGATTGAAGAATGAATGTACACCTAAATTATTCAATTAAGGATATTAGATTTTAAAAATTAAAAACAGACTATATACAAAACTACACTGTAATTATACATTTGGAAGATCAGGAAATCCAATGTTATATTGGAACGTTAATGGTCCTCCTTTAATTCCTTAGTCCAGGCTGAACTCAGACATAGTGTGCATGCTGAATCAGTCAGGGTGCATTTTGGGTTTTAATTTAGACTTTTGCGGTATGCCTTGATTCAGAAGACTCAGTGAAACAGCAAAAATCCTCAGTGAGAGGTGTTCAACAGCAAATTTTAACTGGAGTAGAAGAGTTAGACAGACAAGACATGTGTGCTGTCTTCAAATGAAAAGCTAAGTGTAGAACTTGAAGGTGAGATCCAGCTCTACCTCCATAACAGAACTGTGTTCGGTCCATGTGCAGTGGGTTATTACTCCAGTATCACTGTAGCGAAGCAGGTGTTGAATCAGAGTCATTACACACACTTCACATACTGGATCAGTTTCATATACACACACTTCAAATACTTGATCAGTTTCATACACACACTTCGGATGAATTTATTCATCCTTATATATTTTGTATCTAACACAAGAGCTTCTACTGTAATGTAACTTTCATTCACAGTAACAGTGTGACATTCTAATTCATATTGACATGATGACATTGTCTGTATTTTCCAGAAAGAAACAGAACTGTTGAGCAGCTGCAGGCAGCACAGCAGAACCTGACCAGGAAACTTGAACGTGAGATTCAGCTTCACCTCCAGAAGCATTAAAACCTCATATAAAGAATCAGAGATTGGCTGATCTGGACCTCCACACTAGTAGATTGATGAATTTTGTTCTGTCATTTCAGGAACAAATAAGACACTGGAAGAGAAAAAGAAACAATACCAAACAGAGAAGAAAACATTAGAAAATAAACTCAAAGGTAAATACAAACTTTAGTTTGAATCAGAGATTGACTTTTGTATTTATAAAATATTGTTCCCAATTTCATGGCTTATATACATTTAGATTAAACTTGTAGATTAAAATAATTATGAGCGCACACAGCTGTCATTCGAATGTCCTGCTGGTTTCTCTTAATAAACACTTGGAGATCCACACTGAATCAACACACAGGGGTGTGTGATTATGTAACGTCCACATCGTCAGTGATGAAGGGGAGAGCGGCGCACAAGTACAACATTTATTTATGCAGAGAAAGACAACGATAAACACAAAGACCAACAACCAAGGGGAAAACATGAAGGTTTAAATACTCTCACGTTAATGAGGGGAGAAGACGACACAGGTGTAACAGGCTAATAGAGGCTAGGCTAACATGGAGGTGTGGCAACACAAAAACATCAGCAGACACGCACACACAGCAGACTGTACAAATACAGTGTACAGCAGACAAATACAGCACTTATCTACTTTAAATGGGATGATCGCTATGAAGTGAATAAGCAATCATGCAATTCAGAATATTATGTTTTAAAAACAAATTACAGAAGCTGTAAGGCAACATAAAAGCTACACCGTAGTTATAGATTTGTGAGATCTATAAATCTAATGTATGTATTTTTGAACATTAATGGTCCTCCTTCAATTCCTTAGTCCAGGCTGAACTCCTGACCCATGTTAGATTGGTGGTTTCATATTTGTAAGATCAGTCGAGTGATTCTGAGACCAGGCTCCTGGTATCCCAGCAGTTAATGAGGTAGAGAGGGAGTGACTTCCACAAAGATGCCTGTTTTCAGTGGAACAAGTGAGGTGAATCAGTACACAAGTGTGGTAAAGAGTCATCTTTATTAAAAGAATGATCATATGATCATGATTGTAAGAGCAGTCTAGTGTCAGAATAACAGTAGCTCATTTCTAGCCTCGTTAGCGCAGTAGGTAGCACGTCAGTCTCATAATCTGAAGGTCGTGAGTTCGACCCTCACACGGGGCAGCAGAAGCTTGGGGCAGTCATGGCCTGGCGGTTAGGGAACTGGTCTTGTGACCGGAGGGTTGTGGGTTCGATTCCCAGACAGGCCATGACTGAGGTGCCCTTGAGCAAGGCACCTAACCCCCAACTACTCCCCGGGCGCCGGGCTAGGGCTGCCCACCGCTCTGGGCACGTGTGATCCACAGCCCCCTAGTAATCACTAGTGTGTGTGTGTGTGTTCTGACTGCACAGATGGGTTAAAAGTGGAGGGAAAATTTCGATTGGGGTGTAAAAATCACAATTGACAAAATATGGCACATTTCAGTTCATTTCATGTGAGATCAGACCCAGAAAACATCACAAGACATGAACATGCAGTAATGGCCGAAACTGTTGGCACCCATGTATTTTTGCCAGAAAATTACTGCAATTACACATTTTGTTAAACACATGTTTATTTACTTTGTGTGTATTGGAACCAGTGACGGTATATACGGTGATATATATATATATATACGGTCTCTGATTGGAACACAAAAAAACAGAGGGGAAAAAGGCAAATCTGACATAATTTCACACAAAACTCTAAAAATGGGCCGGACAAAATTATTGGCACCCTCAACTTAATATTTGGAAAAAATAACTGAAATCAATCACTTCCTATAACCATCAACAAGCTTCTTACACCTCTCAACTGGAATTTTGGACCACTCTTCTTTTGCAAACTGCTCCAAGTCTCTCATATTTGAAGGGTGTCTTCTCCCAACAGCAATTTTAAGATCTCTCCACAGGTGTTCAATGGGATTTAGATCCAAACTCATTGCTGGCACCTTTAGAACTCTCCAGCCTGAAAACAAAATTCAGGGGTGCCAACACTTTCGGACATGGCTGTAAATAAAGCCACACAGTGGCCAGATGGAGGAATTGGGACTGTTCCCATTTGTCCAGATATTCACATTTTGCTTTTTCACAGCAAATAAATAATGTGACTGAGGTCAACGTCTCCAATTTTCTACAGCTTCGTTGATTGAACCTTGAAATGTATCATCAAATCTCTTACGAAATTTAAAGTAAACACAAATCTGATCAGGGATACTTTTCTGAATAAAACTTTGTTTATCTTGTTTCATATGGCAGTCACAATACACATGCAGCTCTTATCTACATTAACTGTATAATCACTAAGAAGTGCATTTGATGTTTTAGTTGAGACTCCTGCAATATGTCTTGATTCAATAGATACGGTAGAACCTGAATGTTACGTCTAGCTCCACCTCCCGCCCCAGTCTTGTGTCGTATGCCCTAGCCCTACCTAGTTCCCCGGTGGGAGGTCCCTGTCTGGTTGTCACACCCCAGTCATTAACGTTACACCTGTGTCTCGTTTTCTCCCTTCCATCTTGTGTATTTAGATCCCCCTGTCCTATTCACCTACGTCGGTCGTTTGCTACGCTCCCTCGTCTGTCAGGGTTCTTCGTGGGTTTAAGTATTCCTGGTTCATGCTCATTGTTCGGTTATTCCTAGTCTCTGGTTAAACTTAGTGATGGGCAAATGAAGCCTCTTGAAGCAATGAAGCTTTCCAACCCTTTGCTTTGCAAAAAGGTTCATTACTCGAGGCTTCATTCATCACTCACTAGTGACATCTGCTGGTGAAACTGTAACAGCCTCGTCATTCAGTTGGATCATACTTTCAAAAATGTGTAAATGCAATATTGTCACAAAGTTTCCATCAAACTCATGTTTAGTAACAGGAGAATCATTTAAATCATACTTAATTGTCATGTTTTAATTATTAAAATGATTTGTAGCCAATCTAATCCTTGACCATTAGTGGTTGTGTTGGGTTTTCTTGTATGTCATGAACGTATTTGACAATGAAGATATGTTGTACTTTACTATGTTGGGAATTGAGTGATTGTTGAGTGACTGAATATTTGGAGTTAGAAACTGATTTAAAAAAAAAACAGAATGTGTTAAAAATAATTGCTTCTTGGGGCTTCTAGATCTGGTTTGGCAGTCATGACCTGGTGGTTAGGGAAGGGAAGTGGTTAGGGAACTGAGCTTGTAATCGGAGGGTCGTGGGTTCGATCCCCAGGCCTGAGGCCATGACTGAGGTGCCCCTTAACCCTCAATTGTTCACTTATATAAAAATGAGATAAAATGTAAGTCGCTCTGGATAAGGGCGTCTGCCAAATGTAAAATGTTTTTAACATTACAAATAAGGTTTGCCTCTTCCAATGGTTTTTAGTCTGTTTTTGATGTGTGAATCTGATGTACATCCTGATCAAACAAAAAGAATTTAGAACGTTCCAGATTTTAAATTTAACCACCTACTACAATCCACGAAGCAACAGGGTTCATAGCGCTTTTATTTAGAAAAACGATACGCAAAATGAAGCAATGACGTGGCCGATGTAATGCGAGGCCTCGTTTGTTGCTGATCACGTGATTTTGCTCAATATGACACAAGCTCCGAAGCGGGGCTTCATCGGACACGCCCCTTTTTACTCGGTACACGCTTCGAAGCCTAGCTTCAGATGTCCCATCACTAGTTAAACTTAAATGTGTCTTGTCTCGGCTTGTTTGTTTGATGTGTAGTGCCTTTGGTTCCGTTTCAGTACGTATTTCTCTGTGTCCTCCTAGTTACCTAGACCAGGGTTTTTCAAACTATGGGTCGCGACCCTAAAATGGGTCGCGAGGCAAAAAAAAAGGGTCGCTAAAAAATAAATGTTAATATATTTAATAAATTATATTTATAGCGCGCGACTGCGCGAACGGCGGAGGCGTTAATACTTGGCGATCGATCGCGATATAATAGTTAAACTCCGTCAACAACTTACGTTCGCCGCCCCCCCCAGTCAACAACTTACTTTCGCCACCCCCCCCCGGGCAACAACATGCGTTCGCCACCCCCGTCAACATCTTACGCTCGCGACCGAGTATACTGTATATATATTTCTTAGTAGGCTGGGTCGCGGGAAAAATCATGGACAAAATATGGGTCGTTAGAAAAAAAGTTTGAAAAACACTGACCTAGACTATGTCTCTAGCTGTTTCAAGCGTTTTTCCCCTCCCGCGGTTCCTTCGCTGTTTCATCTTGTCGTTAAGTTTTCATGTGTCTAGTTGTTTCTCTTTTATCGGTGTTCGTTGTTGATGTGTTCAGTTGTTTCCTTTTTATTTGTGTTCGTCGTTGATGTGCTTAGTTGTTTTTCTTTTATTGGTGTTCGTTGTTTTTCCCGTGGGTCTGTGATCTTAGTTCTAAGTTCTACTGCCTCGATCTATGTTGTGATTTACTTGGATGTCCCCACTCACCTTAGTGTGCTGCCTGTACTCTGTGTAGTTACTCCCATTGTCGTTTGTTGTGTAGTGTTTCTGTTTGCACCTAGTTGTTTTGTCATTGTTTCGCTATTAAACGTCTTTACATTGCAGTTGCGTCACACCTACCCCTCAGCAAACGTAACACTGAATGAAATCAATGAAATCTTTGTAAAAGAAAAGCAGGATCTTTCTGTTCATGAGAATAGTAAATCATCTCACACAAGGCATAAATGCTGGATTAATCTGTGTATTCAACATCCTCATATATTTCTGTAGTGAATTGTACTGTAATAGGTGAGTAAACTGATACAGTCTAAGCCAGAAATGTCTGTTGTCTTCTACAGACACAAGGAAGTCATTCTGATCACCACTTTCTAATTCATTCATACTCACTGACATGCTGGTGTCATCATGATTTTTCAGAGAGAAACAGGAACATTGAGCAGCTGCAGGCAGAAAAGGAAAAGCTGATTAAAGAAGTTGAAGGTGAGATCCAGCTCTACCTCCATAACAGAACTGTGTTTGGTCCATGTGCAGTGGGTTATTACTCCAGTATCACTGTAACAAAGCAGGTGTTGAATCAGAGTCGTTACACACACTTCACATACTGGATTTGCTTCAGATACACACACTTCACATACTGGATTTGCTTCAGATACACACACTTCACATACTGGATCTGCCCTCTGAATTTGCTCATCTTACTATATTTTGTAGCCAACACAAGAGCTTCTACTCTAGTGTATCTTTCATTTGCAGTCAACAGGCTGCCTACTAATTTTCAGTCTCATTATTGTTTCTTTTTTTTTTTTTCCCCACCACCACCCCCCCTCTTCGGAGGAATATTGATACTTTATTGTTTATTGTTTATTCAATCATAAAAACATATATAAATTTAGCACATTTTAAATGGGGGGGAGGGGGGTATAAAGGGAGAAGAAAAGGGGGGGTGTAAAGGGGGACAGAAACAAAAGGAAGAGGGGGTTATACAGATATATATGTATATGGTATAATATAGTGCAATATAGTATATTATAATATAACAATATAATACAATAATATATAATATACCATATTGCTTATAAAAAGATAGAAATGTACTTTAATCATGAACTTGTGATTTGTTTGCTACAGTTGAATTTGCTTATGTTGTGATGTAATATTTGAGTTAGTTGTGTCTAGATTAAGTCTGTATCTGTATTTATGGTAGGCTCTAAGTGTGTATCTGGGGGGATATAATATATTAGAAGATTTTTCCAGTGATTGATGTTTGTTATTTTGTTTTCCAATTCATGAGGATGACTTTTTTGGCAATGACTAGCGACATTAGGATTGTTCTATTGTTTTGTGGTGTTGTGCTAATGGTTGATATGTCCCCTAGTAGGCATAATGAAGGTGTTGGATGAATTTGGGTATTTAGTGCTTGAGATAGATGAGTAGTGACTTCATTCCAAAACTGGTTAACTGGAATGCAGTGCCACATAGCATGGATATAATTATCAACAGTGTTCTGATTACAGTGTGTACAGTTTGGTGAGTTTGTGAATCCCATTTTATACATTTTGTATGTGGTATAGTGTACTCGGTGGATAACTTTATACTGGATTAGTTGTAAATTAGTATTTGTGATAATGCTATAGTTATTATTACATATCTGTATCCAAAAGTTGGTATTAAAAGTTGATGATAAATCTTCTTCCCATTGCTTATACAGTAGGCTCATGTTAAGATTTAATTGAGATATAATTTTATATATTTTGGATAATGTTTTATTTGCTGTATTAATGTTAAGAAGTTCTGAGATTGGTGTAGAGAGGGCTAGAGTAGTTGGATTGATTTTTGAACTGATGAATGATCTTAACTGGTGATATTGTAAGAACTGAGTTCTTTCGATTCCGTAATTCTGGGTTATTTGTGGTAGTGACATCAGTGTGGTATTGTTATACAGATGTTTTAGGTGTGTGATTCCCTTATTAGCCCATGATAGATAATTTAATGTTTTTTTATTAATTGTAAAGTCTGGGTTATTCCAGATGGGTGAGTGGATGGTTGGTGTTAGTGCTGAGTTTGTTAGTTTGTGAAAATTCCACCAGGCTGTCAGAGTTGTGGCCACAGTTGTATTATAAAAACATGGGTGATGTTTAATTGTTTGGCTGATAAATGGTAAATTGGATATTTGTATATCTTTACATAGTGCTTGTTCTAAATCAGTCCATGATCTATCTGTACTATTAGGTTTTATCCATTTTAATATATATTGTAATTGATTTGCCAGGTAATAATTGTGGAAATTTGGTGCCTCTAGACCGCCATATGATTTCGAATTCTGTAACGTTGTGAGTTTGATTCTAGCTGGTTTATTCTTCCAATAATAATCAGTTATTGTGGTATTTAAAGTCTGAAACCAAGTGAGTGGGGGCTGAATGGGAATCATTGAAAATAAATAATTGATTTTTGGTAATATTGTCATTTTAATTGTAGCAATTCTGCCAGCAAGTGAAAGAGGAAGTGTAGTCCAGCGGTGAAGATCGTCACTTATTGTTTTAGTTAATGGATTGTAGTTAAGCTTGAACAATTCTGACAGCTGGGGAGATATCTTTATACCCAGATATGTGATGTAATTACTACATATTGGGATAGGTAATGTTTTCAGATCATTATCACATTTATTTATATTTATTGGGAGAATTGCAGATTTTGACCAGTTAATTGAGTACTCTGATATTATTGAATAGGTGTAACGTTAGGAAGAGACAGAGAGGGATCCTTATGCAAAAGCACAGTGCTCTTTATTTGGCCGATAGATACAACCAGAGAATGCGAGATGTTAATGCATAAACGGAGTTGATCTAATGCCGTTTGTTGAGAGTGGTCTATCCGGTCCGGGGTCGTAACGGGAAGGCAGAGTCCGTACGGTACCTGAGGGCTAGGCAGAAGACGGGGTCGAGGGAACAGGCAGAGGTCGGTACACAGGAGAAACAGCAGAGTATGATAACGCTCGGTATGCAACATGGTTGGCAATACTTCGCGACGAGGTGTTGTGATGATGGTGTATATATATGAATGCCTGGAATGTGGGCGTGGTGATGAGGAACAGCTGAGTCCATAATGGCTATCAGGTGACATTCCTGACAATAGGTTTCAATTGTTAGGGTTCACACACACATAGTGTGGGAACCCTATTGTAATTGCTGGTATTTTTCTTATTTTTCTTATTCTTTTGCCCATTTTTTGACATAAAATGCATCGTGCAGCCTAGACCGTAATGCCTAGAAAACCCAATCTTGGCAAAAAGGTTCAGTTACCTCCAAGGACCAGATTCCCATACAGGGACCCCAAATTGGCCTGATGGTGGCGCTATAGCAGACCATATTGACTTTTTGTCCATATCTCCTACACCGTAGGTCCTAGAACCAAAATTCCAGTTCCTATGCATTCCTTGACTAAATTCAATAGGACAATTAATATACAACCATTAAGCTCCGCCCACTTAGATTTCGAGTTAATTTGCATAATGTGCAAAATCACACACATCTTTGAGCGCGAACTAGTCCCTGGATTTTTCACATACGTGCACATATGTGGTATCAAAACGTTCAGAAGAGTCTGAACTTTAAAATGTATCCAACAAAAATGCTAATTTCTTCACTACCTAGTCAGTACAAGCCAATCAAATGAGGGGGCGTAAATTCAATAGTAAATTTTGCACATATGGAACTCTAACTTAAGAAAACTTGCATGTAATGAGATGGCACTTCACAGACAGCTTCCGTGTGAGGGTCTGGGGCAGCTCGCAGTGGTTGCCATACCTCACCTGCTAGGGGGCGCTATAACATGCAAAAATTTGCCCCATGCACTCAGATTGGCCGATCCACATGAAACTTGACAGACATCATCTATGGGCCTCTGGAAACCAGGTCCTAAAGCAGACATGCCATACTTCCAAAATGGCTGACGTAATCGGCCAATCAGTGATCGGCACGCGTTTGACAGGCTTACCATTGGTCGATCTGCACGAAACCTCTTGGGTGTGGACAAGTGCACGCCCCCTATGACATAATCCAGCCGGGTGTCGATTGGCCACTGGGGGGCGCTATTGCAAAAAAAGCAAGTGTATCCCCTACATAATTCCACTTGGGAACATGCAATTGGACTCTTTTGATTCCTTGCAGTAGTGCGAACAACTTTCCCATTACATGTCCTATTAAAAAATGCACAGTTTATTTACAGTTAATAATAGTTTGAAATCATCATTTTTCATACTCCTCCTAGGATTTTCATACTATCATGTCAAGCAAAGTCTTATAATACTCTACAGAGTGTGAAATCAAAAAACAATCCAAAGATTTTGAATTTGAGGACACTTATACCTGCTAAATATTTTTTTAATGGACAGCATCGATACATATAATATTCATATTCTTAAAGCTCTTTCATATTTTACCCAATTCTGACCAAAATGCACAAGCCCATTCAGAATCCCATCCTGAACAAATTTGTCAAGTTTCATCTAAATCGGTTATCGTATGGCTCTACAGTGCAGTATTATATACAATGCATAAGAATGCATGTAAAGTCCCTCTGTCACCTTCTCCTTCTCACACGCACGCAAGCTGAAACTCACACTCTCAGTCTCTCTCACACTCTCACCCACATTCCCCCTCCCATCTCTGTGCCCTAAGTAAACATTGCTCTGGCTACCTAGATCTCTCTGTGTCTATTAACCAGGCACACACACATACAGGCACAAGCAGGCCTTCCTATAGCATTCACAATGACACTTCCCTAGCCATACCCACCCATATCTCAGTGACTAACACATGCTCATACAAACTGATATTTGGCTTCTTTTTTGTCTCTCTCTCTCACACAAACACACAGACACACACACCTTTATACCTATATGTATGTATAGTTTCTATGTATACTTATGTATGTATGTATTAGTATATGTTGTCATAGTTTCAGTACATACACTACCACACACACACACACACACACACACACACACACACACACACACACACACACACTTCTACCTAAATGTATGTATAGTTTGTATGCATATCTGTCCAGTCATAACAGTCATGTCAGTCCAGTCATGTCAGTCATTTCAGTCCAGTCATATCAGTCATGTCAGTCCAGTCATGTCAGACATAAGTCATGTCAGTCATATCAGTCATGTCATTACAGTCATGCCAGTCATGTCACTCATTCCAGTTATGTCAGTCATATCAGTCATATTACTTTTGTTCATCATGCCAGTGATGTCATTTCAGTCATATCAGTTATGTCAGTCATGCCAGTCATGTCAGTCATGTAATGCCAGGCTTTGCAGACTACATTCATACTTTGAATACACGGGCAGTCATGTTAGGCGTGCAAGGTGTGCAAGGAGTGAATTAACAAAGCATAGTCTCTGGCACCCTCAATCTCTCTCTGTCTGTAATATACAGGCCCAATCATGTATAGACACAATATAGGCCTTCCTATATTGTTCACATAGATGCAGCCCTAGCCAGATGTGCTATTTCTGTGTCTCCCTTTCTGACACACGCAGATGTCATCACACACTATCTGTAGAGCACACACTGGCCAAACCCAAACAGCTTCTTTTCACTTTTAGGTCTAAAGGACCTTTTGGGCTTCCTTTTGCCTATTGAGGCCAAAATATGCCTATTTGTGTGTGAACCCGCCAATCGCCGCTTGCGGCTATATTTTGAATTGTTTTTGTTATTGAGATGTGGTTTTTGTAGAAATAGTAAGATGTCGTCTGCATATAGACTGATTTTATGTTCCATGTTAGGTGTTTGGATTCCTTTAATGTCTGTGTTTTGTCGTATTGCTGCTGCTAGTGGTTCTATGAAGATAGAGAATAGATAGGGAGAGAGTGAGCATCCTTGTCTGGTCCCCCGGTGTAATGTGAAAGGTTGTGATATTACCCCGTTGGTGTTGACTGTAGCCTTAGGTACAGTGTATAAGATCTGTATCCAGTTAATTAATGATTCTCCAAATCCGATTTTATACAATGTGGTAAATAAGAATTTCCAGTTTACTCTGTCAAAGGCTTTTTCTGCATCTAGCGTTATAATTGCTGTTGGTATGTTTTGGTGTGAGGTGTAATCTATTATGTTCACTAATCTGCGCATATTTGTGGATGAGTGTCGACCTTTGAGAAAACCCGTTTGATCAGGATGTATTAAATTATGAATTACTGTTTCTACTCTGTTGGCTAGCGCCTTGCTGATTATTTTTGTGTCTGTATTCATTAATGATAATGGTCTGTAGCTAGATGGTTGGGTAGGGTCTTTGTTTGGTTTAAGGTAAAGGGAGATGGTTGCAGTGTTCATGTTTGTTGGGAGTTTTGCATTTTGTTTGATTTCTGTTATTGTTCTGTAAAAGAGTTGTGATAAGGATGGCCAAAAGTGTTTATAAAACTCAGCAGGGAATCCATCAGGTCCTGGGGCTTTACTGTTGGGCATATGTTTTAAAGCTTTGTAAAGTTCTTCTAGGGATAATGGTCTTTCGAGTGTTTGTTTTTGGTTTTCAGTTAATTTAGGTAGTTTGATATGGTCCAGGAAATTATTAATTTCGTCTAAGTTGGTTTCATTATCTGATGAGTATACTTTTTTGAAAAAATCTTTAAAGGTGTTGTTTATCTCATCAGGTGTCTGCACTGTTTTCCCTGCTTTTTTATGGTTGGAATAAATGTTTTTTCTTTATTACGCTTAATAAGATTTGCTAAATATCTCTAAATAAATGTCTCATTATTGTTTCAAAGACACTTCTGCTGTGAGTGGTGGAGGACAACATGTGTTTAGAGGCTGAATTTATTCTTGTTCATATACTTGTCTGTCTGATCCTGATAAGCTGATAAGCGTTGTCTGTGACGAGTGTGTTAACACTGTGAATCCCACTGCTGAAGCTCTGAAGGGGAAACCAGGGCAATGTGTTGAGTCTTGGAAGCCCTTCAGTGGGAGGTGTTACTACGTCTCTACCGATCAGAAGACCTGGACTGAGAGTCGTGATGCATGTATTGCTAAGGGAGGAGATTTGCTGATTATCACCAGTGAAGAGGAGAAGGTATGATGATGTGTGAATGTGATTGCTGTCACTCTAAAATACTCAGACTGAAATACAGAACAGTTAAGGCCTTACTGTCCTGTTAATTTTAATGTCTTACATTGTTATTCATTACAGAACTTCCTGAAGATATCACAGACTGGTGCTGATACACAGTGGTACTGGATCGGTCTGACTGATGCTGTGACAGAGGGAGACTGGCGCTGGTTAGATGGAACAAAACTCAGTAATACACAGAGGTAGGTCTACCTCAGACACCATTCAGTGAGACAGGTAGGTCTATTTCAGACACCACTCAGAAAGACAGAGGTAGGTCTATGTCAGTCACCACTCAGGCACTGTTTATTTCAAGGTTGAATATGATCATTTAATGGTAGAGCTCTACACATCCAGTTTACATGGATTTAACAATATGGCATACAGTTCTAATAGTGATTTGATTATTTTTGTTCCCTTGACATCCAGCTCCTGGTCTGCAAATCAGCCTGATAACTGGAAAGGAAAGAACAGGGAGTATCCTGAAGGAGAAGACTGTGCTGTAATGGATCTTGGCCCTGCACATTATGATTTAGTGGATCGAGTCTGTAATACAAATATACACAAATATGTCTGTGAAACCAAAGCAGGAAAGTAAACCACAGAGAAAGTAGTTATGACAATAGTTTGGAGCATAGGGAAGTGAAATCTCAGAATCTCTGAAGCTGAATTTTATTTTGTATTTGTGTTCTTGTAATTTATATGGTGATTTGTACATTTCATTGCTCAGTCATTGTTTCGTGTTCACTGCTTCATGTGATCCAGTAATGGGGCTTGTTGGTGATGTAAGATGACAGCAACTGGACAACTTATGATGAGCAGGATGCTATAAGAACCATCGGTGATGTGTAGGGGTTTCACCTGCAGTACCTATTTACTATACTTCAATTATTAACCATTAATCTCATTCATTAAAATCATTCTCACATTTAAACCAAACCAGAATCACAATGACTCTTAACTAAAGAAAGTAACGAATGATCTGATCTCTGAAGGATTTAAATAACATTTTTAACTGTTGATTTTATATATATATATATATATATATATATATATATATATATATATATATATATATATATATAATTAGGGGTGGGCATAGATTAATTTTTTTAATCTAGATTAATCTCACTGAAATCTTGAAATTAATCTAGATTAATCTATATTAAAATGGCTCATATGCGTGCTACCCAAGTAATGACTAAAAGTCAGTTTTTGAGATATGGTTTCTTAATACAGAGGGTGCATTAGACCAGGGGCTCCTGTTTCCAAAATGCATCAATGACCGCTTGAGAAAGCTGTTCTACTTTGATACTTTAAGAAAAAAAACATGCTCAATAAAATGTAGGCTACTCGTGTTCAACGATTTATTCAGTTAAACATGAATTTGTAAGCCTACATACTGTACATTAAAAGGGGTTGATAACATGTTTATTCAGCTAAACATGATATTTGAAATGTAAGCCAACATTTAGTACATTTAACCTCATGGACGTAATTTAGGGGGGACTTTTCAAAAGCCGGTTTTGGTCCTCTGCAGTTTTAATGGTTAAAAAGAAATATTTAAATAGCGACAAATCTAGCGCTAGGACCATGCAGAAAACGACCGCTCCGCTTTTAATTATTTATATATATATATATATATATATATATATATATATATATATATAATTAAAAAAAACAATTTCTTGGACAATCATATTTTTAGGGCACACAGGTAATAACGTCACGTTTCGCTCACTCTTTTGAGGCCACTCTGATTTGATCAGATTCAAAAGCAACAGTTAGACCAGTGGTTCCCAAAGTGGGGGGCGCGCCCCCTAGGTGGGGCGCGGAGCTATTGCAGGGGGGGCGCGGAGCTTGAAAGTAAAACGTGCACATGTAGGGATGCACCGATTCCGATATTAATATCTGAAAAAATTCTAGATCGGGTATCGGTGACAATGTGACCGATCCATAAAAACAGATCTATTCAGTCTAGTTCTATGCTTATATTGCTTGCTTTTCGGAGTTAGTTCAACCTTAATACTCGTGCTGGTGGTATTCCACTTAGTCCGTTTATTTGCTGGTTGACCAAAATAAACCTGGGCTCCAGCAATACTTCACTGTTCATGCATGAACTGGTGAGTTGTCCAAATCTCATTTAATGCGTTACTTACAGAAATGAAATAAAGAGCAGTGGTCTGACTCGGCAGAAAGCTAAAAAAACAACAATATTCCATACGCGCACGCAACTCGCTCCCTTAAAGAGACAGTACACATATTTCTGGCCGTTACATGCTTTGTGCTCTGCGTGATGTCTGCGCTTGCAAACTAGCCGCATATGTATTGCTGTTTCTCTTATTTCATCTCCTTATTTATTTTAAATTATATTTAGAATTCTTGAACCATTTAAAAGGTTTCTTGCAGTTTATTTTTTTCATGTTTGACCAAAGTTGTGAACCTATTGTTTTTGTAAGTTTTCAACACATCCCTAGTCAATATGGGGGGGGGGGGGGGGGGGGGGGGGTGTAGGGGGGGCGCAAAAATATTCTCATCTACTAAAGGGGGGCACGGCAGAAAAAGTTTGGGAACCACTGAGTTAGACAGTCACATTTCACCTCTAGCAATCCCCAACACTCCAGCATCTGGTCACCCACCACCAGGTTGATCGCACTAATTCAGGGTTTGGATTTATTGGAAGATGATGGAGAGTGTCGGGCCATCAGGAAATACAGGTGAGGAGAGAGAAACACAGGTGAGCAGAGAGAGACACAGGTGAGCAGAGAGAGACACAGGTGAGCAGAGAGAGACACAGGTGAGGAGAGAGAAACACAGGTGAGCAGAGAGAGACACAGGTGAGAAGAGAGAGACACAGGTGAGAAGAGAGAGACACAGGTGAGCAGAGAGAGAAACACAGGTGAGGAGAGAGAGAAACACAGGTGAGGAGAGAGAGAAACACAGGTGAGGAGAGAGAGAAACACAGGTGAGGAGAGAGAGAAACACAGGTGAGGAGAGAGAAACACAGGTGAGCAGAGAGAGACACAGGTGAGCAGAGAGAGACACAGGTGAGCAGAGAGAGACACAGGTGAGCAGAGAGAGACACAGGTGAGAAGAGAGAGACACAGGTGAGAAGAGAGACACAGGTGAGAAGAGAGAGACACAGGTGAGGAGAGAGAAACACAGGTGAGCAGAGAGAGACACAGGTGAGCAGAGAGAGACACAGGTGAGCAGAGAGAGACACAGGTGAGCAGAGAGAGACACAGGTGAGAAGAGAGAGACACAGGTGAGCAGAGAGAGAAACACAGGTGAGGAGAGAGAGAAACACAGGTGAGGAGAGAGAAACACAGGTGAGGAGAGAGAGAGACACAGGTGAGGAGAGAGAAACACAGGTGAGGAGAGAGAGAAACACAGGTGAGGAGAGAGAGACACAGGTGAGGAGAGAGAGACACAGGTGAGAAGAGAGAGACACAGGTGAGCAGAGAGAAACACAGGTGAGGAGAGAGAGAAACACAGGTGAGTAGAGAGAGACACAGGTGATCAGAGAGTGAAACAGGAAAATAGAGAGAAACACAGGTGAGCTTCTGTCACAGAAATGTCAGGCAGGGATCTTCTCTGGGCTTCTCACCCCTGGCTGCTTGGTCCTCCTTCTTCTGGGGTCAGTGTTGGGTGTGTTGACCCAAATAACCACCATCGTCCACTAGTCTACCTAGACCCAGTACACTGCCTCAGACAACCAGTCCAGAACCTCACAGTCCTGCAGTAAGGAGTTACTGTCATGGTAGGCCGGTCCCAGGGCTCGGGGGAGAAGCCCACCACACGTCACTCTGCCATGCCACACTCCCACGTTCTCTATCAGTGGTCTATTAACACACACTTAATCAGTTAACCACTCGCACCTGTTTTCACTTCCCTATTTGTTTAAAGCCCTGCAGGCCCCGCTGTCCCGGGGGGGGGGGGGGGGGGGGGGGGTGGCGAACGCATTTGGGCGTCCGCTACCTGTTTGTTGTTGCCATAGAGGCAATCGCCAGGTGCGCAATTTCAAAATAAGAGGGGGGTAGCGAGTGAAAAAAAAATAACACTTTTCGAAACAGCTCGTGGGCCAGAAATAGATGTATTTGAGTATGGGGGACCTAGAGTGTGTTTTCTTTTGTTTTCCTGTTGGGATCTGTGTACGTGTTTATTTGCTGTGATGGACATTAAAAACTTCTCAGCTCTAACTACGCCTCCTGCTGTTTCTTCAACATCACAGAAAACTGCTACACGTGATGCAAGATCAAGGTGAGAATAAGTGAATAAAAGCAACACCAAATATCATGTCAACTATGTCAATTTCTGTGTGGAAAACACTGTACCCACCAGGACTGTGCGGTGTTTCTCCAACAACAAACCTTGGATCAACTCTGATATAAAGGCTCTCCTGAAGGAGAAGAGGGTTTTTAGATCAGGTGACAAGGAGGAGATGAAGTCTGCAGAAGGAGCTGAGGAGGAATATCAGAGAGGGTAAAACCATCTACAGGAGGAAGATCAGAGAGGGTAAAACCATCTACAGGAGGAAGATCAGAGAGGGTAAAACAATCTACAGGAGGAAGATGGAGGACCAACTGCAGCAGAACAACGTTAGTGGAGTCTGGAATAGTCTCAACACTACTTCAGGTCACAAGAAGTCTGACTCACAGTGGAGTCTGGAATAGTCTCAACACTACTTCAGGTCACAAGAAGTCTGACTCACAGTGGAGTCTGGAATAGTCTCAACACTACCTCAGGTCACAAGAAGTCTGACTCACAGTGGAGTCTGGAATAGTCTCAACACTACTTCAGGTCACAAGAAGTCTGACTCACAGTGGAGTCTGGAATAGTCTCAACACTACTTCAGGTCACAAGAAGTCTGACTCACAGTGGAGTCTGGAATAGTCTCAACACTACTTCAGGTCTCAAGAAGTCTGACTCACAGTGGAGTCTGGAATAGTCTCAACACTACTTCAGGTCACATGAAGTCTGACTCACAGTGGAGTCTGGAATAGTCTCAACACTACTTCAGGTCACAAGAAGTCTGACTCACAGTGGAGTCTGGAATAGTCTCAACACTACTTCAGGTCTCAAGAAGTCTGACTCACAGTGGAGTCTGGAATAGTCTCAACACTACTTCAGGTCTCAAGAAGTCTGACTCACAGTGGAGTCTGGAATAGTCTCAACACTACTTCAGGTCTCAAGAAGTCTGACTCACAGTGGAGTCTGGAATAGTCTCAACACTACTTCAGGTCTCAAGAAGTCTGACTCACAGTGGAGTCTGGAATAGTCTCAACACTACTTCAGGTCTCAAGAAGTCTGACTCACAGTGGAGTCTGGAATAGTCTCAACACTACTTCAGGTCACAAAAAGTCTGACTAACAGTGGAGTCTGGAATAGTCTCAACACTACTTCAGGTCTCTAGAAGTCTGACTCACAGTGGAGTCTGGAATAGTCTCAAAACTACTTCAGGTCACAAGAAGTCTGACTCACAGTGGAGTCTGGAATAGTCTCAACACTACTTCAGGTCTCAAGAAGTCTGACTCACAGTGGAGTCTGGAATAGTCTCAACACTACTTCAGGTCTCAATAAGTCTGACTCACAGTGGAGTCTGGAATAGTCTCAACACTACTTCAGGTCACAAGAAGTCTGACTCACAGTGGAGTCTGGAATAGTCTCAACACTACTTCAGGTCACATGAAGTCTGACTCACAGTGGAGTCTGGAATAGTCTCAAAACTACTTCAGGTCACAAGAAGTCTGACTCACAGTGGTCTGGAATAGTCTCAAAACTACTTCAGGTCACAAGAAGTCTGACTCACAGTGGAGTCTGGAATAGTCTCAAAACTACTTCAGGTCACAAAAAGTCTGACTCACAGTGGAGTCTGGAATAGTCTCAAAACTACTTCAGGTCACAAGAAGTCTGACTCACAGTGGAGTCTGGAATAGTCTCAAAACTACTTCAGGTCACAAGAAGTCTGACTCACAGTGGAGTCTGGAATAGTCTCAACACTACTTCAGGTCACAAGAAGTCTGACTCACAGTGGAGTCTGGAATAGTCTCAACACTACTTCAGGTCTCAAGAAGTCTGACTCACAGTGGAGTCTGGAATAGTCTCAACACTACTTCAGGTCACATGAAGTCTGACTCACAGTGGAGTCTGGAATAGTCTCAACACTACTTCAGGTCACAAGAAGTCTGACTCACAGTGGAGTCTGGAATAGTCTCAACACTACTTCAGGTCTCAAGAAGTCTGACTCACAGTGGAGTCTGGAATAGTCTCAACACTACTTCAGGTCTCAAGAAGTCTGATTCACAGTGGAGTCTGGAATAGTCTCAACACTACTTCAGGTCTCAAGAAGTCTGACTCACAGTGGAGTCTGGAATAGTCTCAACACTACTTCAGGTCTCAAGAAGTCTGACTCACAGTGGAGTCTGGAATAGTCTCAACACTACTTCAGGTCTCAAGAAGTCTGACTCACAGTGGAGTCTGGAATAGTCTCAACACTACTTCAGGTCACAAAAAGTCTGACTAACAGTGGAGTCTGGAATAGTCTCAACACTACTTCAGGTCTCTAGAAGTCTGACTCACAGTGGAGTCTGGAATAGTCTCAAAACTACTTCAGGTCACAAGAAGTCTGACTCACAGTGGAGTCTGGAATAGTCTCAACACTACTTCAGGTCTCAAGAAGTCTGACTCACAGTGGAGTCTGGAATAGTCTCAACACTACTTCAGGTCTCAATAAGTCTGACTCACAGTGGAGTCTGGAATAGTCTCAACACTACTTCAGGTCACAAGAAGTCTGACTCACAGTGGAGTCTGGAATAGTCTCAACACTACTTCAGGTCACATGAAGTCTGACTCACAGTGGAGTCTGGAATAGTCTCAAAACTACTTCAGGTCACAAGAAGTCTGACTCACAGTGGTCTGGAATAGTCTCAAAACTACTTCAGGTCACAAGAAGTCTGACTCACAGTGGAGTCTGGAATAGTCTCAAAACTACTTCAGGTCACAAAAAGTCTGACTCACAGTGGAGTCTGGAATAGTCTCAAAACTACTTCAGGTCACAAGAAGTCTGACTCACAGTGGAGTCTGGAATAGTCTCAAAACTACTTCAGGTCACAAGAAGTCTGACTCACAGTGGAGTCTGGAATAGACTCAACACTACTTCAGGTCTCAAGAAGTCTGACTCACAGTGGAGTCTGGAATAGTCTCAACACTACTTCAGGTCTCAATAAGTCTGACTCACAGTGGAGTCTGGAATAGTCTCAACACTACTTCAGGTCACAAGAAGTCTGACTCACAGTGGAGTCTGGAATAGTCTCAACACTACTTCAGGTCACATGAAGTCTGACTCACAGTGGAGTCTGGAATAGTCTCAAAACTACTTCAGGTCACAAGAAGTCTGACTCACAGTGGTCTGGAATAGTCTCAACACTACTTCAGGTCACAAGAAGTCTGACTCACAGTGGAGTCTGGAATAGTCTCAAAACTACTTCAGGTCACAAAAAGTCTGACTCACAGTGGAGTCTGGAATAGTCTCAAAACTACTTCAGGTCACAAGAAGTCTGACTCACAGTGGAGTCTGGAATAGTCTCAACACTACTTCAGGTCACAAGAAGTCTGACTCACAGTGGAGTCTGGAATAGTCTCAACACTACTTCAGGTCTCAAGAAGTCTGACTCACAGTGGAGTCTGGAATAGTCTCAAAACTACTTCAGGTCACAAGAAGTCTGACTCACAGTGGAGTCTGGAATAGTCTCAACACTACTTCAGGTCTCAAGAAGTCTGACTCACAGTGGAGTCTGGAATAGTCTCAACACTACTTCAGGTCTCAATAAGTCTGACTCACAGTGGAGTCTGGAATAGTCTCAACACTACTTCAGGTCACAAGAAGTCTGACTCACAGTGGAGTCTGGAATAGTCTCAAAACTACTTCAGGTCACAAGAAGTCTGACTCACAGTGGAGTCTGGAATAGTCTCAAAACTACTTCAGGTCACAAAAAGTCTGACTCACAGTGGAATCTGGAATAGTCTCAAAACTACTTCAGGTCACAAGAAGTCTGACTCACAGTGGAGTCTGGAATAGTTTCAAAACTACTTCAGGTCACAAGAAGTCTGACTCACAGTGGAGTCTGGAATAGTCTCAAAACTACTTCAGGTCACAAGAAGTCTGACTCACAGTGGAGTCTGGAATAGTCTCAAAACTACTTCAGGTCACAAGAAGTCTGACTCACAGTGGAGTCTGGAATAGTTTCAAAACTACTTCAGGTCACAAGAAGTCTGACTCACAGTGGAGTCTGGAATAGTCTCAAAACTACTTCAGGTCACAAGAAGTCTGACTCACAGTGGAGTCTGGAATAGTCTCAACACTACTTCAGGTCTCAAGAAGTCTGACTCACAGTGGAGTCTGGAATAGTCTCAAAACTACTTCAGGTCACAAGAAGTCTGACTCACAGTGGAGTCTGGAATAGTCTCAACACTACTTCAGGTCTCAAGAAGTCTGACTCACAGTGGAGTCTGGAATAGTCTCAACACTACTTCAGGTCTCAAGAAGTCTGACTCACAGTGGAGTCTGGAATAGTCTCAACACTACTTCAGGTCACAAGAAGTCTGACTCACAGTGGAGTCTGGAATAGTCTCAACACTACTTCAGGTCACAAGAAGTCTGACTCACAGTGGAGTCTGGAATAGTCTCAACACTACTTCAGGTCTCAAGAAGTCTGACTCACAGTGGAGTCTGGAATAGTCTCAACACTACTTCAGGTCTCAAGAAGTCTGACTCACAGTGGAGTCTGGAATAGTCTCAACACTACTTCAGGTCTCAAGAAGTCTGACTCACAGTGGAGTCTGGAATAGTCTCAACACTACTTCAGGTCTCAAGAAGTCTGACTCACAGTGGAGTCTGGAATAGTCTCAACACTACTTCAGGTCTCAAGAAGTCTGACTCACAGTGGAGTCTGGAATAGTCTCAACACTACTTCAGGTCACAAAAAGTCTGACTAACAGTGGAGTCTGGAATAGTCTCAACACTACTTCAGGTCTCTAGAAGTCTGACTCACAGTGGAGTCTGGAATAGTCTCAAAACTACTTCAGGTCACAAGAAGTCTGACTCACAGTGGAGTCTGGAATAGTCTCAACACTACTTCAGGTCTCAAGAAGTCTGACTCACAGTGGAGTCTGGAATAGTCTCAACACTACTTCAGGTCTCAATAAGTCTGACTCACAGTGGAGTCTGGAATAGTCTCAACACTACTTCAGGTCACAAGAAGTCTGACTCACAGTGGAGTCTGGAATAGTCTCAACACTACTTCAGGTCACATGAAGTCTGACTCACAGTGGAGTCTGGAATAGTCTCAAAACTACTTCAGGTCACAAGAAGTCTGACTCACAGTGGTCTGGAATAGTCTCAAAACTACTTCAGGTCACAAGAAGTCTGACTCACAGTGGAGTCTGGAATAGTCTCAAAACTACTTCAGGTCACAAAAAGTCTGACTCACAGTGGAGTCTGGAATAGTCTCAAAACTACTTCAGGTCACAAGAAGTCTGACTCACAGTGGAGTCTGGAATAGTCTCAAAACTACTTCAGGTCACAAGAAGTCTGACTCACAGTGGAGTCTGGAATAGTCTCAACACTACTTCAGGTCTCAAGAAGTCTGACTCACAGTGGAGTCTGGAATAGTCTCAACACTACTTCAGGTCTCAATAAGTCTGACTCACAGTGGAGTCTGGAATAGTCTCAACACTACTTCAGGTCACAAGAAGTCTGACTCACAGTGGAGTCTGGAATAGTCTCAACACTACTTCAGGTCACATGAAGTCTGACTCACAGTGGAGTCTGGAATAGTCTCAAAACTACTTCAGGTCACAAGAAGTCTGACTCACAGTGGTCTGGAATAGTCTCAACACTACTTCAGGTCACAAGAAGTCTGACTCACAGTGGAGTCTGGAATAGTCTCAAAACTACTTCAGGTCACAAAAAGTCTGACTCACAGTGGAGTCTGGAATAGTCTCAAAACTACTTCAGGTCACAAGAAGTCTGACTCACAGTGGAGTCTGGAATAGTCTCAACACTACTTCAGGTCACAAGAAGTCTGACTCACAGTGGAGTCTGGAATAGTCTCAACACTACTTCAGGTCTCAAGAAGTCTGACTCACAGTGGAGTCTGGAATAGTCTCAAAACTACTTCAGGTCACAAGAAGTCTGACTCACAGTGGAGTCTGGAATAGTCTCAACACTACTTCAGGTCTCAAGAAGTCTGACTCACAGTGGAGTCTGGAATAGTCTCAACACTACTTCAGGTCTCAATAAGTCTGACTCACAGTGGAGTCTGGAATAGTCTCAACACTACTTCAGGTCACAAGAAGTCTGACTCACAGTGGAGTCTGGAATAGTCTCAAAACTACTTCAGGTCACAAGAAGTCTGACTCACAGTGGAGTCTGGAATAGTCTCAAAACTACTTCAGGTCACAAAAAGTCTGACTCACAGTGGAATCTGGAATAGTCTCAAAACTACTTCAGGTCACAAGAAGTCTGACTCACAGTGGAGTCTGGAATAGTTTCAAAACTACTTCAGGTCACAAGAAGTCTGACTCACAGTGGAGTCTGGAATAGTCTCAAAACTACTTCAGGTCACAAGAAGTCTGACTCACAGTGGAGTCTGGAATAGTCTCAAAACTACTTCAGGTCACAAGAAGTCTGACTCACAGTGGAGTCTGGAATAGTTTCAAAACTACTTCAGGTCACAAGAAGTCTGACTCACAGTGGAGTCTGGAATAGTCTCAAAACTACTTCAGGTCACAAGAAGTCTGACTCACAGTGGAGTCTGGAATAGTCTCAACACTACTTCAGGTCTCAAGAAGTCTGACTCACAGTGGAGTCTGGAATAGTCTCAAAACTACTTCAGGTCACAAGAAGTCTGACTCACAGTGGAGTCTGGAATAGTCTCAACACTACTTCAGGTCTCAAGAAGTCTGACTCACAGTGGAGTCTGGAATAGTCTCAACACTACTTCAGGTCTCAAGAAGTCTGACTCACAGTGGAGTCTGGAATAGTCTCAACACTACTTCAGGTCACAAGAAGTCTGACTCACAGTGGAGTCTGGAATAGTCTCAACACTACTTCAGGTCACAAGAAGTCTGACTCACAGTGGAGTCTGGAATAGTCTCAACACTACTTCAGGTCACATGAAGTCTGACTCACAGTGGAGTCTGGAATAGTCTCAACACTACTTCAGGTCACAAGAAGTCTGACTCACAGTGGAGTCTGGAATAGTCTCAAAACTACTTCAGGTCACAAGAAGTCTGACTCACAGTGGAGTCTGGAATAGTCTCAAAACTACTTCAGGTCACAAAAAGTCTGACTCACAGTGGAGTCTGGAATAGTCTCAAAACTACTTCAGGTCACAAGAAGTCTGACTCACAGTGGAGTCTGGAATAGTCTCAAAACTACTTCAGGTCACAAGAAGTCTGACTCACAGTGGAGTCTGGAATAGTCTCAACACTACTTCAGGTCACAAGAAGTCTGACTCACAGTGGAGTCTGGAATAGTCTCAACACTACCTCAGGTCACAAGAAGTCTGACTCACAGTGGAGTCTGGAATAGTCTCAACACTACTTCAGGTCACAAGAAGTCTGACTCACAGTGGAGTCTGGAATAGTCTCAACACTACTTCAGGTCACAAGAAGTCTGACTCACAGTGGAGTCTGGAATAGTCTCAACACTACTTCAGGTCTCAAGAAGTCTGACTCACAGTGGAGTCTGGAATAGTCTCAACACTACTTCAGGTCACATGAAGTCTGACTCACAGTGGAGTCTGGAATAGTCTCAACACTACTTCAGGTCACAAGAAGTCTGACTCACAGTGGAGTCTGGAATAGTCTCAACACTACTTCAGGTCTCAAGAAGTCTGACTCACAGTGGAGTCTGGAATAGTCTCAACACTACTTCAGGTCTCAAGAAGTCTGACTCACAGTGGAGTCTGGAATAGTCTCAACACTACTTCAGGTCTCAAGAAGTCTGACTCACAGTGGAGTCTGGAATAGTCTCAACACTACTTCAGGTCTCAAGAAGTCTGACTCACAGTGGAGTCTGGAATAGTCTCAACACTACTTCAGGTCTCAAGAAGTCTGACTCACAGTGGAGTCTGGAATAGTCTCAACACTACTTCAGGTCACAAAAAGTCTGACTAACAGTGGAGTCTGGAATAGTCTCAACACTACTTCAGGTCTCTAGAAGTCTGACTCACAGTGGAGTCTGGAATAGTCTCAAAACTACTTCAGGTCACAAGAAGTCTGACTCACAGTGGAGTCTGGAATAGTCTCAACACTACTTCAGGTCTCAAGAAGTCTGACTCACAGTGGAGTCTGGAATAGTCTCAACACTACTTCAGGTCTCAATAAGTCTGACTCACAGTGGAGTCTGGAATAGTCTCAACACTACTTCAGGTCACAAGAAGTCTGACTCACAGTGGAGTCTGGAATAGTCTCAACACTACTTCAGGTCACATGAAGTCTGACTCACAGTGGAGTCTGGAATAGTCTCAAAACTACTTCAGGTCACAAGAAGTCTGACTCACAGTGGTCTGGAATAGTCTCAAAACTACTTCAGGTCACAAGAAGTCTGACTCACAGTGGAGTCTGGAATAGTCTCAAAACTACTTCAGGTCACAAAAAGTCTGACTCACAGTGGAGTCTGGAATAGTCTCAAAACTACTTCAGGTCACAAGAAGTCTGACTCACAGTGGAGTCTGGAATAGTCTCAAAACTACTTCAGGTCACAAGAAGTCTGACTCACAGTGGAGTCTGGAATAGTCTCAACACTACTTCAGGTCTCAAGAAGTCTGACTCACAGTGGAGTCTGGAATAGTCTCAACACTACTTCAGGTCTCAATAAGTCTGACTCACAGTGGAGTCTGGAATAGTCTCAACACTACTTCAGGTCACAAGAAGTCTGACTCACAGTGGAGTCTGGAATAGTCTCAACACTACTTCAGGTCACATGAAGTCTGACTCACAGTGGAGTCTGGAATAGTCTCAAAACTACTTCAGGTCACAAGAAGTCTGACTCACAGTGGTCTGGAATAGTCTCAACACTACTTCAGGTCACAAGAAGTCTGACTCACAGTGGAGTCTGGAATAGTCTCAACACTACTTCAGGTCTCAAGAAGTCTGACTCACAGTGGAGTCTGGAATAGTCTCAACACTACTTCAGGTCACAAGAAGTCTGACTCACAGTGGAGTCTGGAATAGTCTCAACACTACTTCAGGTCACAAGAAGTCTGACTCACAGTGGAGTCTGGAATAGTCTCAACACTACTTCAGGTCACATGAAGTCTGACTCACAGTGGAGTCTGGAATAGTCTCAACACTACTTCAGGTCACAAGAAGTCTGACTCACAGTGGAGTCTGGAATAGTCTCAAAACTACTTCAGGTCACAAGAAGTCTGACTCACAGTGGAGTCTGGAATAGTCTCAAAACTACTTCAGGTCACAAAAAGTCTGACTCACAGTGGAGTCTGGAATAGTCTCAAAACTACTTCAGGTCACAAGAAGTCTGACTCACAGTGGAGTCTGGAATAGTCTCAAAACTACTTCAGGTCACAAGAAGTCTGACTCACAGTGGAGTCTGGAATAGTCTCAACACTACTTCAGGTCACAAGAAGTCTGACTCACAGTGGAGTCTGGAATAGTCTCAACACTACCTCAGGTCACAAGAAGTCTGACTCACAGTGGAGTCTGGAATAGTCTCAACACTACTTCAGGTCACAAGAAGTCTGACTCACAGTGGAGTCTGGAATAGTCTCAACACTACTTCAGGTCACAAGAAGTCTGACTCACAGTGGAGTCTGGAATAGTCTCAACACTACTTCAGGTCTCAAGAAGTCTGACTCACAGTGGAGTCTGGAATAGTCTCAACACTACTTCAGGTCACATGAAGTCTGACTCACAGTGGAGTCTGGAATAGTCTCAACACTACTTCAGGTCACAAGAAGTCTGACTCACAGTGGAGTCTGGAATAGTCTCAACACTACTTCAGGTCTCAAGAAGTCTGACTCACAGTGGAGTCTGGAATAGTCTCAACACTACTTCAGGTCTCAAGAAGTCTGACTCACAGTGGAGTCTGGAATAGTCTCAACACTACTTCAGGTCTCAAGAAGTCTGACTCACAGTGGAGTCTGGAATAGTCTCAACACTACTTCAGGTCTCAAGAAGTCTGACTCACAGTGGAGTCTGGAATAGTCTCAACACTACTTCAGGTCTCAAGAAGTCTGACTCACAGTGGAGTCTGGAATAGTCTCAACACTACTTCAGGTCACAAAAAGTCTGACTAACAGTGGAGTCTGGAATAGTCTCAACACTACTTCAGGTCTCTAGAAGTCTGACTCACAGTGGAGTCTGGAATAGTCTCAAAACTACTTCAGGTCACAAGAAGTCTGACTCACAGTGGAGTCTGGAATAGTCTCAACACTACTTCAGGTCTCAAGAAGTCTGACTCACAGTGGAGTCTGGAATAGTCTCAACACTACTTCAGGTCTCAATAAGTCTGACTCACAGTGGAGTCTGGAATAGTCTCAACACTACTTCAGGTCACAAGAAGTCTGACTCACAGTGGAGTCTGGAATAGTCTCAACACTACTTCAGGTCACATGAAGTCTGACTCACAGTGGAGTCTGGAATAGTCTCAAAACTACTTCAGGTCACAAGAAGTCTGACTCACAGTGGTCTGGAATAGTCTCAAAACTACTTCAGGTCACAAGAAGTCTGACTCACAGTGGAGTCTGGAATAGTCTCAAAACTACTTCAGGTCACAAAAAGTCTGACTCACAGTGGAGTCTGGAATAGTCTCAAAACTACTTCAGGTCACAAGAAGTCTGACTCACAGTGGAGTCTGGAATAGTCTCAAAACTACTTCAGGTCACAAGAAGTCTGACTCACAGTGGAGTCTGGAATAGTCTCAACACTACTTCAGGTCTCAAGAAGTCTGACTCACAGTGGAGTCTGGAATAGTCTCAACACTACTTCAGGTCTCAATAAGTCTGACTCACAGTGGAGTCTGGAATAGTCTCAACACTACTTCAGGTCACAAGAAGTCTGACTCACAGTGGAGTCTGGAATAGTCTCAACACTACTTCAGGTCACATGAAGTCTGACTCACAGTGGAGTCTGGAATAGTCTCAAAACTACTTCAGGTCACAAGAAGTCTGACTCACAGTGGTCTGGAATAGTCTCAACACTACTTCAGGTCACAAGAAGTCTGACTCACAGTGGAGTCTGGAATAGTCTCAAAACTACTTCAGGTCACAAAAAGTCTGACTCACAGTGGAGTCTGGAATAGTCTCAAAACTACTTCAGGTCACAAGAAGTCTGACTCACAGTGGAGTCTGGAATAGTTTCAAAACTACTTCAGGTCACAAGAAGTCTGACTCACAGTGGAGTCTGGAATAGTCTCAACACTACTTCAGGTCACAAGAAGTCTGACTCACAGTGGAGTCTGGAATAGTCTCAACACTACTTCAGGTCTCAAGAAGTCTGACTCACAGTGGAGTCTGGAATAGTCTCAAAACTACTTCAGGTCACAAGAAGTCTGACTCACAGTGGAGTCTGGAATAGTCTCAACACTACTTCAGGTCTCAAGAAGTCTGACTCACAGTGGAGTCTGGAATAGTCTCAACACTACTTCAGGTCTCAATAAGTCTGACTCACAGTGGAGTCTGGAATAGTCTCAACACTACTTCAGGTCACAAGAAGTCTGACTCACAGTGGAGTCTGGAATAGTCTCAAAACTACTTCAGGTCACAAGAAGTCTGACTCACAGTGGAGTCTGGAATAGTCTCAAAACTACTTCAGGTCACAAAAAGTCTGACTCACAGTGGAATCTGGAATAGTCTCAAAACTACTTCAGGTCACAAGAAGTCTGACTCACAGTGGAGTCTGGAATAGTTTCAAAACTACTTCAGGTCACAAGAAGTCTGACTCACAGTGGAGTCTGGAATAGTCTCAAAACTACTTCAGGTCACAAGAAGTCTGACTCACAGTGGAGTCTGGAATAGTCTCAAAACTACTTCAGGTCACAAGAAGTCTGACTCACAGTGGAGTCTGGAATAGTTTCAAAACTACTTCAGGTCACAAGAAGTCTGACTCACAGTGGAGTCTGGAATAGTCTCAAAACTACTTCAGGTCACAAGAAGTCTGACTCACAGTGGAGTCTGGAATAGTCTCAACACTACTTCAGGTCTCAAGAAGTCTGACTCACAGTGGAGTCTGGAATAGTCTCAAAACTACTTCAGGTCACAAGAAGTCTGACTCACAGTGGAGTCTGGAATAGTCTCAACACTACTTCAGGTCTCAAGAAGTCTGACTCACAGTGGAGTCTGGAATAGTCTCAACACTACTTCAGGTCTCAAGAAGTCTGACTCACAGTGGAGTCTGGAATAGTCTCAACACTACTTCAGGTCACAAGAAGTCTGACTCACAGTGGAGTCTGGAATAGTCTCAACACTACTTCAGGTCACAAGAAGTCTGACTCACAGTGGAGTCTGGAATAGTCTCAACACTACTTCAGGTCACATGAAGTCTGACTCACAGTGGAGTCTGGAATAGTCTCAACACTACTTCAGGTCACAAGAAGTCTGACTCACAGTGGAGTCTGGAATAGTCTCAAAACTACTTCAGGTCACAAGAAGTCTGACTCACAGTGGAGTCTGGAATAGTCTCAAAACTACTTCAGGTCACAAAAAGTCTGACTCACAGTGGAGTCTGGAATAGTCTCAAAACTACTTCAGGTCACAAGAAGTCTGACTCACAGTGGAGTCTGGAATAGTCTCAAAACTACTTCAGGTCCCAAGAAGTCTGACTCACAGTGGAGTCTGGAATAGTTTCAAAACTACTTCAGGTCACAAGAAGTCTGACTCACAGTGGAGTCTGGAATAGTCTCAAAACTACTTCAGGTCACAAGAAGTCTGACTCACAGTGGAGTCTGGAATAGTCTCAAAACTACTTCAGGTCACAAGAAGTCTGACTCACAGTGGAGTCTGGAATAGTCTCAAAACTACTTCAGGTCACAAGAAGTCTGACTCACAGTGGGGGACCAGAAGTGGGTGAATGAACTCAATCTCTTCTTCAATAGGTTTGATCATTCTCCTTCTCCTCCCACTACACAAACACCACGGCTGGATTCTCCGTCTGGCACTACCAGCATGCTGCTCTCCCCCCACTCCCACACCCACCCTGCCCCCCCCCACTCCCACACCCACCCTGCCCCCCCCCCCACACCCACCCTGCCCCCCCCCACTCCCACACCCACCCTGCCCCCCCCCACACCCACACCCACCCTGCTCTCAGCCACCTCCTGCTGACACACACTCCCACACCCCAAAGACCCTCAACAGCTACAGGCCAGTAGCACTAACATCTCACCTGATGAAGACCCTGGAGAGACTGCTCCTTGTCCACCTCCGCCCACTGTTGAGTTCATCAATGGACCCACTTCAGTTTGCCTACCAACCTGGCATCGGGGTGGAGGATGTCGTCACCCTCCTGCTACACAGATCTCTGTCCCACCTGGAGGCCACTGGGAGCACCAGTGCTTTCAATACCATCCGACCCTCCTGAAGGACAAGCTGGAGTACACTGGACTGGACCACCACCTCACCACATGTATTCTGGACTACCTCACTAACCGACCGCAGTACGTGAGGACACAGGGCTGTCAGTGTGACACTGTTGTCTGCAGCACGGGGGCTCCACAGGGAACAGTTCTTACTTCCTTCTTGTTCACCCTCTACACTGCAGATTTACAGTACAGTTCTACCAGCTGCCACCTGCAGAAGTTCTCTGACGACTCTGCTATCGTCGGCCTCATCAGTGATGGAGATGATGGGGAGTACAGAGGACTGACGCAGGACTTTGTGACATGGTGCCAGAAGAACCGCCTGTAGATCAATGCAGGTAAAACTAAAGAACTGGTGGTGGATTTCCGCAGGACTAAACACTCTCATCCTGTGCCTGTAAACATCCAGGGCACAGACATGGAGATTGTGAGGTTCTACAAATCCCTTGGTGTCCACCTGTTGTGGCAGTTGGACTGGTTATTGTTTTGCGTGTGCGTGTAACGATTGTCGAGCGGCCGAGGGGGCACCATGTGGCGATTGTTGTAAAATAAATGGGTCTTATTTTTTACATTGAGGGGGCGGGACACCTCGCCTGAGGGGGCAACGCCCCCATTCGCCCCCCCGTGGCGCCGGCCCTGAGCTGTGCCCAGGTGTGGCTGCTGTGGGTGGAGTCAGTCCCTCAGAAGTATAAAGGTGGAGGATCCAGGAAGTGGGAGGAAGGAGGGGGAAAATGATGTGAATGGGTTGCCCGGAATGTAGGCCTTGTGTGTGTGTGTTTGTTGGCAACTGTGTAACCTGTGTGTGTGTGTGTACACTAGATGGTTGAGACAGTGCTCTTTGCTAGATGCCTTGTACAACTTGGCTTGTATATGTTCGTTTGTAAATATGTTGGGTTATTTTTGTTATCTTTTATGTGGACTGTAAACACCTATGGCTGGAAGGGGGTAAGCGCCAGTTTTGTTCTGATTTTCTCCTGGTTTTGGCTTAGTTAGGGAGCCAGGCTGGGTTCTTGTCTTTTTGTTGACTGTTTTTTTTTGTAGGTAAAGTCAGTGTTTGGGTTGGAGTTAGTGTTGGGTTCTGTTTGTTGTGTTGGCCTTGCTTATCCCCCGGAGAAACGGCCTGTTATTCTTTTGTTGGTTTGGTGCAAGTCGGTTGGACAAATACACTGAATGAATCCATGCGGGGTCTCTGTGGTTTTTCTTTTATTAGCCAAACACCCACCTCCACCTCATCGCCTAGACTGACTTGTAACAAATGAGGGCTCGTCCTTGCGTCTAGGGGTTTTTTTTTGTTTGTTTGTCTCTTTTTTTTGGTGGGGGGGTGCTTGGTGGTGTAGTTGTTTTGGAGGTGTTTTTTTTCCTTTTCGGGTGGGTATGGAGTTTCACTTGGATAGGTTTGTGTTGTCTCCCTCTGTGGAAGGTTTGGTCCAGTGTAGAAAGGCTGATTTGCTGATGGTAGCGGAGTTTTATAATGTGCCTGTCTTGCGCTCTGCTAGGAAAGCAGAGATTAGAGATGTTTTGCTTGCTAAACTGCATGATGACTGTAGGTTGCCAGTGTCTCCAGATTCGCAGTCCCCTGTAAGAGAACAGCCTGCTGTATTGGCTGGGGTGGAGGGTGCCAGTGCTGCAAAAGATGAAATGGGAGTCTTTTCACCGGCGGAGGCCAGTGAACAGACACCCAGAACGTCTCCGGGCACAGCTCCTGTCACTACTCCCCTTGGGCCAAGTTCTCTGGCGGAGTTGGACCTGAACATGGCTATAAGGCTGAAGGAGTTGGACCTTGCAATCAAGCAGCAGGAGCGTGAAACGCAGTTGCTGCGTGTGCGTGCTCTGGAGTTAGAAGCGAGTAGAGCGTCCTCCCACAGGCAACCGGTCACACGTTCTTCAGAGTTTGATATCAGCAAGCACATCTCTTTAGTACCGCCATTTAGGGAATCTGAGGTAGATTCCTACTTCACTGCCTTTGAACGGGTTGCTGCTACTCTACACTGGCCAAAAGATATGTGGTCCTTGTTACTTCAATGTAAGTTGGCAGGTAAGGCGCAGGAAGTGTGTTCCTCATTAAGTTTCCAGCAAAGCCTTGACTACGACCAGGTTAAGGCTGCTGTGCTCAGAGCTTACAAATTAGTGCCTGAGGCCTACAGACAGCGATTTCGATTCCACTCAAAATCAGCGGACCAAACATTTGTTGAGTTCGCTAGGCAGAAAACTGAAGACTTTAAGAACGCTTTGCCTGAGACTGTGGTGGCACATTTAAATGAGCAAAGGGTGGTGACTCTTTCTGAAGCTGCTGTGTTAACAGATGATTATGTGTTAACTCATAAAACTGTTTTCTCTTCTGTGAATACCACCAGGTCTACATCACCTGGGAATAATGCACAGCAGAAAAGAAACAGACGAAGTCGAGGGGTTTGGTTTAAGGCTTCTCCTATGAATGAAAAGCCCTTAAACAGAGACAGAGATAAGACTGCTGGGGAGTCTCCTTTACATCCTCCTGAGACTCGGGTACGTTTCTATTGCAGGCGCCCAGGTCACATAATTGCTGACTGTGCTTTGTTGAACAGAAAGAGGGACAAACCCAAAGAGGTGGCATGCATTTCTGCTTCTCTGGTGAACACCGGCAGAAGACAGAGTGATAACTGTGATGAGACCTTCCGCCCTTTTATTCTGGATAGCTTTATTGCCTTGTCTGATACGGACAAGTGGCGAGTTCCGGTTAAGATATTACGGGACACAGGTGCTGCCCAGACTTTACTCTCAAGTAAGGTGTTACCCCTGAGTAGAGAAACGTTTTGTGGCTCATATGCAGTGATATGTGGTCTTGATTCAACTCCGGTGAGTGTACCACTTCATAACCTCTATCTGCATACTGAACTAGTTACTGGACCGGTACGGGTAGCTGTGTGGCCTACATTACCAGTCAATGGTGTGGATGTCAGGTAATGACCTTGCTGGTGGTCAGGTTTTTCCCATTCCATAAGTAGTAGTTGAGCCTGTGTCATCGGATGAGAGTGATGTGTTGCAACAGAACTTCCTTGAAGTTTTTCCTGTTAATGTTATTACTCGTTCTCAGAGTAAGAATAAAGCAGAAGCTGTCGATTTCGATTTAACAGACTTGTTCAAGGAAGACAAACCACACGCCAAAGCTGTTGGTAACAAGGCACGCCAGAGGGAGCAGGATGTGTTTACTTGTTCCTTGTCTCTACCTGTGAATTGTGCTGAATTGGTGTCTGCTCAGGAAACTGATCCTACCCTTGCTATCTGTAGAAAGCAAGTACAGGAGAATCCCAATGTGTATTACCTATGTGAGGGTGTTTTGATGAGGAAATGGACACCCACCATAGCCTCACATGAATGGGAGAGTGTATGCCATGTTGTGGTACCTGAGAAGTTTCGGTCTTGTGTGTTAGGTAATGGCTGGTCACATGGGCATTAATAAAACCTACAAGCGAGTTCTGCAGCATTTCTTTTGGCCAGGGCTAAAAGCTGATGTGGTCCAATATTGCCAGTCTTGTCATACATGTCAAATGGTTGGGAAACCTAATCAGAGTATTCCCCCTGCACCAGTATGTCCTATTCCTGCTGTGGGGGACCCATTTGACCATCTTTTGTTGGACTCTGTTGGTCCACTCCCCAAGACGAAAGCTCGGAATCAATACCTCCTCACTGTTATGTGTACAGCGACGCGTTTTCCTGAGGTGTTTCCTTTACGAAACATCACAGCTAAGTCTGTATCTAAAGCTTTGGTGCGCTTTTTCTCTATATTTGGTCTACCAAAAACAATACAGACCGACCAAGGATCCTATTTCACAGGTAAACTGTTTTCCCAAGTGCTTCAACAGCTAAACATTGAGCATAGGACATCAAGGATTGTACAAGGATGCCTTGTACAGCTTGGCTTGTATATGTTCGTTTGTAAATATGTTGGGTTATTTTTGTTATCTTTTATGTGGACTGTAAACACCTATGGCTGGAAGGGGGTAAGCGCCAGTTTTGTTCTGATTTTCTCCTGGTTTTGGCTAAGTTAGGGAGCCAGGCTGGGTTCTTGTCTTTTTGTTGACTGTTTTTTTTTTGTAGGTAAAGTCAGTGTTTGAGTTGGAGTTAGTGTTGGGTTCTGTTTGTTGTGTTGGCCTTGCTTATCCCCCAGAGAAACGGCCTGTTATTCTTTTGTTGGTTTGGTGCAAGTCGGTTGGACAAATACACTGAATGAATCCATGCAGGGTCTCTGTGGTTTTTCTTTTATTAGCCAAACACCCACCTCCACCTCATCGCCTAGACTGACTTGTAACTCCATCTGAACAACAAGCTGGACTGGACTGACAACACAGCTGCTCTCTACAGGAAGGGTCAGAGCAGACTGTATCTCCTAAGGAGACTCAGATCCTTTGGTGTGCAGGGGTCACTCCTGAGGTCCTTCTTTGATGCTGTGGTGGCATCAGCCATATTCTACGGAGTGGTCTGCTGGGGTAGCAGCATCTCCACCGCTGACAGGAAGAGACTGGACAGGATCATAAGGAAGTCCAGCTCTGTCCCCGGGTGTCCTCTTGACCCAGTGGAGGTGGTGGGAGACAGGAGAATGAGGACTAAGCTAAAACACATGCTAAAGAACCTGTCCCACCCCATGCACCACTCTCTGACCGCACTGAGCAGCTCCTTCAGTGCCGGGCTGCTGCACCCGCGGTGCGTGAAGGAGAGATACTGCAGGTCCTTCCACACGCCGTCAGACTGTTCAACACGCACTGCACTCAATAATCTGTAGTTAATGTTTAACATTGCTACCACATGCCGGAAAAATTGTGCAATCAATATGGAAAATGTGCAATAGTTAGTACATCTATGTGCAATATCACCATACATAAGATTATTATATTTTTCAATATCATATATTTTGTAAACTAGTGTACATACATTTTTGTTTTGTTTTTAATTATTTATCTTATATATTGTTTTTACACTTCCTTTCTCTGTCCCTTCCTCTCTGCTGCTGTAATATTGCAAGTTTCCCTATTGCAGGATCAATAAAGGATTATCTTATCTTATGTTAAAAGACAACTATAAGCAGAAAAAACCCATCACGAACACGACATGAGTGATGTCATAGGTATGAGGGCAGAAGAGAGAGAGGGGTGATAATAAAAACATATTTTTGTTTCATCGTGCTCTTGCTGTCACTCCCATGTCACCCCTCCTTTCTCTCCTCATACCCAAACCTGAGTGTCCCACACACAGGGGACGTGTATGTATAGAGATGGCTGAGAGAAGACTTGGGAAAAGATGTGGAAATCATGTGGCAACTGGCACACTGGATCCCAGGAACAACATCCAACATCTCCATTCAGAAGACTGCCGTCCTGAAAACATCTAAGATGCTACACAGGACCCGAGCTTTAAAGAAAAAGACCACCCAGAGTAGAAGTGGGAAAATACAGTATTTTATGTATAAAAAAATGACATATATAATTACATATTATCATCCATATGATCTACATATGGTCTACATGTTTATCACCTAAAGGTTGGTCTGCTGTCTGTCTGTATCTTCCGTTAGGTGTCTAAACAAGCTCCATCTAGTCCCAAAGGCAGTCTCTAGAGTACTGTCTGCAGTCCATATATTTGACCATATGAGCCACATTCTGTTGACACTACAATGGTTGTCAGTTCAATTTTGGACCAACTACAAGATATTGTTTATAAATAAAGTTTGAAATGATCTTGTCCCTAAGTACACATCCACCACAAATGCTACAATTACAAGGCGCAGAGCCTTTAAAAGGTCCAGGGATGTTGGAAGATACACCTGGGAGCAGAGCTGTTGTCCAACAAAGCTCCTCAGACGTACCATCACCACCCCTGTAAATGTGGGAGACTGAGGTACACAACCCTCCTTTAAACACACCTGCCATGTCAGGCCTTTCTCAGGTTAGAATGCATCTCTTCACACCACGCAACCTCTTCCAAGTGTCCCTCTTCCATGTTCGTGGAGCTCTCTGGACTGGCTGGATGTCTTCACCAATGTCTTCTCCTTCTGGTCCAGAGCCTCTGTCTCCCCAGACAGCGTGACGTCAGTGCATGGTGTGTTTCCCTTTAGCACCAGGGCAAATATCTGCGCTGGCAATATGATAGCTGTATATTCCTTGCAGATGCTAGAACATTCTTAGCAATCTATTATGTAGTACTGGCTTTAGCAAAGCTGCATTGGTAAAGGCATGAAATAATTGAATTTTTTAGTGTGTAATAACCATGTGTATCACACCTTAGCCATGTTTGCTGTTGATATAGTAATGGCATCTATTAGCCGGTCAAAGCTTATTCAGAAAGGCTTATCCAACATGTAACCATGGTGATATTGTTTCGTGGGTTAGAATTTCTGCCCCAGTGTCCAGTAAACTGTAAGCTGTTTATCTTCTGATTTCCCTTGTATTTCAGTGTTTGCAGTACTGGTTTGTTCATCCTGGGTATCCTGCATTTGCACACTAGTACCTTGTGGAGGTCTCCCCTTTAATTAAAAGAGAGGAATAAAGTTAGTATTCGTATATTCACACATTTGAAACCAAAACCATCTGTGCCTCTTTTGCAAAGATCAACTGTTTCCTGTTTCACCCACACACACCTCCTGCCCTGCTGCGTCCCAGGAGGGCATGCTGGGTATGTCTGGATGATATTTACCTCAATATATTACATATAATACAAAACCATTATAACCTTGGTTTGCGTAACCGTCAGTGTGGAACCGTTTGTGAGTCGAATAGCGCTTTGTGCCATTGTCTATTTAAATAAAACTACTAAATGTCTCTGAAGCAACTATCCTCTCGACATCCTGCCTCACCTCCTACACGTTACAGAGACACTGTTCAAAATGTGGTCTGAATGCACATAACATGCAAAAGCATGAACACTTTTGTCTCCAGTCCTTTTAAAAGGAAGAGTGCTTTAAGATTTAAAAATGACCTCGTTGCAAGAAGCATTAGAACAGTAAGACTCAAAGTGCAAACGCTATTGGCAAAGATTATACGTGATGGGAAACGATCTCAGTTCCGACTGGGAGAGAAATGGCTAACCTTTAAACAGCCCATTCTCGCCTGTTCCCCTTTGGCCAGTGGCTATTTCGGAATACATGAATTAAACCACAACAGTCTTATACATAGCATCTACTCTATTATCATGTCTACTGTATATAAGCTGAATATAGATCAGAATCTGCTTAGGATTTTGTAAAACCTGTATACAGTATACTGATCAAGTGAATTATTACCAGCGATTAGAACCCTGTGAATACAGACGACAACAAGATTTGTCTCTTTTTTGTTTGTACAGTTCTCACATCTTACACATGTTTTGGGGACGTCGTAGACGGTCGTGGTTGGACAGCTGGCAGCGGCGTTGTCTGTTGGCACGCATCGCTTGTGCACCACGCTGTACACTGTGCTTATGTCACTGTCTGCATACATGTTCCTAATCTGCAGACAAGGAAAAACCAATGTGTGAATGACCACTAGTGCACTGCAGTCTGTAAGTTAGGCTACCTGAGAGAGGACACCATGCATTTACCTGTGGCTTCTTTCTGGAACAGTAAACTTTCAGAAGAAGGAAGACTCCCAGTATACCAAGGATCAGTGGACAAACCAACACCAGTAAAATCAAACTGGATTCCGATGTGGAGACACTGGTTTCCTCCTTTTCTTGACCTACGACATGCCATGGGAGAGATCGTTTATATAAGATGGTAATTGCCTAAAGTCATCTAGAATTATTGTCTAGGGTTGTGCAGAAAACAAAGAGGAACATACAGTAAATTAAGGAGCCTACTGATGTTTTTCTGTTAATAGATTTTCTGCTGCTTTTCATGGTGTGAGTGTTGTCTAAGTCACTGTTCGCTTACATGTAGTAGTCAGGGTTGACGACCTCGTCTTCGTGCTCACACGGTTGCTGACCACACATTCAACCTTTCCATCGTTGCTTGCAGTGACGGTAATGTTGACCCTTACTGGCAAGGAACTGATCTGAGTGCAGTGCTGAAGGTCACAGTGGTACATCGCTGTCTCTCCGTCGGCCGAACAGTTCACCAGCACATGGCAAACCACAGCAGTCAGATTCAGATGGAGAGGTCTGGTGGTGATGATCGGATCAGACACGGCCGCTGGAACAAGTGCAGACCAAACATGAGAGGTTTCTCTCTCTCTTTATCTCTCTCACTCTCACACCCTTTCTCTCTTCCTAGATAGATGAATGGATGGATGGATGGATGGCTAGACAGACAGACGGTCAGACAGACAGAATGCAATATTTTGGATCTTACCCTGTACTATCATCCTATATCCTATTACTGGTATTTCCCATTGTCCATTTTCAGCTTTATATTCGCCACTGTCGTCCTCACTCACATTTAGGATTGTTAAGGATCCATTAGAGACTTCCAAAATATATTTCTCCTTGATCCTAATGGATGGATTTTGGTTTTCTATTTTAGCAATGAGTTCATTTGCTTTCCTCCACTTGAGCTGCGTCATGTTGAGCTGTCGTCCCAGTGAGAGGTGGACTGTACTCCCACTGATCTCATACCGTTCAACCCAAGGACACGTATCCACACAGTCTGAGGAAAGAAATGTCCAGAAGTTATGTCTCAGTAAAACATCTGAGTTTTCAGAATGAGTTGTTGGAGCTTCTGAACACATCAATTAGCCAAAGTATATTTGTGATATAACATTTTTTTAAAATCACATTTGTAATCCTTGAGTCTGTGAGCACTGTGAACAGCTGATCATTTAGTGAAACATAAATACATTAACTATTAGTTACAAACCTGCTGTGAAGTTCATGACGATAAAGGTGAGAGTGTAGAGTAAGCTTCTCATTGCTAGAGGAAACCAAGATATCCAACATTACAACTGATATATGTGCATAACGTTCACCTGTTTGTGGGTAAGATGGCAGGAAAAAACAAGTGAAAAGCGAAACAGAGAAAGATGTTTCCATCTAGAACCTTTGAAAACAAAAGGGACTTTCTGATGATGCTCTGTAAGACACACACACACACACACTGTAAGACACACACACTCTGTAAGGCACACACATGCTCTGTAAAACACACAAACACACAGACATTATAGGACACACCCACACACATTAAGAGAAGCAGCATTAGAAACAGAGCATGCTTTAAATCAGCTTGTTTTTTGGTAAGATGACTTCATGACTGCATCTGCCCCCCCCCCCCCCCACGCCTTCCACTCCATTACTAGCAACACAGAAAGTTTCGAGAATCTTCTCCAAAGCATCGCCCCTGTGCCTCTGAAACCAGTGTGTGTGTTTCCCCTCCTCCAGGGAGAAAATGTCACAGCCATTTCTCATCAGCCTACATCCACCATCTAACAAAACAAGAGGTAGAACCACATTTTTCATAAACGTATTTGGAAGGTTGTCTCAGCGGTACACAGAGGAAAGGTCTCTTAAGCTTTTAGCCATTTTCAGATGCACATTCCAGGTTCAGAAAGTAAAACTTCTTCACAGGATTTTACTCAAGCTTGCTAGATTTTCTAATTAGTGTAATCCAGGTAAAATTAGTGGAATCAACACAATCCAGGAAGCCTGAGCAAAATCTTGGTGAGGACTTTTACTTTCTAAACCTGGATTGTCCACCTCTGGCCATTTTGGGCAACACCCCCTGCTTACTGCACTGGAGAAACAGAAGCACATTCAGCAGCAGACTGTTTAGAGCTGTGCTGTGTTAAAGAGCGCTGTGTTATATATAACACTCCTACACTTCTACACTTTATGTATATTGTCTGTAAATTGTACATAACCCTAAATTATATGCTAACTACTTTCCTAATTACTGTACCTAGGAAATAAACCTTGCACACACTTGGAGAAATAAACCTGACTCCGATTCTGATATACAAATCTACAAAATAATCTAGAAAAGCTAATCTGTCATTCGCACATTCACAAGATCCAAATAGCCCAAACCAGTGATTCTCAACTGGTGGGTCGCGACCCAAAAGTGGGTTACGGACATGTTCTGGGCTGGTCACGGACAAAAAAAAAAAAAAAAAAGAATAATAATAATAATTATCTTTTATCTCGAAAAAAAACACTTTGCATGTATATGTATGTTGTGGTTTAAAGGCTATTTTTCAAAAAAATCCATTTGTTTGGTTTGTATTGTATAAAAGTGTGTCTCGACTTAATGACCTTGAGAAAATGTGGGTCCGGGGCTGAGACCAGTCGAGACCCCTAAACAAACTTCATCTCGTTTTATCCATCAGATTTTTTCTAACCAACACATTTCCAAATCCTACGGCGATGGTACAATTAAAGAACATTCATGGAAACTTTCACATAACATTCATATAACACGACACACGAGAAGATTTACCTTAGCCCAGCTCGAACATCGAACGTGTCAGAAAGTTCACTCTCCTCTTCCTTTTCACCTTTATGTGTCTGATGATTTGACAGAAGACACACAGACCTGTGGGCTTCCTGTTATCTCTGAACATGCAAATTGTGCAGTTTGATGTTTTTGAAGCATGATATCTTGTGTGTGTGTGTTCTTAAAATAGAAAAGGGGAAATAGAAATAGATAGAAAATAGAAAAGGAAATAGATAAGATTGATGTTTGTGGTGTTTGAAGTATAGCACAGTACAGCAATGGAGTTTACGAGTCACTCCTTTGTACCTTTGTAGCATTTTGCATGCATTCCCATCTTGGTTGTGTATGAAAAATACAGAACTGTTGACTGACTTTATATTAATTATTAAAATTGTAGTGGAGAATCACCACTATTGTCCTACTTGTTTACCATGGCACATTTCTAAACATAAACTATCCCTTTGGAAGTCCCGAACAGACCTATATCCAAGCATGCTTGAATTTTCCTTGATTCATTACTCCCTATTCGAAGATAGACTGTAAGGGTCACCTCCCGGACTACACCACTATGTCAGCTGGTACGGTATCTTGATTGGTGTGAATTTTCCTCCTAGTCCTCCTTTTTTCCGTGGATTCTTTTTCATTTATTTTCTGTTTTTTTTTCTGTGCCACTTAGGTTTTCTAACCTTTGTCTTTGGTTTTAGGGAAGTTAATTTAGGGGCTTATAAGGGTTTTTTTGTTGTTGTTTGTTTCTCTCACTCCTTGATATAGGACTCCAGGGGAAGAGCTGTCTTTGTTTTTTCTTCTGGTTTTAATGTTGCCAGAACATTTTTTCCCGCATCATATCAGCAGAGGTTTTCGTTTGTTTGTATCTTAGACACCTAGCACGTGGGTTCTTACCTCTTTAAAAAACCTGTGGTTGTGGAACAGCCAGCTATTTAACATCTAATGGGTTTCCCGGTGTTGGCAACCCCCCCACGTTACAGACACTGGATTCTAACCTATCCCAAAGGTGGCAGCTCTTCAAGACCAGTCTAGGGACACCAAGTTTTATTCTAACCGCAGGGAAAGGATCATTATCCTCAGTAAAGTATATGACCATCTGGTCTTGGAGCCCCTGTTCTAGGCAGCCTCTGCCTTTTTAACTAGCCTTTAATAACTCGCATCACGAGTACTCTGGAATGAAATGCCCAGGTGAAATCCTGTATCTGTACCCTTCTCTCCATGTATGCCCATGTTATCATGCGCTCAGTTACTCTGCGTTTATTTACACTGACTGTTCAGGATCCAGGATGACGAGTGATCAAACTCCAAGAAATTTCAAGCCAAAGCCTCCGAGTAGAAGAAGGAAAAGGAAGAACTTATTTGGAAAACGTTTTACTTTGTCTGAACACACACACTCTGTAAGACACACTCTGTAAGACACAAACACACACTTTGTCTGTTTTGCTAGTGACTAGTTGTTTTTCTTTCGCCTAGGTAAATTAAAGTTCATTCTGTTTGGTTGACAACTATAAATTTTAGTTTAACCGTCAGCAGTGATGTCTCTAATCTTACCTCTTTTTTCAGTAACGAGAATATAACGAGTTACTATTTCCAGTCCAGTAATCAGATTAAGGTTACTTATCCAAGTAACTGAGAGTTACTATTTTTATTTTCCCTAGTAAAATATATATTTTTGCTTTCTTCTTGGCTCAGTTCTACTTTTGCGTCTAACCGTAGCGCTCGACTCCGCACGTTGCGCGCGACCCTGTGAGAGCGCGAGCGCGTTCACGTCATTCTGTGCAGTGTCTTCCCGTAACGATGTGTGGTAGTGTAAAGAAACACCCCTCAAAAACACCTGTTCCCCGGGGAAGGAACATTTACCTGATGAATTTTAATGTTGCTTTGTGTTCCAGGTTTGAAAAGTGCTGGAATTTAGGCTTAGTAGCCTACTTTAAAATGCTTGAAATTGTAATGGTATTTCGTTTCACAACAAATAGCTGTCTGACTGAATAGTTCACTTTTATTGTGTTTACAACTATATTTACAAATAATACCGCGCAGCTACACAAACGTAATGTCAGGAGATACATTATTTAAATGTCAGGAGATACATTCTTACTGTTAAAAATGCACTTCCAATAAAGTGAGTATTGGAAAAACTAATGTTGCTGCTGAATGTAACTACTAAAGTAACTTGTAATCTAACGTAGTTACTTTTAAAATCAAGTAAGATGTAACGTCACTAAGTTACTTTTTAAAGGAGTAATCAGTACTCGTATTACTTTTTCAAGGTAACTAAGCCATCACTGACCGTCAGTGTAGTTAAGGTCAGAATAGCAACATTCACACGGTTCCAGCGACTATGCACCTGTGAGCTTCTTCGTAATATCTGATAAAATGACATCCGGCGAAGTTCTGAGCAGCCTGAACTCGTTTCGGCGTCTCTGAGCGTCCTGAGGAAACACACCCGCGTCATAGAAGCGCCAGTGGCAAGTGGGTACAAACCTGTGATTCAAACCCGCCATCACATGGACCACATAAGTGTCAGACGGCCATTTCCTGTCTCAAATAAACGTTACACGCGTTCATGTGTTGTCTCGGGGTGCCAATCATGTGTTTCAATTGAATTATCCCATTCCATAACTCCCTGTTTAGTAGAATTAGCATTACTTGATTAGCCTATAGTATAGATGATATCAATTGGTTCCTTTAAATCCTGTCCGATTAGGATCTCTTACCTTGGCTGACGTTCCACTCGAAGCCTTTATTTAGGGAATTATTTCATTTTACTGCATAATCAATTCTTAGTGCATTTAATAGCTAAATGTTTACCCTTCAGTAATGAGACTAACATTTCACCTGTCCTGTCCCTGCATGAAACATTTCCCTAGATTTTATGGTGGTGCTCCGTAATAATTCATTATTTTGAAATATTGTTACATGGGTACAATTTATGATCTTGCAAAGTCTTACATCACACAGAGGTGAAAGTTCACCTGTTCACCACAGATACACACTGCAACCTCTTCAGAAGTGATAATTTATTAAAAACAGTCTTTTAAAGTCATTAGCAGTTAAGGTGCTGTATGCTGGCCTTTTTTAAAACAGACCTATTGAAGACATTAGCGTAAAACTCCATTAAGCTTCTCACACAGACAAGGACACGGATCACTTTCACTTGCTTACGAAACAATAACCACAGCCTCACAAAACAAGAAAGGCAACAATAAAAACAATACATCTTTTACATCCTGTTGATATGCAGTTGTGTCTATTAAGGTTCTCACATTTATTTCGTACGCTCATGAAACATTATGTTGGAGAACACCATTTTTGCCAGCCTACATTTCTTCAAGTCATGGGCTTAATGCCATAGAAAGACAAGGGCACAATCGACCCGCAGGCAAGGAGAGATGAGCTCTTTCCCCACACACACAGTTAACCTTTCAAAACAACATATGGAAAGGGCTCTCTCACTGAGTTAAAGTGCTTTTAGTACTAATAGCATCAATAAGTTTGTTCCAGTGACTAAAAAACTCTAGACATAAAAAAAAAAACTAGAACTGTACTCAAATGAGTACTCAACTGGCACAGTTAGGTACAAATATATACATGTCATACCATTTCAGTTCAGACCATCCATATAGAAGGAAAAGACAATTGCTAATAATCATATCTATGCTTACCGTCATAATAGTGGTCTATTATGTTTTACTCAGAATATAATACAGAAATTGAAAGCTATCGTTTATGACATAGCTGGATGGATGTTGGTCATTTTGAGTTGGTTTGTTGGTTTGATTTTCCTTTTAATAGATGGCACTGTGTTCTTCAATAACAATATGATAATACAGTCTTTTATACTGAGCAGTCCCAGTGTGCGTGTGTGTTGTTGTGTGTGATTTGCTAGTGTGCGTATGTTTATATTTAATTTCATTTCTTAAGCAGCTGATCTATACTGAAACCCTTTGATTCCTCTTGTTTTAGTAGTTTAGTATTAGTATTTATATCTCCTGGTTGCCCATTTGACGTCTGGTCTAGTTCACTGTCACGCCTAAATGGTTAAGTCATACTTAACAAAAACATGGCTGCCGTCTCCACCCCTGCTCTTCCCAGTCTCCAAGCCCCACCCACTCTTACACATTACTAATGCGTACACTATGGGGGCTGCTGTCTCGGACACGCCCCCTGCCCTGCCCCCTCCCCTCCCTGTAGCCCTCCTCCAGTCTCGTCTTCTCTGAGTCCGCCGCGACACTCCCACCTCCTCCGCCTCCGTTGCCTTGGAGATGTGGGCTGGCCTGTTTAAAAAGAGGCGTCGTCTTGGTCTTGGCCACCTTGTCGAAGAAGGCGAAGTCGGCCACGTACTTGCCCGACGGGGAGAGCGAGACGACGGGGGGAAACTCGTAGCCCCACAGGATCTCGTCAGGCAGGTAGGAGGTTCGCACCTGGCAGGTGGCGGAGGTGGGCTCCACCGTGGCGCTCAGTATGACCAGCAGCTCGAAGTCCGCCAGCTCAGGGTCTGTCCAGCCACCGCCTGGGGAGGGACGACACCGGCAGGGATTACGCAACGCACTCTGAAACGAAAACTCCAGCAAACGTTACACCACATGACTGGAATGTTTCATTACAAAAGCACCACGCTCATTTTGAGTTCATTGTTCCGAGCTAATCGTTTGCATAAACTCCCTTGACCAGATAATGTTGCTTTCTTTAGCACGATGTTCGCTAACCCCAGAGATACCAGCGCACATCGGAGTTTCCTGAAAACCACCTGATGACTGTGCTCTGGGCCATTATGAGTCCCATCCCGACCTGTCAGGTGTGTGCAGGGAAAACACAAAAACCCCAACACACAGCGCCAGGGGGAAGTACTGACTACATCGTTTTCATTTTCTATCCAGACTGTCCAGGAATGTGGTCCTTCACTACAATGGCTAAAGCAAATACCTTAAATACCTTTACTTACACAATATTAACCAAAACAGAAAGAGTTATGAACAGTAGCTGTGTGTCATTGTGCAAATAGAGATTCACACTTCCTCATTTCAATTCCTCATTCATGCACACACATCTGGTCTGTGAAAATAACGCTACGTCTACGTTACACATCTACGTCTCCTTTGTGGGTTTCATGACCAATGTAGTAATTGCTTTTCAAGCATGACATTCGTCATGACGATTAGTGTTTCACCTCTCTCTCTCTCTCGCCCTCTATTTCTGTCCATCTCTCTCTCTCTCTCTCTCTCTCTCTCTCTCTCTCTCTCTCTCTCTCTCTCTCTCCCACTCCCTCTATCTCCAACACAGTAATGTAGTTATTTGAACCAGTGGTCATTTTCATATCTAGTCCAGAAATGATAAGTGTTATGGTGAGCATGTGAGCCCAGACATGGTCAGTGACGTGAGTGGTTAGTATGCTGCTGCCTTCTTCTGTAACTCCCAACCTCATCCGAGCACTCCATTAACACACACAATGATGCATTCAGCAACACTGGCACTTTCTTACCATAAATCCACACGCTTGCATAGAGGAAGCATGGATGAAGATACACACACACACATTTACGAATAAACACACAAACACACTTGTTTCAAGGACATGACTATATGTGTGCTGACAAAAATACACATGCACACGCGTGTTAACACCTATGCACACACACTCAGGCTTGTACAAATAATGACAAGAATTCACACATGTAAAGAAACACAGTGGTTACACTCACATGCTTATATTATATGTGAGCATACCCACACACACACACACACACACACACACACACACATTGACAGCTGCATTCATACTCCTCATTCATGTTTAACAGCAACAATTTGAGAGTTTGTATCAGTATTTCTTGAAATACACCATAGAAGAGAGAACTGAAAACATTGAGAAATGTTGCCGCTGATGTTAGAGCTGTGTGAAGTGTGTGTGTGTGAGGTGTGGCTGTCATTTATGAAAAAAACTTTTTTGTAATGGCATAATTCTGTGTGCATCTTAGCAAAATGAATGTCTGTGTGTATCTCAGCAAACTTAATGCATTTGTCTTAGCAAAATGTTTGTTTGTCCCTGTGTGTCTCAAAAGATGAGTTAGACTAGAGGCAGTGAAATTGTGAAATTGTTTCATTTGTGGGTGGCATGGTGGTGTGGTGGTTAGCACTGTCGCCTCACAGCAAGGCGGTCTGGGTTCGATTCTCGGTCTGGGCTGCTCTGTGTGGAGTTTGCATGTTCTCCCTGTGCCTGCGTGGGTTTCCTCTGGGTACTCTGGTTTCCTCCCACAGTCCAAAGACATGCGTGTTAGGTTGATTGATCCCTCTAAAAATTGCCCGTAGGTGTGCGTGTGTGTTGGCCATGTGGTGGACTGGCGACCTGCCCGTGGTGTACCCTGCCTTCGCCTGGAGATGCTGGGATTGGCTCCAGCCCCCCGTGACCCCGACTAGCGGGATTAAGTGGTTCAGTGGATGGATGGATGGATGTTTCATTTGTTGCTGCAAACTAATGGAAAAAAATACACAAACACAGGTATAAAAGCACTTTGGCGCCACCCAGCGGCCATTCGTAGTCAAAACAAATACCCAAAATTCCAGCGGCAGGAGCTAGATTAGACTATAGAGTAGGCTATATGTTCTCACCGGTGATGTCGTCCAAAAGTTTTCATATACACGATTCAAAGTGCTTCACAGAAGATATAAAAGAATAGTAGAGCTTATTGCATCCCAAGATCTATTACACCGAGTGGGTCTTTTCCAAAATAAAAATGTTACGAATTTATTGTATTACAGTTTTTGACGACTGCTAACATACGTTTGTCCAATCTGTAGTCACATTTTCAAAACTCCAAACACAGTGAACACAACATCAGTTTTCAGTGGCTATACTATTAGTTCAATTCATGTTGTTATGGCACAAAATGCAGTCATTTTACATGTTTTTATAATGCTTACATTTTCTATACACACAAAATAACAAAACAAAACAAAATTCTGGATCGTTTTTGTCTTATTTACAATTGCTCGTACACAGCATACCAAAAATGAAAACCTAAGGTTCAAACCCTTAAATATCATTTAAAATGCCAAGTTCTGCAAAAACAAAGGCAGCTGAAAAGTTATTACTGTTGTACACATTTTTTGCACATATAGATCAATGAAATAAAATGAAGTACAGTATTGTCCCAGGTCAGAGAGGAGCAAATATAACAATTTGTCCTGCAATCTCAAGTGCTGGTTTGGTCCTTCACAAATGCCAGATGGGTCCCTATAACAGTGACCTCCTTCTTTCATTTTTGAATGAACTCTACCAACAACTGGTTCCAGAAGCAGAAAGGGAACAGGTGAGAGGAAACACCAGGACATTTGTGATGGGACAATGTAGCATTTTGTTATTCTCATGTCATCACAAACTGGTTTATAGACCATTCAAGAGTGATGTCCCTTTTCCTCCCGCCCATCTCACCTTTCCTCAACCCCACTAAGAAACTTTTTTCAGTCTGGAGGTGGAAGGTGTATGATCATCTGCCCCATGACCAAATGTCCCTCCTGGATGCAATGGATCCCGACTGCAGAGACATTTCAGCTGAAGACTGCTAGGGGTGAATAAGGCATACCAAGCGTTTCTATCCCAGGTCCATGGCAAGGGCCAACATCAGATGTGATGACGTTGAAAACATGTGGCCAACTGCTGAAGACCACTTACATTACACATAACAAGACTGTTGAGTTTTGTATTCTGTTTTTCCCCCTTGTGTGGCTTTTTTTTTTTTTTGTATATGTGTATTTTTACACATATGGGACCATGGCTAATTATGTTTACAATTACGGTAATTATTTTTTGGGTTAGGCCACAATTTACATTCCATATAGTACCTAACAGTAAATATCACTCATTGTGTAGACAGTGTGTTGCCAAAAATGCACACGTCCAAATGAAGAGGATTACAGTAAAAATGAACTGACTAAGAAAACAACAGATGTTACTGTAAAATGTCTGTTGTTTGCTGGGAGAGAGTAAAATATTACATGTAATACTGTTTCTGTATTGCCATCAAATGTTAGTTTTTTTACAGTGTTTGTGCAGTGATTGACTATGTTAATCTCGAATAGAGAATATGTGCTAGTGTTTGAAAGAATGATTGGATACTGGACCAGGTTTGCTGTGTTTTAACAAAGTTGGTGTATAAAGAGAAAACATTGTTTGCGTTGTGAAATGCAGAGTTGTTATTTAGTTAAGAAAAAGTGCTTTTGAACACGATATCAACTATTTGGCTATTTGTGTGAGGTCAATGTGTTGCTGTGTTTAGAGTTTTGACAATGTATCACAAGTATTGGGAAACGCATGTTAGCAGTCGTCAAAAACTGTAAACTAAAGATAAAATTTATTAGATAATTTAATAATAATTAATAATTTGACATAAAAGTACAAATTAAATAGATAAAACCAGAGGAAAAAGTTAAAAAATTATACATAAAAAAACTAAAGTGAAAGAATACATTAAGAATAAATTAAGAATTGAGAATTAATATAAATCAAAATGGCCTGCAGTGTTCAAAGATTGAGTGCAGTGTCACTCAAACAGCTTCAAGAGAACTGCACACAGAAGAGATGACTCTGGGAAGGGGCACAGACAGTATGAACTCTATTCATTTTGAATGAATGAATGAATGAATGAATGAATAATTCATTCATTTGTCTATTAATAGAATTATTACAGTAATCTGGCTCTGTCATTACAGAACTGAAATGAGGAAGTGAAGCAAAGAGCTGAGCTGAAGATTGATCAGGGCAAGGGGAGGGGCAAGAGGAGGGACAAGGGGCGGGACAAGGGGCGGGACAAGGGGCGGGACAAGGGGCGGGGCAGGGACGGCCACAGCCTGTCTCTGGAGCAGTACTTTAGGAACCAGATCCACCACTAGCATGTCAGAAATACAGACTGAGCTGCTTTGTACACACACACACACACACACACACACTCTCTCTCTCACACACACACACACACACACACACACAGAGCCAAAAAAGAACAAGACACACAGACAGAAAGAAAGTGGGGAAAGGAGGAAGAGGAAATAGAAGGGAGGAACAGGGGAGTGGAGATGATGAAAAGGACAGACAAGATAAAGAAATGAACTGAGACATTAAAAAACAGACAGGGCTAAAACGAAAGAAACAGGAAGTAAAAGACAGACTGAAACTGGGAGAGGGAGTCAAGGACAGACATGGAGTAAAGGACACAGGACCGAGACGTCCTTTTCATCTCCTAATACTCTGTTGCCATTGTCCTCTACACAGGACACTCAAACCAGCCCTTCTGCACAAAGCTTGTTCTCTGGTGCTAACGTCCCAGCCACGAACTTTGCCCTCTGACCTCAAATGAAATTGCTCTTCACACAGTCAAGTGCTATTCCACACCCTCTCCTCAAATAATTCCCACTCACATCTGTGAAAGACATTCAGAGATCATTCATACTTGAACATCTCTATAGTATTCAAGTGAGCACAAAATGATAACAGCATGATCTTGAATTCCAGTCATGAACTGCTTACTGCAACAAATCCTTTGATCGTTCATACCTTGATAGCAGCAACGAGAGCTGATCACACAAATGAATTGCCAGTGGTCTGCTGCGTATGCCAAATATCTAATCATTTCTTCTGTTAGTACACAGTGACATCTATACAACTGCTCCTGGCTACACCGACAACGTAGTGCATTTGGTGGTGTGACCCTGGTCCATAGCCACGAGCAGGGGGCCCTTTACCCCCAGATTCCTAGCTAAGCTCCTAGCAGGTGGACCTGGGGCCCGGGCCGTGGCCCCCAGCTTCTTCTGGCACACCCAGTGCTGGCCTCATTTCCAGATTTTCCACTGTCTGGGAACAGAGGGGACCGTGGTCAGGCTACGCGGGCCTCTGCTTCTGTTTTAGCCGAGCGTTGGCTAGACCACCCCACACTCATCACATTACTACCAGCACTACATTATGCATCACTGATCCTCCACCCTGCACCACACGGCGCCTCCCCCACAGACAGACAGACTGACAGACAGACAGGCAGACAGACAGCTAGATAGTCTCATGGTTTTCTGTTTCGAAATGTTCATTTGCAAAGGACCTTTCATTCATATTACAAACGAATAGTCCAGTGTCTCCAGTCTTGATTCAAAGCAAAATAATTACAGGTGTTTCATACCTATAGAGTGCATCAGTGTTTAGTAGCTATGGTGTATACAAGTGATTCATATCTATAATGTCAACTGCTACTTTTTATCATCTTTGCTAAGCAAATGCATGAATAATTGCTCAGGGCTAATATTTTTAACCAAACAAAGACCCATGTGCGTATTAACACAGCACCTTGCCTCTGTAAGCCATCACGGCTCATCTGAGCTTGATTTTTGACCAGGGATAAGATGTCAGTGGAAAGGTAGTACCGGTCTATCCCCAAACCGTCAACACACGTTCAACCTGATCTCTGGTCCTCTGCTGACATCGTAACTGAGCTCCTCTCATTTAGCGGACCCCTCTCCCCGTGCTGCCGCTCACGTTTACCCCGTCTCGCACGGGCCTGTCCTCAGAGCAACTCTGAGCAGGGCTGGCATCCAGACGCCCTCCCCGTTGTCTCCCGTGCTCCGCGCCTCTGGTCTCTCTCGACAGATCACTATCGCACACTTTGGAACGAGTGTTTGGGGTATCACTTCTGCGGTGGAACAGCGATGCTCTGATTCTCAATCATAAGCCGCCACATCAGAACGTTCCAGAACTTTAGAGGTCCTGAAATTAATCTAGAGCTACTTCTTAAACCTTCTACTTCTTAAACCTCGTTTAAAACACTGGAGAACGTTTCCTGAAGGTGTTCTGGAGGTCTGCTCCACCTACCTTTGGCGGCCCAGGCTCGGAGGGGGCTGCTGTCATCAATGATGTGGTAGAAGGTGAGGGGGAGGATGAGGAAGGGACTGTCGCTGGACGTGTCCACCTGGAAGGCCACGTTCCTCTGGTCCAGACGTACCGTCTCACCCTCTTTGGTCAGTGATGTCTGGAGCAGTTTACCTGTTACCTGGGCAACACACGGAAAGACTAAATAAAGGTGTAAGTCGTGATATCATTTTGTTCCATGTGATAAATGGTATAGTATAGAAAGTGTAGAACGTAAAACTGCACTTAATAACCCCATCCAGATGTAAGTAGGATAAAACACAAAAACAACAGTAGACAAAGCTCATTAATAGCTTGAGTAGCAATAATGAAATTAATTTGAATTTTTTTTTCAGTTTTGATATGAATTTCAACAGTTGAATTGTTTTGATTTGAACTTGGGTCTTCATGTCATCCAGCAATCATCTACCTGACAACACAACAGCAGGCTCTTCCTCATGTTGGCCACACGGATCATGAGACACGGGTGGCCTTCATGACTGGCCACAACAGCATGCTGACTGAACTTCACAGTCTCACCTCGCTTCTTCGGCCGAGCCACCTGGACACACCGAAACACAGAGAACACAGACTGAAGACTGACCTACACACAGCACAGAGACCACAGACTCAAGACTGACCTACATACAGCACAGAGACCACAGACTCAAGACTGACCTACACACAAGACTGACCTACACACAGCACAGAGAGCACAAACTCATGACTGAACTACACACAGCACAGAGAGCACAGACTCATGACTGACCTACACACAGCACAGAGAGCACAGACTCAAGACTGACCTACACACAGCACAGAGAGCACAGACTCATGACTGACCTACACACAGCACAGAGAGCACAGACTCAAGACTGACCTACACACAGCACAGAGAGCACAGACTCAAGACTGACCTACACACAGCACAGAGAGCACAGACTCAAGACTGACCTACACACAGCACAGAGAGCACAGACTCACGACTGACCTACACACAGCACAGAGAGCACAGACTGACGACTGACCTACACACAGCACAGAGAGCACAGACTCAAGACTGACCTACACACAGCACAGAGAGCACAGACTCAAGACTGACCTACACACAGCACAGAGAGCACAGACTCACGACTGACCTACACACAGCACAGAGAGCACAGACTCAAGACTGACCTACACACAGCACAGAGAGCACAGACTCATGACTGAACTACACACAGCACAGAGAGCACAGACTCATGACTGACCTACACACAGCACAGAGAGCACAGACTCAAGACTGACCTACACACAGCACAGAGAGCACAGACTCAAGACTGACCTACACACAGCACAGAGAGCACAGACTCAAGACTGACCTACACATAGCACAGAGAGCACAGACTCATGACTGACATACACACAGCACAGAGAGCACAGACTCAAGACTGACCTACACACAGCACAGAGAGCACAGACTCAAGACTGACCTACACACAGCACAGAGAGCACAGACTCAAGACTGACCTACACACAGCACAGAGAGCACAGACTCATGACTGAACTACACACAGCACAGAGAGCACAGACTCATGACTGACCTACACACAGCACAGAGAGCACAGACTCAAGACTGACCTACACACAGCACAGAGAGCACAGACTCAAGACTGACCTACACACAGCACAGAGAGCACAGACTCAAGACTGACCTACACACAGCACAGAGAGCACAGACTCATGACTGACATACACACAGCACAGAGAGCACAGACTCAAGACTGACCTACACACAGCACAGAGAGCACAGACTCAAGACTGACCTACACACAGCACAGAGAGCACAGACTCAAGACTGACCTACACACAGCACAGAGAGCACAGACTCATGACTGACCTACACACAGCACAGAGAGCACAGACTCAAGACTGACCTACACACAGCACAGAGAGCACAGACTCAAGACTGACCTACACACAGCACAGAGAGCACAGACTCAAGACTGACCTACACACAGCACAGAGAGCACAGACTCACGACTGACCTACACACAGCACAGAGAGCACAGACTCACGACTGACCTACACACAGCACAGAGAGCACAGACTCACGACTGACCTACACACAGCACAGAGAGCACAGACTCAAGACTGACCTACACACAGCACAGAGAGCACAGACTCACGACTGACCTACACACAGCACAGAGAGCACAGACTCACGACTGACCTACACACAGCACAGAGAGCACAGACTCAAGACTGACCTACACACAGCACAGAGAGCACAGACTCATGACTGAACTACACACAGCACAGAGAGCTCAGACTCATGACTGACATTCACACAGCACAGAGAGCACAGACTCAAGACTGACCTACACACAGCACAGAGAGCACAGACTCAAGACTGACCTACACACAGCACAGAGAGCACAGACTCAAGACTGACCTACACACAGCACAGAGAGCACAGACTCATGACTGACCTACACACAGCACAGAGAGCACAGACTCATGACTGACCTACACACAGCACAGAGAGCACAGACTCATGACTGACCTACACACAGCACAGAGAGCACAGACTCACGACTGACCTACACACAGCACAGAGAGCACAGACTCACGACTGACCTACACACAGCACAGAGAGCACAGACTCACAACTGACCTACACACAGCACAGAGAGGACAAACTCAAGACTGACCTTAAGCACAGAGCACAGAGACCTCAGACACACAGTGACCAATATACACAACACAGAGACTACAGACTCAGAGTGACATATACACAATGCAGAGACTACAGACTCCTGACTGACCTTGAGCACACAACACAGAGACTACAGACTCAGAGTGCCTTATACACATCACAAACACAACAGACTCAGAGTGACATAAACACATCACAGAGACTACTGAGGCAGAATGGTCTATACACAGCATAGACACTGTAGATACAGAATGACTTATGGACAAAAGAAATTAAGCATGAACTACATCGTATAGACCACATGTGTCAAAGTCAAGGCCCGCGGGGCCACAGCCGCCCGATGTCTGAATTGATTATCTATGGCCCCCTGGATGATATTTAATTACTATTAGAACCGGCCCGCAGGCCACAGCCGCCCGATGGTGTTTTGCATGCACAAACACTACATTCCCCACAATGCAACTGTAGCCCGCGAAGTCACTGCAGCGCACACAAGCGGCGAGGGTCCGCTCGGCGAAAATGACGTAATCGCAGTGGCTACGCCCGTGCACGAGGGCGTCGCACGCTGTCGATTCGCAAGGTCGTGCACCTCTCGAATTTTGTAACTGCGCGCACCAGTTAAACTAATAATTCGCTTTTTTATTCACATTATTTAATGGTTGTTTATTTTCAAAACGCCCAATCTTAACGTCTTCACGTTCTCTCATGTTTCATCCTGGAATTACAAGAGGCTCGTATTTGTTAACGTAATACAAGAGAACTGTTCAGTCAGACAGATATTTGTTGTGAAACGAAGTCGTTACAATTTCAAGCATTTTCAAGTACTTTAGCCTAAATTCCAGCACTTTTCAAACCTTTATTTCTTTATTCATTTAATGTACAGGACATGTTTTCTTTGAAGGAAGTTTGTTTTTATCTGTTTGCTTGTTGAAAAATGTTTTCACTTGAAATTACTGACAGATCCATAAGAAAATATTGCTTTATTAATTTAAGCATTAAATAATATACACTGTGTTAGGTCTTGGTTCATAGGCTATGTGCAATCATTTCAATATGTTTTAATAAACATTGAACCAGTCCGGCCCTCGGCTTGTAGCAAATTTGGTTTTTTGGCCCTCTGTGTATTTGACTTTGACATCCCTGGTTTAGACAATATGGGGACAGAGTCACTGTGATCCACTAAATCATTAATGACAGAATGACTGACTGTGTAGACACTATAGGCACAGAATGACCTAAACAAAGCATATACATTATAGATGGGCCTACAACACATGCATAATACCCATACAATACCACAACATGCCAACTATGGCACAGAGATCACAGACAGATTGAAATCCATAATGTAAAACACACTGTAGAAAATATACTTTACAGGCATCCAACCTTATACAGGCATCCAAAGATGTTCGATTCTGCACCGCAAACTCGCAATCTTAGCTCTCAATGCACTTTTAATGTGTCTAAATAACAGTATCTAAACTGTTCTTTTTATTTACCTTAGCAAGGAACGTCCCCGTGATAAAGATCTCCATCACCATGGTGATGACCAGCTGCACAATGAGGAGGATGATGGCGACTGGACACTCCTCTGTGATGCAACGGAAGCCGTAGCCAATCGTAGTCTGCGACTCCAGCGAGAACAGGAAGGCGGCCGTCAGTGTGTGGACCTGCATCACGCAGGGGGTGTGGTTGGAGGGGGGGTCAGACTCTGGCAGGGCGTAAAGGAAACGGGTGATATTACTCGACTTTGTGAAGCTTCTGAAACTTTTAGTCACGGCTTCCGTCTGTACGGCATTTGAACCAAAGCGATCGATGTTGTGCTTGGGTTAATGGGCTAGTTTATGGAGTTACAGTGCAAAAATTACCTTCCTGGGGTGAGTTTCCCGAAACGTTCTTAGCGCTAAGTACTTCTTAACCTCATACGTTAGAACGAGGTTACGAAGTACTTAGCGCTAAGAATGTTTCGGGAAACTCACCCCTGGCCACCTAAAGGGAATATATCATTCATGCATTGTTTAAGTCCAGTGTTCAGCTCACCCAGTAGGTCTCCATGTGCCAGTGCCACCAGGTACCACAGCACGCCGAAGACGAACCAGGTGCCAGCAAAGGTGGCCGAGAACAGGAAGAGCTTGTAACGCCACTGCATGTCCAGAAAGGTCGTCCAGAGGTCGCGCAGGTAGAGAGCGCCCCGCCCACTCACGTGTTCTATGCGCACATTGCTCCGCCCATCCTTGGAGAGCACACGCCGCCTCCTCCTCAACACCGCAGGGCCGTCCGCTGTTGTAGCCCCGCCCCCTCCTCCCAGCAGCGGTTTGAGAACATCAGTTTGTGTTTGGGAGTGGCACACCTTCTGGGGGGAGGAGCTACGGGAGGAGGGGGGAGTGGCTGAACTCATGGCTGTAAAAGGAGGAAAATGGGTACTTGGGTAAATCTTTGTAAAGCATTTATAATGCCTAACTGACCACAGCAAGAGTTACAAATCATTTTTAGGATTTGAGATCCACATTCCCATTCTGTCCTAAGTGCTTCTAAACCACCATCATTACTACACAAACATCTATCATATTCTGGCCAAACTTTTCCATGAAGCTCCTGGTTTAAAGCAGAATTAGTTAAATGGTCTGTGAGGTCAGTTCTCCTGTTTCTAATGCAAAAAAAAGGGCAGAAGCAAATCGAGACGTTGGAGTGAATGCACAGTTGCCAGAGAAGAGCGACACCTGTCTGTCTGCACTGTGAGAAACTCGTCACCCCTGAAGAGGTCACGCGATAGCATCTCAGACAAAGCGGCGCCCTTTAAAAATATATAAAGCACTAATCACTTCCCCTCTAAAGGACTACACATTAAGCACTCTTAGCTAGAGACCAACAGTGAGACAGTATCTTCCCGTGTCACTAAAGGGGCGTCTGGTGTGGGCACGGCTGATGCTATCTGGGACAGGTAACCTTTTCCTTTGAGGCTTGTGGATGCCAAAAGGTGCCCAAGTGAGGGGGTGGTTCAGGGGCCTGGGGCCATGCCGGGCGGGGCCCTCGTCCGGAGTGCCCCATTCAGAGGATTCAGCTGCACTGGCACGGAAAGCACGTTTGACTGAGACAAGAGAGGCAGCTGGCCTCTGACCCTTCCAGCTCGCTTTTACTAAGGGTTCTACTCACGTGTTGCCCGGGCCGGGTGGGCAGACAAGGGGCAGATTATTCAGTGTGACACAGAGAGACGGAGAGAAGGAGTGAAAGAGAGAGGGATGGGGAAAGAGTGAGTTAGAGCTTAAAGAACATTGTGGATGGAGGGATCCAGAATGAAAAACTTGAGCATAAGGACCATCTTCTTCTCCTCTCCTCTCCTTCCAATCATCCCCTCTCCTCACCTCCATCACTTCTTTTCCTCTTTTCCTTCTGACAGTTCTTTCCATGTGCTTCTGTGAGACATGTTAAGATGAAACAACGTGTCTACACCTATATTCTCCATTTATGCTCACACGTGTTTGCTCATGGAGTCCAGTCTTGCTCACGGAGCCGGTCAGGCAACTTCTGCTGTCTCTGGCCTCAAAACCAGGTCCGTCTTTACATTCAGAGTCCCAACAACAGGCTCGCCACATCCAGAGAGCCACAGCACAGCTCCTGAACTTAAGCAGGAGGATGAGTAACCATGAGAGAACGGCTTCCTCTGGGAGGAAGACCTAATGGTGTCATGGCCTCACAGCCAGGCTGGATACAGATGGAGCTTCTGCATCCAGGCCAAGTGGAGATCATGGTAGAAGGTGAATCCCTTCCTTCAAGTGTGTGTGTGTGTGTGTGTGTGTGTGTGTGTGTGTGTGTGGGTGTGTGTGTGTGTGTGTGGGTGTGTGTGGGTGTGTGTGTGTGTGTGTGTGTGTGTGTGGGTGGGTGGGTGGGTATGGGTGTGTGTTGGTATCTCCTGACATTGTCACTCACTGTCCCTTTTCTACGGTGGCAGACGAGGACGTGCTGTGCTAATGTATAACACTCCTTGTGTGTGTGTGTGTGTGTGTGTGTGTGTGTGTGTGTGTGTGTGTGTGTGTGTGTGTGTGTGTGTGTGCGCGCGCTAATGTATAACACTCCTTGTGTTCTCAGTGCAGCTGTGGTCATTTCTGCATATTCCAGAGGCTGCAAAATCTGAGACATTTATCAAAATTGAGCATTCTGCAATGCAAGAAATGCAGATGGTTTTGTTTTCTTTTCCTTGCTTAGTCCTTAGCTACTTCAGCAGCGAAGATTTCACGTCTGACCCTCTCATGTCTAGATGATGCTCACTGAGTCTAGACTTCTTCAAGGTGGTTCTCAGGGTGGGTCTTCAGTCCCCGTGGACAGGTAGTCTGCCATGGAGTCTTTTAGGGTCACAAGACATTTCTTTGAACTTTGTGATATTGAGATTCCCAACAAGTTACATATTTGTCACTGAATGTTCAACTGGTCTGGTCTGTTGTCGCTTGTTTCGTTGTGGTCAGGTTGGTTGGTTTGCTCTGGTCCTGTGAGGTGTTGGTGTGTGTTAGTGGTTCTGGGAAACAGTTGCTAAGCAGCGTCTGACAGGTCTGCACTTTGATTGCTCAACTCTTGCTCATGCGTTACTTTATAAAGGCATGAGACATGAGTGAGGCTTGCTTGGGTTTTATGATTCCAGACTTTGATTACTCTTTTCTGGATCTTTCTAATGAATGGATATTGGCCTAATTCTGCCCTGCATGCATTGGTCATTATGTTTCTTTGGACTTTTAGTGCCTGTTCACAAAATAAAATGTGAGGACTCAATTGGTAGTAGTTTATGGCATAGAAAGCTCTGCATTATTTTTGTCTGAGTTCATTCAATTTCTGAAGGAACTGACACCTAACTAATTATAGGTGGGTATATGATTTAGTTAATCTGTGCCTAACATAAATGTGTGTTCTGTTCTGATCCGGATCCTTCTGAAACATCATAACTTTGCAGTAGAGTTGGCAGTTCTGTTCCTGCAGGCCCAGGATGCAAGTTTGGCACTACTGTTTGAGCAGGTTCAGCTCCCAGGTTAGATCATCCACACAGAGCAGAAACTTGATCTGGGAGTTGTACAGTGTGCGCTCAACAACTGACGACCATTCTTTAATTTTTACAGTGGAGTTTACGCAGGTGCCCTGTCTCACTTCATGCTCCTGTTTCACTCGGTGCTCCTGTCTCACCCTGTGCTCTCGTCTCACTCCGTGCTCCTGTCCCACCCCATGCTCCTGTCTCATCCCTTGCTCCTGTTTCACTCCATGCTCATGTCTCACTCTGCGCTCCTGAAGAGGAAATCTGGTAGCCTATTGCCAGTTTTTATGCCACATTGACTTTCTGTGTTTTCTATACACACTGTTCTTATTAGTTTATATGTTTGGCCATTACACCACTTTCAAGGAGTTTTGAGAAATCAGTGAAACTTGTAAATATTTTGTGTTGGGTACCATATTCATCATTTGGGGTGTGTAGGGTGTAAACATGATCAGTGGTGCAGTAAAATGGTAAAAAAAAAAAAAAAACAGTTTGACTTTGACTTTGAATACTTCGTGATTAATGAAGAAAACCTTGATTTTAAGATACAGCACAAAATCCTTCCCAGATTCCTAATAACTCAAATGCCTGCGTTATGGTAACATTTATCTCCAGTTTTCATTCATGAGTTAGTGTTTCAGGGAAAAACCCTAATAACCCCAAACTTAAAGAAATGTAATATCTTTGTGTGTGTGTCTCTCAAGTCAAGTCCATATGGTTTTATTAACACGACTGTATAAAATACAATATTGCCTAAGCTCTGAAAATGTTTACATTTTAACCTCCCTCCCTCTCTCTCTCTCTCTCTCCCTCTCTCTCTCTTCCTCCCTGTCTCTCTCTCTCCCTCTTTCTCTCTCACACACACTTTCATTCAGCTTTTGTCTCACTTAGCTTCTGATTTCTGGAACCAATATAATAAATAAATAATGGTGAACAAAAAAACTAAGTGATGAGAACAAGAACCACAGTGATCTGTCCGCAGTGATCTGCCATGCAGTGATCTGACCACACTGATCTGATCACAATGATCTGACTGCAGTGATCTGCCATGCAGTGATTTGCCTTGCAATGATCTGACGTGCAGTGATCTGTCAGCAGTGATCTGACGTGCAGTGATCTGTCTGCAGTGATCTGCCGTGCAGTGATCTGTCAGCAGTGATCTGACACTCAGTGATCTGGCACGCTTTTTGACCTTAAGCTCTCTTTTCTTCCCTCTGTGTCCTCTTTCTCTCCCTCTTACAAACTTCTCCAACGCACCTATCTCATTCTTTCTCTCATTCTCTCTCTCTAGTTCTCTCTCTCTCCCCATACTCTCTCTCCCTTCTCTGTGTAATTACAATCTCCCCAGCACTATTACATTGCCTCTCTCTCTCTCTCTCTCTCTCTCTCTCTCTCTCTCTCTCTCCCCCTCTCTGCTGGACTCACACTGAGGATATGAATAGGTATCTGTCTGCCACTCTGTGCTCTGAATACTAACACTGGAACAAGGGGGAGCAGATCTCAGAGAGCCACGTGTAGTAGGATGAGTGTACTCGCTGCTGACCTCTGAACCCAGACGAGTTTGCGCCCACATGCAAACACATACATATGGTTACTGAACAGACACTTGTATTTATAATACACACACCAGCACAGTTTGGCACATGATACAATCTTGGTGAAGTGTGACAAGCAACACATCAGTACTTAATGTTTTTGTGAGTAAGATCTTTGGAGCTTCTGTTTTAGGTTTACAAATTGCTCTCTTTTTCTGAAACTTTCTCTCACTCTCCCTCACTTTCCCTCCTAATGTAGCTCCTCTCTCCTTCCCTCCCTCTCTGAACTGTATGCACAAGAATCCTTTGTTTGGAGAGGAGATGAAAGGGACAAAAGCCACCATTGACAAATACGACACTGTGTGTGTGTGTGTGTGTGTGTGTGTGTGTGTGTGTGTGTGTGTGTGTGTGTGTGTGTGAGAAAGAGAGAGAGAGAGAGAGAGAGAGAGAGAGAAAGGGAGGGAGAAAGAACGGGAGAGAGGGAGAAAGAGAAGTGAAAAGAGAGAAAAGGATGTTGAGAAATGGATTGAGAATGGATCAGTAGCACAACGTGCTCATCAGTATTCTGCAGTTGTACATTCCTCCACCTTCTCATTCCTACTGACCCCAACAAAAAGTCACATGAACCTCCTGACATCGTCCACACAACCTCCACACAACCTTTAGACAACCTCTCCTTCCTCTGCTCTTTCTGAAAGAAATACCCACCCATGCCTGGTGCTAAGGCCATGAAAACCAGTAACACGGAAGTCATTTTGTTATTTTGACAACAAAGTGCTATAACAATGTGTTGAACCATTTCTAGGTCATCTGCATCATTATTCGGAGGCCCATGTTTGCTATGTGTGGCCTTCTCAGATTTCATCACGCAAGTTCTATGTCGAATTCAGCGCATCTCAAATGTTCCATTAAACAGTTTAGTTTACATATATCAGTGGTGTCTGCGGTGGCTTGAAATGTCTTCCTAGATAACTCCCTCCATGTGCTCTTGTTCATTGGCCGGTTCTCTGCACCTGTTCTCTTTCATTGGACAGTTAATTGCAGAGGCCAACAACAGTGTGTTTAAGAGCTACAACATAAGGCAAAGTTTATCCTGATTGGCCCATTTTAATATATGAGCATTCATTCATATTGGCATACTTATTAATTGCTAAATATATATTTTTAAATGCATAAAATATCATGTGCAAACAGTAACGGAGGTACTGACCTTCTGGTGCGCCTGGTCAGTTAGAAATAAATGTAGCCAAAGAAACACTGTAGAAAATAGGCAGTTGCAATCTGTCTGGGTCATTGTTAAATGTGAACTGCATTTTTGTGGGGTTGGCGGGGACTTTGAAACAGCAGTTTTAGTAAGAACAGGAAGCACTACAGTAAAAACGCTGATCCATGACTCGCTTTAAGTCTCCACAGAGATGCCCTTAACTGTCCAACTGATGCACAACACCTGCTTTCATTTGACCATATCACTGTCCTTATCTGGATCTAACATACCCCAAAACAGTACGCTTTACAACTAACCATCAGCATTGATAACATTTCCAGTTGTTATCCACTGAAGATACAAACAAGCAATGCAGAACAATATCAGAATTTTCCCGCATAGATGGTTAGCGCCGGAAATGCAGGTGCGCGTGCACCTGTTCGCGAGGAGACACCCCTCACATCTCGAGCTGCACGGGGCACCATAAGCCACACGTGCACATGCACTTCCCGCGAACCTTTGGGTTTTGTACATAAAACATCAGTCTGTTAATTGTGACTTGCCTGTGTTATGTCACATATTAATATTATGACCACTTTAAAGACACTGTAGCAGCTATAGATTAATCTATTCATTAAAAGTGTCTCGGTCTCAGAAGCAATCACAATTTATTACCATGGCTTCTTTTTCGTTTAATTAGTCGGTATTAAAATTATTCATATTTCTCACTTACCTTGTGATTGGAACTTGACTCACTTTTTGTGAATGAAAATTTTTTACGAAAATCTACGTAATATTTTCAGACCGACGAAACATCGGAGGGGAACTTTAGACCAATAAAAGTCCCCTTTCACGAGCTCAGAGGAGTGGACAACTATGTCAACATGTCCACACCACGGGTGTCAACAATCTCTCCATTTAGCTTCTGACGCTCCATCTACATGTTTCCTCATCAAAATTATAACTCTGTACCAAAATAAACAGAAAACGAATAGTTTACAGAAGTTCAATCATTTGCTCATCCTGGAGTCGAGTGTCAGTCGGTACCGGTCCGGTTTGGATGTTTATGTAATATCAGCAGTCCATGTTTCTCTCTCTGTGTGTCCCCGTCCTCAGGTGGTAGAACTTTTTGCTAAGTTTGCCACAAGTTCTAAACAAAATGTCTTCCCTCCAGCTGTAACTCTGCCTCTCACCCTAGATGAAAATGAGCATTCGGCCCTTGTATTTCTCCATCTCAGCACCTTTTAATTCATTAATTCCGCTCTTCTCGCTCCTCCCTCCACCCCCACGATCTCCGGGTCTCCCGCCTCTCTCTTCTCTATAAATGGACCCGTTGTTGAGGGTGTCTCAACTATTCAGCTTTCGTAAACATTTCATGTGCATTTAGATAAGTTGATATGCAATGATCATGAATCGCCTTTGTTTAAAGTGCCTGCATGTATACTCTTGCAGTGCCGACTTCGGATGATGGACCGGTTCCAATCACATTTTTAGAGGGATTTTCTATCGCATTCCAATGTTCAAGTAACTGAGACAATAAAAACAATTAAAAGATACAAATATGAAACATAATAGTAATGATGATGATGATGATGATGATGATGATGATGATGATGATGATAATTGTTGTTGTTGTTTAATTTGAGAGTATTCAGCATGAAACCCATATATCCACCAACATGGCAAATGTCTGTTCTTTAACCCAAAGGTTTAATATGTCTTATATGATATTCAAACTGTGCTGCACGAGGCAACATTTTTGATAAAATCTCCTAGAAATATTTAAGCAATAGGCTACTACGCAAGCCCTTTACGCATAGGCGGGAACTTTACGCATACCATAAAGTAAAGTTATGGGAGATCACGGACACGTGAGTTTGCGTGCATACAGTAAGGTCGTCGTGGCGTTGGGCCGTTTTCACACGTGCATTAATCTCGTGTGTCATCCCGTCTGTCGGTCAGCCTGTTGTTACCGGACCAGCGTCCGGGCCTGCTACACGCGCCCTTCCCTCTTTCCTCCGGCGCGCGGCCTACGGAAGTGTCATTGTGCGGCTACGTTTTATTTGCCAGTTTGCTTGCTTGTTTGTTTTTTTTTTTTTTTTGCTTAAGGTGTGGCATGTGTGATCCGATGATTTTTTACTAATATTCATTAACATGTTTAGTTTAGCAATAAGAACTTCCCGAACTTGAATAGGAGTCCGTTGTGTCTGATACGTGAGGCAGCGTGTAACGACTCTTGGGTGGCGAACTGGAAGACGCTGGTGTCAGCAGAGGATGCGGGCCTGGATGGGGAGGATGTCGCCTCTGGCACGCGGACACGGGCTGAGGAAGGGAGGCAATGAGAAAGCATGTCAGTGCGATTCTTGGCTTGACGTAGTTCGGTCGGAAGAGGTCTTCCCCCTCTCCTTCCCTCTCTTTGTTGACCCTTTTCTCTGGCTTTGCACATCGTTTGTTTTTCCGTCACATAGTCCCCCCCCCCCCTCCTGTTTCTTTCTCTCCGGCATTCCCTCAAGCTGTTGATATTCCGGATAAATTACATCCCTTTAGCAACCCTCCTCCTCTGCTACAAGTCTAGACACACGCACGTTGTTCCCAGTTTTCCTAAAGCAAAGGATATGATGTTACACACACACACACACACACACACACACACATTCATTCATGTACACTCATTCATGCTCACTCAGCAAAACAGAAGGTGTGTATCTTTCCCATTGCATAGCTTACACCACCAATACCCCTAATACACACACATAAAAAGGGAACATTCATTGAAGTGTGTTTTTGTCTTTATTCTGTGTGTGAATAAAAAAGGAATTTGTTTTCCATTGACTAAAGCAAACAAATGCTCTCTAAACAGATGGCTTGTGTGTGTGTGTGTGTGTGTGTGTGTGTGTGTGTGTGTGTGTGTGTGTGTGTGTGTGTGTGTGTGTGTGTGTGTGTGTGTGTGTGCCCACAAACGGCAGTGCCCACTTTCTGTCTGTGGCAGTACCTCTTCCAAGATTCATGTAGTTCTCCTTCAGTAATTGGGTTTACTGGTGTAATCAGAGCCGTAGCGATGCCAGGGCTTTCAGCTCTGCATTATCAGTGCTGTGGACTCCCATCTGAATGGCCCACTTCACATTCAGAGAGGCTGGAGAGAAACACCTCTGCTTCGATGTCTTTCAATGCTGTACCACGGGAAGTCATGTCAGTTCTTGTTGTTTTCATACCGTTTTGTTTATATTTTAAATTCATTTGCTTAATTCTTACTGAATTCTTCTTAATTAATACTTACTTAACTCTTGTGTGGTCTCATTTAGCCTACTGAATCAGATTAAGAACAGTGTTTGGAAACAAGAGAAGGTGAAGAGATGGTTGGTCTAATGAGTTAACTCCTGGTGGGATGGTTTTTTTGGACAGTGTCTCCCTCAACGTTCTTAGCAAGGGTCTGCATCTGCGTGAATCTTTAGAGAGCTGCTTCGTGACCAAGCTCTTTCCACTAGAGGGCAGCAGAGAGTCACTGTGGATATGAAAGGAATCTTCTGAACAAATATGGTATATTTAAAAGCACGCATTTCCCCTGCATTATCCGTCTGTCCTGTTCATTTGTCTGACATGATGACACAATGATTAATTTTGCATTGAGTCTAACATGAAGGGACATATCTCCTCCACCACACTCATATCTCCTCCACCGCATTCATATCTCCTCCACCGCACTCATATCTCCTCCACCACACTCATATCTCCTCCACCACACTCATATCTCCTCCACCGCATTCATATCTCCTCCACCACACTCATATCTCCTCGACCGCATGCATTCATATCTCCTCCACCACACTCATATCTCCTCCACCGCATTCATATCTCCTCCACCGCACTCATATCTCCTCCACCACACTCATATCTCCTCCACCACATTCATATCTCCTCCACCACACTCATATCTCCTCCACCGCACTCATATCTCCTCCACCGCACTCATATCTCCTCCACCACACTCATATCTCCTCCACCACATTCATATCTCCTCCACCACACTCATATCTCCTCCACCGCATTCATATCTCCTCCACCGCATTCATATCTCCTCCACCGCATTCATATCTCCTCCACCACACTCATATCTCCTCCACCGCATTCATATCTCCTCCACCGCATTCATATCTCCTCCACCACACTCATATCTCCTCCACCACATTCATATCTCCTCCACCACATTCATATCTCCTCCACCACACTCATATCTCCTCCACCACACTCATATCTCCTACACCGCACTCATATCTCCTCCACCGCACTCATATCTCCTCCACCGCATTCATATCTCCTCCACCACACTCATATCTCCTCCACCGCATGCATTCATATCTCCTCCACCACACTCATATCTCCTCCACCGCATTCATATCTCCTCCACCGCATTCATATCTCCTCCACCACACTCATATCTCCTCCACCGCATTCATATCTCCTCCACCGCATTCATATCTCCTCCTCCACCACACTCATATCTCCTCCACCACATTCATATCTCCTCCACCGCACTCATATCTCCTCCACCACACTCATATCTCCTCCACCGCATTCATATCTCCTCCACCATACTCATATCTCCTCCACCACACTCATATCTCCTACACCGCACTCATATCTCCTCCACCACACTCATATCTCCTACACCGCACTCATATCTCCTCCACCACACTCATATCTCCTCCACCGCACTCATATCTCCTCCACCGCACTCTCATGTCTTCAACATCCAAACTTCCCGTAACACTATATATAAAGAAATCATAGAAATTGAGATCAAATGCCTGTTTATGTAAGCTATAGTGACATTTCCACATAACACTTTCACATTTATGTGTGTGTGTGTGTGTGTGTGTGTGTGTGTGTGTGTGTGTGTGTGTGTGTGTGTGGGTGTGTGTGTGAAAGATAAGATAATAAGATAAGGGTTTATGGTCTAAATAATAATTGTTTGAAATTATGTTCAGTTGCTTCAGTCATCACTATATATGTGTAAATATATGTGTATATATACATTATATTATATACTCCTATTATATACAGGTCAATATATTAAAACAATATCCTGTCCCGTGTTTCTGTTCCTGTGTACAATGACTTGCAGAGCATACAGTAGTTTAAGCAACATAGAAATTAGTGAATTGGTGATTTATTAACCATGGTAGGGAAAATAGGGTGAGAGGTAGTGTCATTTTAGTGTCATTGTTGAAGCTTATTTAAAAGGTCTAGACACAAACGCATCTTCACATCATCACCACCCTCTCCGTGCGCCAATCATCAGGATGCTGCTGGCAGTGATGGCTCCGCCCTCTCTCCGCCCCATCTCCGCCTTCTCTCCGCCCCATCTCCGCCCTGTCTCCGCCCCTTTCCTTCTGACTTTGGCTTACGGTATATTAACTGTTGACAGTCCAGGGACTGGGTTACATTTCAAATTCTACAAATTGTATATTCTGAGAATGCAGCAGTTATTATTTTCATCTTCACTGCTGACATATATTTTGTACATATCAGCTGGAAGGTTTTTTCTTTGTTTACATTGTATTTCATCAAAACAAAACTCTTGAATGAAAGCATCATGAACTTCCGTTTGTGAAATCGTGCTATATAAATGGTTTCTAGAATCAGAAGGTTTGTTCCATGGTCAATGTTTTGGAACTATTGGAACACCATCACATAAGTGAGACATCACGAGGACATTATGTCCAAGACTGTCCAAGCCCTGTGCCTGGCTGATGGCTGCATAGACGCTGGTGATTCACGAGGGCATCAGTCTCCAAGTGTCTTTGGCAGTCCTGCTTGTGGAACTGCAAAAATTTGCTAAAGAATGAAAGACCCAGAGACATTACAGCACTACCACATTACAGACTGAAGAAGGACCTTATAAGGATATGAAAGAACGCCCTACATGAAGATGGACCGTAAATGAAACCGTACATGAAGTTATTACATTTTTCTCTCTTTTAATATTAAAGTATAACTCATTAACCAAATTAACATGAAATGCTCTCTTTTTGTGAAATAATAATGAGAATTTGATTTTTTTTTCTTTTTCTTTTAAATTGAAAGGCAAATTAAGCATAATAAATGTTTAGAAAATGCTAAATGTAATTTAAAGTCATTTCCAACTACTGTCTTGAACTGAATGCAGATACCTGCATTTTTAAACAATCTGGGGCATTTATTATCCTTAAAGAATATCATCATGAATTTCTTTTGATTTTTTATATATTTGTTTCTTTTCTCTCCCTGTTGGACAGAGTAATGGCGTAGAACGCATCCAACCTCTGTCTTCACACGTGCTTTGATCTGGCTGCTGCTTTAACTGTGTGTGCACAATATGCCCAGAGCATCACCTTTTACCACACTGTACTTGTGCACAGTACACAACAGCAGAGCCCCCTATCACCTGTCTCGCTCTGTCTCGTGCACAAACACACACTTACACCCACAGGCACGTGGCAAAATATTATGAAATAATGCGTAATAAACACGCATATGCAAATACACACCGCCCTTACTACAGAGCCACTACCCTTGGTTATGTACGTATATTTGTATGAACACATACACACACACACAATTATCTGGAAATGCCTGAAGATAATTATTAATCCAAATGTTCAGACTATTAAAGGATGTTAGAAAAAGATCAAATATCAGTTTAAAAGCATGATGTTTTGGCCTTTCTGAAATAGAATCTTATGTAATGATTCACACTGTGTAGTCTGCTTACAGCTGCCTCCAAGATGAAGCATAAAAGGATTGAGCAGCATTTCAAGCATAAATTGCTATAAACAGCTGGCGCTCAATCATCTGAATGTAGTGCTGTATGTTCGACACTTTATTTGCTCACTGATAAGCTGACCTTTTGATCAACAGAGGTCAGACATGGCGTAGGGGGGTTAAAGTCAAACAGGGGTTATGGTGTACAGACTGACATAACTGAGATGTTCAGTGATCATATTTGTGATCGATCATGTGATCCAATCAGATAGTTTTACTTAATGAGAAGAACTTAATGAGAGCTCACACACTTGTATTAAGCTTTAATGGTTCATTAGAAGATTTGGCACATGGTACAGTGTGTGTGTGTGTGTGTGTGTGTGTGTGTGTGTGTATAACAAAGAAAGCGAGACAGAGGCATGTGAAGGTTTTACAACCCCAATATCCATAATATATTAGTGTGAGTTTTATCAATGCAAATAGGTCGATCCTATTACACATTACATATGTGTACATCTACAGATAATAAGCTTTGACGTTATGTCACTCTGGGAACATTTGTATTGATTTCTATTAGGCTGTAAACGCCAAAGGAAAAAGTCAGTCTTGCTTGCTTTGTTATATCACAGTCAACTGACTGATGCCATTGGCCAGGCCGTAGGCGTGGTGACCAGCCCTACAGGAACAGCCTGGCTGATGTGCACACTGTGACCACCTGCTTGGCCTTGGACAGCGAAAAACACTCCAGGACTATTATAAAACAGACACAACTATGAGGGGAAAACACCTGCTAGGCATACAAACATGTGTTGGTTCTCATAAATATTGTGCTGTTCATGTCCAGTAATATGACCAAATTAAAACAAATATTTTTATGAGCGTAATCTGGCCATTGTGGTAGCTTTAAAGTCAATACTAAGATGCAGATGTTTGTTAGATGTTATAATAGTCCTCTTATAAAAGTGTTTTTGACTGACACATATTGCTGCGACATGGGTCGTGTGACCAGATTCAACCCGTCAATTAGACAGGATTCTTTTGCCATATATTACATGTCCAGGAGGTAAAAGGTGAAAAAGTCATGACCTTTGACCCCATGGCGTTATAGGTTTCTAAGCCTGAGCCAGTGTCAGAATGACTTACATCTGTGTCATATTCGGGCCTCTACCGAAAGAAATATGTGTGTGTGTGTGTGTGTGTGTGTGTGTGTGTGTGTGTGTGTGTGTGTGTGTGTGTGTGTGTGTGCGTGCGTGTGTGTGTGTGTGTGTGTATTCCTTATGGTATTATTTATTGTTGTATGTCTTTCTCTAATTCTAAGTTCATGCTCTTCGTTGCTGGAGTAATGAAATAAAAATGGTGCACAAGGCGCCATGAAGTAGTTACACATCTCATTTTATACGATGAAAGAAAATAGTCGCCTGTGCTGTTATTAACTATACTTGTAACTATACTCCACATGTCGTCCTGTCTTGTGGGCGAGGCTTGACATAAACACGCAGACCTGGGAACAGTCCAGGCAAAAATGTGCCTGTCTGAAAATAGGACAACTGGTGTGAAACAGCGCAGGACTCAGACCTGGAGGTTAAGAACGTCTTCACAGCCCTGCGATGAAGTCGCGTTTACCCCACTGATCTGGGACCAGTTCATCCTCTTCGAATATCACTGAGATTCTAATCGTAAAAACAACCTAGAAAAATATCAAACTGTTCTTAAACCCGTGAGAAAAATGCAGTATTTGAGCTACTTACTAAGGGGCAGTTCCACTTTCCGGCGGGGAGGTGTGACGCATGGTTTGTATTTGCATCAGATGATAAGGAGGTCCACAGGAAACGGAGGAGATATAAACGTACCGGACACTCCTGCTCACTCCACATTTCACTACACAACAGGCGTCTGACTGGCAAGATCACCCGCTTATCATATTTCTTATATATTTAATTACTATTTCATCAATCGTTTCATTTTATTTTTTGCTCAGTGTGTTCAGTTTCACTGAAAGTTAACGTAATTTATATACTAATTATAATCACGTTACTTTTTTTTGAACATGTTTCCTGAGGGCAATACCGGGTAAGAAACTCAACACTATTTTTCTGGGTTTCTTCCGAGTCCAGTTGTATTTGTTTGGGCTTTTGTTTTAGTGTCTCACATGAACCTTGTGGCACTGGAGTATTGGTGTCCATCTGCAGTACTAAAACGTGTTCTGTGTGTTGAGCACATTTGTGCGGTTCCCATATTGGAGACACATTTCGATCCGTCCAAACAAGTATTTTACTATGTTCTGTAAATGAGTACTGACCGCGTGTACATTATTTTAATAACCTGTGATTGAAGGTTTTATTAAAGATCACAGCACATGCACCACCCACTCGAGGCGCCACTGATTACATGGATATAGTGTCTTTAAAGTGACATGGCAGGTATATTAAAGTTATCGTGGTTGTATGGGCTCTCTCACTCCTTCTAGGCTGGTCGGTTTATTTTGGTCACTCTGAGTTTACAGACTCGGTTTTCAGAATGGTCGTGTGTAGCCGGGGTATATTTGGTCTGTGCTCAGGTAACCATCTCATAGCATGTAGTATTGTAGCATGTAGTATGGGTGTAGTGAACACTCAGATGTGCTACATGGACTATCCGTGTAGGTTATTTCAGAATGAAGACTGAGGAGTTCTTATAATAGGCGTGTCTGGTGGGTGGGGGTGGGTGTGCGCATGCGCATGTATGCCTGTCTGTCTGTATAAACTCTGGTCTGGGCAAGTGTCTGTGTGACCTTTTATGGTTCAGAAGGGGGTCATTATTTGTATAACTGTGTGTGTGTGTGTGTGTGTGTGTGTGTGTGTGTGTGTGTGTGTGTGTGTGTGTGTGTGTGAGAGTGAGAGTGAGAGAGAGAGAGAGAGAGAGAGAGAGAGAAAGAAAGGCCTTGTTGTCTGTACTATTGTCCATGCTGACATTTTATTAGAAATGTATGTCTGGATAATTCTGACCATCATGTGAGCTCTTGGTCAGGGACCAAACATTTCTGCCTGTGTGTCTCGGTCCCTCTCTGCAGGTACAGCTATGAGGAGTGCAGGGGTACAGCCGACTGGCTGCTGGCTCAGACTGCAGTGCGCCCCCTGGTGGGCATCGTTTGTGGTTCAGGGCTGGGTGGACTAGCTGACCTTCTAAAAGACCAAGTGGCTTTCAACTACAGAGACATCCCCAACTTCCCCCAGAGCACAGGTTGGTGTCTGTACATGAATGCGCTCATCCATTTTAAAGTACTGCTCTAGTCTGAACACTCTTGCTTGGGTAATTCTTTGTTATTGCATTATTCAGCCTGTTAGCCTGTCCTGCTTGTAACATCATGACTGGTCTAAACTCCTGCCTTGTGCACTCATCAGTCGGTCTGTTTCACCCAGTGCACGGTCACGCCGGGCGGCTGGTGTTCGGGACTCTGAAAGGGAGGCCATGCGTCTGCATGCAGGGGCGTTTCCACCTCTATGAAGGATACCCCGTACAAAAGGTCTAAACCTCCCATAATGCCTGATCCTTTTTAGTCTTTTAGTCCCACTACAAGGTACTAGTCCTAGTACAAGGTTCTACAAGGTGCCTCTTTAAGATCTCTTCACAGGTTACCTAGGTCATCATGGGCGTAGAGCGATGGTACCAGCAGGCTAAAGCCCCCTCTTGGTCTGCGGGGTAAAGTGACCCGTGTCCTGTTGTCTTGTAGATCACTCTGCCCATGCGCATATTTAAGCTCCTGGGTGTGAGGACGGTGATCTTAACCAACGCTGCAGGAGGCCTGAATCAGGACTTCAAGGTGGGAGACATCATGATCATCAAAGACCACTTGAACATGCCTGGCTTTGCTGGCAACAACCCCCTGACGGGACCCAATGACGAACGGTGAGGGGGATTATGGGGTGGGGGGGAGAGGCATGTAGCGCTTGATCAAAGATCAAAAGGAACGTCAGTCAGGGTTCCTGAAGTCACGTTGTATCGTGAGAATCGTCACACGTGCTCACGTGAGCCGACCGCTGCATCCACTCTGCAGGTTTGGTGTGCGTTTCCCCTGCATGTCCGACGCGTACGATCGCGAGCTGCAACAGATGGCCGCGGACGTGGGCGTGGAGCTTGGCTACGGCGACTTCCTCCGAGAGGGCGTGTACTGCGCGCTTGGAGGCCCCTCCTTCGAGACCATCGCCGAGTGCCGCATGCTGCACAAGCTGGGCGTTGATGCCGTCGGTGAGGCCCCGCCCAGTTTCACTCTGCTCCGCCCCATTAAGGGCGATTACTGTGAAAAAGGGAGTGTTTAGGGTGTATAATGCATGTTTTCCCTAAGCTGTGTCACATTCCGAGTGTAACAGAGTCTGTCTGTGTCAGGGATGAGCACGGTTCACGAAGTGATAGTGGCTCGTCACTGTGACATGCGGGTCTTCGCCCTGTCCCTCATAACCAATCGGGCGGTGATGGACTACGACAGCGAGGAGAAGGCCAATCACGAGGAAGTTATCCAAACGGGCGAACTGAGGGCGGAGCAACTGGAGAGGCTGGTGTCCACCATGGTCACTCGCATGGAGCACAATAACTATCCCTAAAAGACACGCGGCCCGGCCGGACACCGAAACGAGACGCGACAAAACTGACCAAAACCAAATCGTGCTTACTGTAGGCTACAGAGGTTTGGAGCACTCGAATAGTCGTAGCAGAACCATTATCGCTAGTACGTAGCACGTAAACCTTGCTCTCTTCTGCTTAGTCCTACATAGCGTATTTTAGTATACTCCAAAACGGGCAGTGTCCAGTTCCAAAGATTCATGGGTGAATTCTGTCAACTCTAGATCACCATCTACCGAGAATAGAATACAGGTGATGTACATTCCCCTGGTTGGCAACAAAAATGCCAGACTGTAGAGAATCGTGAAAATGTCTAACCAGTTTAATACTGAGCCTTTTTTTCCGATCTTATGTTTCAACTAATTTAACAGAATCCTTTGTAAACTATGTATTGCTTTGGGTTCAGTATGCTAGAATGTACAGCAGATGTCTTATTTTATTGTCTTTTTTAATGTTATTAAATGTATATTTATTATCAATCCCAAAGTCTCCATGTATTATGAGTTCCTATCCTCATCACAAATTATTGTCCGTAATCTAGACCCAAACTGATTGAATTTATGAAAAAAAATCACGCAGCTCCTGAGGGGCTGGCCTCTGGTTTACACGCAGCTCCTGAGGGGCTGGTCTCTGGTTTACACGCAGCTCCTGAGGGGCTGGCTTCTGGGTTACACGCAGCTCCTGAGGGGCTGGCCTCTGGGTTACACGCAGCTCCTGAGGGGCTGGTCTCTGGTTTACACGCAGCTCCTGAGGGGCTGGTCTCTGGTTTACACGCAGCTCCTGAGGGGCTGGTCTCTGATTTACACGCAGCTCCTGAGGGGCTGGTCTCTGGGTTACATGCAGCTCCTGGGGGGCCCTGCAGGGAGGGGACACCGCTGCTCTCCTTTGAGCTGCTGCCGATCTCTATGAAACGCTTGGCTGAGCCTTCGGCCTCACTGGACACTGTCCCAGGACCCACGACACTCTCCATGGCAACGTGCAGCCTTCTACTGGGAGTTCAGACCAGTTCACCTCATGACACTAAATGCAACAAGAGCTGCACCTCCCAGGGTGATCAGGCTAGGAGCTTATACCGGCAGTGTGGGGACCTGCAAGGCTGACGTAAATGAACCTTGTGTTTTATGTGCCAAAGTTTCAGCAGCTTGTAAATCTCCTACAACACAATCTTGCTTTGCCACTTATATTTCTGACAATAGTTTCTTCATAAAAACTTACAGAATATGCAGCAACACTTTCAAAGGAAGTCATTTAAATGCATTTCTCTCCTAATTTATTACTTAAGACCTATTATTTGTTACATAGTGCAAGCACTACAGGGAAAACAAGACAGCAACGTGTAATTGTTGGACTTGAGACTGAGCTTTAGTTTACATTCACAGTGACAAGTGTGCCCACACCTCATCTCTACAATGTACACTTTATGAGACCGACATGGGACATTCTATACGGTGAAGACTTTTGAGGCTACAAGATTTTGTATTAGAGATGAGAATCTCCATCCCACCGTTTTATTTGTGCGAAAAGCAAAAACAAAAAGCCAAACTGTATCAAGTAGTACATTTGGAATTTCCTATGTGTGTAAATAAATATATAAAAATATGACCTCATAAAAATGCGACAAATTGAGTTAGCATATATAAATGTTAACTGGATGATAAACTGATAAACAATAACTCTTTTATAATCTGCACGACACACCACGGTGCTCTTTTAGGGACGAAGCTCTCGCAGCTGATTCAGGAAGCCAGGGTTTGGCCTAATCGTAGGCCTGGCCAGCTTGACTCTGTTGAAGGCTTCTTCAAATGGCATCTTCTGCTCCGTCATCAAGTAACCGATGGCAACCGAGGCAGAGCGAGACACACCAGCATTACAGTGTAGCAACACAACACCACCCTGTGTAAGAGACAACAGAGTTGACACTGTACGTGTGTACAGAATGTGCCACTACATTAACACCGCATACACACACACACACACACACACACACACACTCCCACACATACACACACATTCTCTACACAACATGAACACACACCTGTTGTCTGGCTTGATCTATGAACTCAAAGCATTGTGGGAAGTAAGTGGTCAGGTCCGTGTCGGGCAGATCCAGCATGGTGACAGTCCTGTAAGTAAAGAGGTCAGGGAAGACATTCTCCACCCCATAGGCTACGTTCAGCACGTGAGTCACCTGCAACACAGTGTTCAGCACGCAGGGAGACCCGGGTTAAGATGAGCCAATGACTGACCCACCACCTGCATCTGGACAGCCATACGTCATCTTTGTCATATGGCCCTATATTTAGCATTATCTATTTCAATCTTTTCATAGAACAAAGGACCATATGGATGAAATTGTAGGCATATTGTTCCTATACTTTGTTACATTTATAACACTATACACTTGTCAATACAACTATTTTCATTGATGGCTCAGCTGGATAAATTACCCCAAAATGGTGCAAGCCACAAGACCCCCTTTTGGGGGGGGGACACTATATTTTTTCATTTGTTTTGAGTGTTGTATACAGTAGGGTTATTATTCTCAGAAATTCCCTTGCCTACAGGTCTACTTAAGCAGCAAAAATGTTAATCTAATTCCAGTCTCCCTTATACATGTAGGCCAGGTATCACCAAATGGCGGACCGCGGTCCGGATCCGGACCCGAACGCCGTCCTGTCCGGACCCAATCACATTCCTGATTAACTGGATACAGACCAAAATGCCAAAAAAAATGTAACGGGAGACTATATTTTAAACCGGAGAATTTACGTGTTACGTTCACCACCCATTTGAGTGTTACGTTCGCCCCCTTCGCCCCCCCCCCCCCCCCCGCTCAACAACTTTCGTTCGCCGCCCCCCCCGCTCAACAACTTTCGTTCGCCACCGCGGACCCGGACCTAAGGTCTGAGCTATCTGCCAAAAATGGACCGCGGAAAGATTTAATTGATTACCCCTGATGTAGGCCTACTAGTTTCTCAATGTAAAGCTTTATTTAAAGTAAACAGTGGGTTACAATAAAACAAATACACTTGACTAAACATAGTGCGATCACGTTTTAATTACTGGAACTGTGTTCTACCTTGAATCTGCGCAAAGTCTCAATGTCATTGGCAACATCTTGTGAAGCTGCGAAGAAATCAGTTAACAACGACCATTTACTAAATGAGGACTTATGAAACGAGTATTCAAATTCATGGAGATATGGTTTATTCAGAAATATGTGATTCTATCCCAAACAAAGTGTCTTACACAGCAGGAGAAAAGGAGCCACAACGCCCACTTGCAGGTCCAAACTCAGATCTTGGACAAATCCACAAGCCGCGCTCGTGCCCGCAGCTTGTGAGACATGAACGTCATCGCCGATTCGCGTTTCAACGATGACCTTCCCGGTAACCGTAGTCACGCGCGTGCTCTGTTGCTTTAGACGCGCTTTGGAGAACCCCTGGATTTCTTGACCGAGGGATTTCATTGTAAAATATTTAAGAATCTCATATTTAGCTTGATCCAATAACTCTCGTGATTAGGCCAGCCGCTAACCCAGGAACAGAAGAGTGAAAGTAGACATTGCAATAAAGGTTGTAGCACGGTAAATATCAAAATAAAAGTCCTGTAGTGACACGACTTGGCGTTCATACAAGATCCTCAAGCAGAAATACACATTTACTTAATTTTTTTTTGCAGGAATCTCCATAAACATAAAATTTTTTTCCAAAATACGTTTATTGAAAACAGATACACTGCATATGTGGCATTTTTAAAATCCAGAAACTGCATACTGATCAGAACATGTAAGCAAATGCATAAAGCACACACCCACCTTACAAATCACTGGAACAGAAAGAACAAGTGATTACATATTTGCATTCCATTATCAGTTTGGCAAGACGCATGGTGTAAAGCTACACTCACACTTGTACACCTCTGAAGCACCTCTGTAAATTGCTTTACCTTGGTCATGTTTTACATACCAATATTGTTTAAGTACACCAAAGCAATGTACACTGATTCCAGTTTATATGAATTTTAGCACAACTCCAGGCAGGCTTTCAGAGCGGTTATTTCATACATACGACTTCCTTTCCAAATGTCCACATGTACGTTCAGCACATTGTTGCCAGTGATGACATCATGCCATATATACAGTAAAGGGGTTTTTATCTGTCTAAAGGTTGTTTCTTACAAGACTCAAGTCTCAGTATCAACGCATGCCTTTATGATTCAGAAATTTTATTTTAATTATTTTTGGCAATAATTACAGCTATATTATTCATACTTAAAATACTTTTGTTAAAAGAAATATCATGAAAAAATGTCATTTCAAAAGTATCCAAAGGGTCACTCCTCCTGCACATTTAGGAGTTAAACCTCTAGAAATATGGCCTGACAAAAGTACATGAGATATAGGAAAAAAAGCCCAGACTTTTAAAAATCAGTCTGCACACAAAATCACACACAAACAAAAAAAAATCCTTAAAATTCCCCGATATACAATGCATAGTACATAATGCCGGTTTGGTTAGTACAGTATACTGGTAAGAGCGAGAAGATCTAAGAAATTTATAAGAAATTACACAGGCATTGATTGGTAGATTAAGATTGGAAGGAAGCAATACATTTGGCACAGGAAGTGTAAACAGACCCATGTTTGGCAGTAGGTAAAGCTAAAGTTCAGTCTTTGACTGTGTGGAAGAATAAGTGCGATTGGTAGAGTATTCTGGCACATCCCTGGTCAAAAAGATCGTAAACAAGCAAAAAAAGTGCGTTTTTTTTGGCATTCGTAAAAAACGAATGTTGGTGCAGTGAGTGTTGGTGCAGTGGAGATCCTCTTGTGACTCACCCCAGGATGCTAAACAGCCTTTGGATGTGACTTAATTCAATACAACTTTAAATCAACTGAGAGCCGTCTCTAAACCAATACAGACTAGCTCCATGCACCTTAAAAGAAAAGTGGGTGAGAAGATACTGACTGAATCCCAACAAAAAAAACCTGTTCAACGAAGGTACTTCTGGACCACAGGCAGGACTGATGGGTAAGGAGGGGGGCGTGTCTCAGAGCAGACACATGGGCTTTCATGACCGTCTGTTTATGCAAACATGGTGAGCGATATCCACTGCAAGGGCACAGAAAAGGGATATTAGTTGATACAAAATTATAGTGCAACAGTACTTTTTACAGGTTTTATCTGTAAGTGATGGACAGAGCGCAGGATCAAACCTGGAAAAAGTTCATGGATACAAATCCATCACCATCTGTGTCTAAGGTCTTAAACGTCTCTGCAGAACCAAAAGGTCATACGTCAGGAACATCAAATCATCATCACGCGTATTCCCCCCTGCAGATGTTCTAATAACCTCCCGGGATAACCTGTCCCACAAAATGAGTCTAACACAAGGTGGCAACAGTTAGCAGAGTCCCCACTCACTGAACATGGTCTCCAGGCGCACTAGACAGGTGACAAAGCCGTCGAAGTCGACACTCAGGTCCTGCTCTGCGTAGCGCAAGATAATCAGCTGGAATAGGTGGTTGGTCAGCTTGAAGCCTGGCAGAACGCAAGAGGAACCGTGTTTTATGGCAAGGTACAAGACCCCAACAACGATGATATGTAATAGTAACTTGATGGACCAACAGATGGATGAATGGACCGAGGATTCACCTGCTCCTTCAATGGCCAGACGCATCTCGTAGGAGCTCATTGTACCAGATTTGTCCAGATCAAACTTTTTGAACACCGTCTGAGAGAAAGACATGAACCCACCTTGAGAAAGTCACCATTTTGGATGAGAAATATGTACCCAAATAAGTAGATGATAAATGAACAAATCTCACCAGATAGTGTCTGATTTTCTCCCACAACACATGGAACTCAGTGAGACCCAGTTTCCCATTGCCATCTGTCTAAACATGATCGTCATGGAGAATAGGAGGCAGACAAGTAAACTTAAAAGTCCCGACTCGACCAAAAGGGGACAGATTTAGGGACTACAAGAGCACACAGGTGACTGGCGTGGAAGGATACGTCCATGAGGCTTATCATACAGCGACAGGCCTCCAAGGTGAAGCCGTCCGTCTTCAGATCTTTATCTACAAGCACAACGGCCCTCATTCAGCAGAACCCCCACCAATGCACAGGGTCACACTGAGTAGGTTAACTAGTAACATTCACGGAGGTTGTTAATGCACAGAGTTGCCCAAATGGTTCACGGGGGTTTGTGAATGTCATTTTCAGGTACAGACTGTTACAAGACTCACGTTTGCCAAGGATTCTGTTTAGAATGGTCTGAAGCTCTGTAGTGCTGATCTCCATGTCCTAACACACACACACACACACACACACACACACACACACTGAATACGTGTACCAATTAATCTTCCCAACTCTTATCTTCCAAAGCCATAACTTGCTGTCCTCACCGGTCCAGCCAGCTGTTTGAAGAGACTCTTGAAACCTGCATCAATCTGACTCTCAGCCAAACGACACTTGGAGAAAGAAGCAATAACAGAGTGAAACGGGGTTAGTTAGCACCAAACCACAAACTGTACACCTACACTGACTGGGAGAACCTTCATCTATGTTTATATCAATTAATTGAAATGTTTCCATTTTTCAGTGTTTGTGTATCTGCACTTCCTACAGCTGACCTCTGGGGGGAGTTGAGCGGTGACGTCATCATCCAGTTCTCTAGAGAAGAGATGAGAAGGTTTGGTTAGCGCTGAAGCTCTAAAACAGCCCGTCTACAAATACCCCATGCTACACATCCCCACAGCCTTATACATCACTACATTTATCAATCTAGCTGTTTCTCTCCCTCTCTCTCTCTCTCTCTCTCTTACTCTGAGGCGGCCGGGTTCTCCGAGAAGACGCGGAGCACGAAGTCGGCCTCCTTGTTGGGCTCGAACGTGGAGGGCACGACGACGTACTCCCCGGCAGGCAGGCAGAGGCGAGAGCTGACCTCACGCAGGTTGATGAAGAGCTCGGAGCGAGCGCGGGACGCATTGGTCAGGAAGAACTCCTTCTTCAGGTGCACGCCTGACTGACCCACACACTGGCCAAAAGACACCCAGGACAAGAGGCGTGACCACACAGAGTCCCCCCACCACGGGACCAGTACTGCGCCAGGCTGACATACCTCACATGCAGTGCTTTTGTAAAGTTAACACTCTGATGCTAATTTTCAAAAGCACCCGTTGTTTTGGTGATCTGTGCATACATACAGCAAGTCAGAAGAGCTGCCACGTACCTCGCTGGGAACCTGTCAAAGAAGGAAGGCCAGATTAGGCATAATCCACTCATCCAGGCATAATCCACTCATCCAGTCAAACCGTGCAGCTCCTTTCGGACCTCGTAGATGGCAAAGCCGATGGTCTCCATGTCTTTGCCTTCTTTACGCGCCTTCCTGCGGTCCTTCTGCATCAGGGCGACCAGGAAGCTACAGTCGGTGCGGTCCCTTGTGTCCGGGTGCTGCAGGTTAATCTTGAACTGTGGGTTGAGCCAGAACGAGGCTGGGGGGGTGGAGACAACTGAGCTGAGCCAAGCTCTTCAGTGTTTACACACACACGTGCACACCCACACACACACGCGTGGGCGGGCGGGGTCTCACCTGGGAAGTTCCTGCAGCCGCCCGCGGTGCTCCCCCTCCTCCACTCGCCCTGATACAGGGACGTGCTCCACTTCTTGGTCTGGCTGGCCTCCAGTGCGTCTGCCGTCAGGTTACAGATCTCCAACCTGCTGAACTCCTGCAGGAACTCCCGGAATGACATCCTGAGAGAAAGATAGAGAGATAGGAGAGCAGGAGAAAGAATGCCCAAGGTCAGACACCAATAGCTTATTAAAGATGAAGTCAACCTCCATCATAAATAATGACCTACACCACACTCTTACCAGAACTCTCCATCCTCACTGCGATTGTTCAGTCTGCTCCTGACGGAGGGGTTCACGTTCTCCCACTCTCTGGAACTGAGCAGAGGAGATGGGTCATAAAAAAAAAAATGAAATGTGCCATATTTTGTCAATTGTGATTTTTACACCCAAATCGAAATTTGTCCTCCACTTTTAACCCATCTGTGCAGTTAGAACACACACACACACTAGTGATTACTAGGGGGCTGTGGATCACACATGCCCAGAGCGGTGGGCAGCCGTAGGCCGGCACCCATGGAGCAGTTGGGGTTAGGTGCCTTGCTCAAGGGCACCTCAGTCATGGCCTGTCTGGGAATCGAACCCACGACCCTCCGGTCACAAGACCAGTTCCCTAAACACCAGACCATGACTGCCCATTAGCTGCTGCCATCAGCTCTGGGCTCACATCACTCCGGCCATACTCCCCCTACACGCATCACCCCAGACACTCCTCCTACTTATCACTCCAGGCGCCGGTCCACTCCACCTCCCCCCATGGGTTTCGGATTCGCACCAGTTTGGTGGGGCTTCCTCTGTAAACCACCTACCAAACACACACACACACACACCACATCACTGCTCTGCACCAAGTCTAGCTGCAGAAAGTAAAGCCCTCAAGCCCACAGACTCACCTCCTCTACGCCGGTCACCGAGTACGCGTGACCTTTGACCAGCTTCTTAAAGGTCACTGCCTCCATGTCCCCTCTGCTGGAGATCTAACAAGAAGAGACGAGTCATGGAGAGTCAGCGACAGAAGAGAGGGAGAAAAGGCCATCTTCAGAACCTGCGTTACATTTCTGAGCAGGATTTATCAGACCCAACATGTGGTGACACTGGTCAGATTAAACGCAGCGTAGTTGTGAGCTGGGCTCAGTGTACCGAGCACAAACATCTGCCTTGACCTCTCCTTCATATTTACACATGGACAGGATCTGTACACCTGTGCTTGGCAGGTCTGATCCTGGAAGAGTGGAGCTCAGGTGAGCTCACCAACACTGCACGTGTCCCGTGTTCTGGAAGGTTCTGCGAGTTGGGGGGTGGAGCAGGTGTGCGGTGCTCACGTCTATGGAGCAGCCCAGCAGGGAGCCCCTCTCCACGGCCCTTTGGATGATGCTGTAGAGGTCGGCCGGTGCCTTACGCAGCTCAAACTGCTCAGTCACGCCACCCGTGAAGTCCTCGAAGCCCTCCGACGTGCTGCCACCCGACAGGGCCTCGTAGCAGCCGTTCAGTCTAATGTGCACACACACACACACACACACACACACACACACACACACCCCAATTCCTCATTTACCATCAAGAAACCAGTCAGTAAGTATAACGGCCATTTCGTCATTAATAATACAGGATACATTACTGATACATGATGAATGACTTAAATAACAGATCTGAATCTGTAGCTGAGCAGACGTTTAGTGATCCGTGAGGACCGGCACTCGGAGCCTGGTCACCCGTGCACTCTTACTTGGCGTACGCCTTCTCCACCAGAGCGCTCCAGAACTCTTTGCCCTCCGGGGAGTGCACGAATAGCAGCTTCCCGTCCTTAAAGGGCAGCCGGTCGTCAATCACCACATCCACCCACTCCCCAAACTGCCAAAACTACAGAGAGAGAGAGACAGAGGGAGAGAGAGACAGAGTGTAAACATAACAGTCAACAGTTAGAAAACAGGTAAGAGCCAGTAAAGCACACCAGCAGCATCTTTGCCACTCAGACTGTTACTGTAACCACCAGCAGAGGGCAGTGTGACAACACAGTGACATAACTCAGACCGTGTGCATACAGGCAGAGGGAGTCCCATGTCTGTCAGTTAACACTAGCAAACAGAACCAGCGACCGTGAGTGTACCTGCTCTCACTATCCTGACATCAACCGCTCCGATTGGTACACTTCTAACACCAAAACATGGAACCTCCCAAGACCTTCTAAACTATCGACTCAGTAAGGTTTCCTGCACCTGGACCAAACCAGCACACCCAAAAGAACCAACATACTGCACAATAATGGCTCCAAATTCCCAACGTGAATGTGTTCAAGCAGTCAGAGTGGCTGGACCCAGGGGACTGTTGCACGGCGAGCCAGTAGAGAGGGCTCCATGGGAACAGGAGAGTCCATCCAACAGGCTCGATCATGCCCACGAGAAGCTCAAGGCAACCCGGGTGTGCCGGCCTGGATACACCAGATCTTCTCACGTCTGAGGTAGAGAGATTAAGGTGCTTTAAGCCTGAGGAGCAGCACGTTTATTCCACACCCACACCAGCACATCCTGCTTCTGATGACATCCAGCTAAATGAGTCCAAACATCTCAACGCAGGAACCCTCATTAGAGTCCTCCTCACCGACAGCAGGAGCAGGGATCTATGTGGGATGGTGGCAAAGATCTGCTCAGGTTACCATGGGAAATGTCTGAATCATGTGACCCGCAAAGCCTTGTGGGATCTTCTTTGTGATAGCTTCTCTGTCCACTTTAATCCGTGTGCCTGAGGGGGGTGTGTGTGTGTGTGTATACACACAGATGTGGATGCTCTTGCGAGAGTGTGTACATAAATGTGTGTGTGCGCATGAGAGAGTCAGTGTGCTAGCACAAGCACCCAACTATTCAGAAAAGCTTCCACTAAAAACCCTGTTGATCACTGTGAACTGGTTGAAGCTCGGTCATCGCTCTCTTTAATGGCCACACCCACATCATCATTTAGCATCAGTGTAACTCAGATTAGCATTATTCTTGTACTAGAGAACAGGAACAGGTGAGTGTCACGTAGTGCCCCCTGGGAGATGTAGTTTCATTAGAGTCACCCAGAACCTGGTATAGAAATGGGAACATGTGAGGTGAGGGTACACCAAAGAGTTCAAAGGTCACAGCACGCCAAAGTGTGTGAGCCCACGTCAGGAGAGGTTAATACAATTACAAGGAGAAGCCGGCCAAAAGCAAATGGTAATCTACCTGTGCCATATCAGGCCAGCGACAGAGATGTAAACCACCAGCCTGTGACTGAGCACAGATACTGTATGTAGTGCTGTTAATATGCCACAGGGAAGCTGACCAGTTTGCTTCTCAATATGATAAATCACTGTAAAGAACACTGTTCTAAAATTGAACACTGAATCTAAAATTTATTGAACAGCTCATATCATAAATCTATATGATATGATAAATATAGTCTTAAGTCTTAAAAATAGTCTTAAGCACCATTAGAAAAGTTAGGACAGCCTGCATCAAGCTTCTCAACACATATACTCACACTCACAAGACATCACTAAAAAGAGTGATGAGCCTGAATTACACTCCAAACTGTGTGTGTGAGTGTGAAAGCTTGAAGCTGGTGTGTCCCTGTGGGTTTTATTTAATTTAGTATACAGCAAAGTCCCTGGTATCAACACCAAGACAGAACAAACACATACATATGATATAGTGAGTGAATCACACTGGAGTATAAAATCTCATGGCAATTGGATTTTATATAGTCTGAACTTCACCCACAAAATTAGGGGACAGTCACTAAATGTGTTTAATCACCTTTGTCCCTTTCAAAGATGCTAGGACTGACCACGCCCAGCTTCTCAGGACACACACACACACACACAAAATCAACCTTTAACCCAGAATTACACACCACACTAGTACAAGAAAAATATTCACGCTTTCCTCATACTCTGACTGACAGGTTGTCGCTGGTCTGTCCCTCTAGGTTTTAGTATTGTGGAACTAAGTATGCAGCAAATCCCCTGCTAACAACACAAAGGCAGAACGCTTCAACACACACACGCGCACGCACGCACACACACGCACGCACACACGTTTCAACGTGCCAATCAGGTTTCCACGAAGACCACACCTAGCATTTAAATCTGCTCTAAAACGTCTTCACTAAGAATACGCGGATTGTAAAACCCTTCTTCACCCCTTCTGCTGTGAACGCTTCCGTTTCTTAAATCTGACCTGTGTGGAAAGCTCAGTGCAGCCGAGAGTGTTTGTGTGTACCTGGAAGTGGAAGATACCAACATAGCCGTCGCCAAAACTCTGGCCATGTGGAACAACACGGTGCAGCAGGTTATCGTTAAGAGTTAGAGACGCTATAGCAGCCAGGAGCCAGCAGTCACCTGCAGACGCACACACACGTACGTACACACACACACACACACACACCCAGGTAACTTACGTTATAAATTACTTCTGCTGAAAATTAATAATAGATTTGTCATTCATAATAACAAGTTTACACCATATTCAATATCAGTGCAGTCCATATAGCCAGATTAGAAAAGTGCAAGTGTCTGATTAATGGTGGTCCAATTCCCCAGTTTACTTATCCAGATGGGATGACCACTCAGAAATAAAACAGCTCTTCCATTTAAAGAGCTATTTAGACATTACAGCCCTCCAAAAAAGGACCATCCAGTGTGAATAACACACGATCAAGCAAACAGACATCCAACACCAAAATGAGTCAGCCGATCACAATTCACGCTTCATGCAGTGCTGGCGAAACACGGCTGTGTGCTGGGAGAGACGTTCAGCACGGCTCTGTGAAAACGAGCAGCCTGACGCCCTCACCGCCCTTTACCCAGCAGGCCGCGGGAGCAGTGACTTACTACTGCACATGCAATGTATAAACAGTCAAATAAGTAAAACATTAATCCTCGATGTCCAAGGACCCATTGTTAACAACCCCTCCCCTTTTTTAGCTGAACTTCCTGTTACTCTGTGAGACTATAAGCAGTAGCAGATGCATCAATCACACACAGCACTGTGTGCGCCTATGGAACTACACTCTTCTTCCCAGAGGCACGGTCACCATGGCAGCAGGAAGGAGGCGGGGCTAAGCCACACTCACCCAACGCCCCCTGGCAGATGTCTGTGCGAGTGGCTCCGTCCGTGATGAACTCGGGACGTGAGCAGATCTCCTGTGAATGCACACAGTTCAAACATTACCAAGTTAAGCCACACAGGGGATCACCAACATAAACAAAACCATGTTGAAGCTTTGTGCATGTAATCCACGCAAAAATGAAGTCACTGTGACAGGCCGTTTTGTTGAGAACTCCCCCACTCCTATAGGGTTTTCCTAGCCAAAGCTCTCATCAGGGCCACAGCGTTGGCTCAGGGCTGACGGAGCCGGTGCCTCTGCTGTGTGCCACTGCACATCTCTTCATCGACTCTGACGAG